>NW_004524577.1:24991948-24994253 GCF_000260255.1 Octodon degus | reverse complement strand
TACACAAGTCTTTCTAACATTTTGGCAGGAAGAAGGGATGAGAATAAACAGAGGTGAGGAATCCAATAAGAACTTTTAGCTCTTTGTGTTTTGTTTTAGTTTTTTGCTTTTGCAAATGAGAGACAACTCTAGATTATCTCATTATATTCTCAGGACAGGTGTTTGCCTGCACATTTTACAACATGCATTGCTGTACTGGCAGAGATTAACATGGAGATGTTAATCTAGGTGAGATGCAAATAATTTCAACCCAGAGTGGTCACTTTGCCAGCGTGAATCAGGTGTACCTACCTCTTGGACACTGAACATGAACTAGGATTATCTATGACCCAAAGATCATGATCTAACACTTTCTTATTGTGAAATTGATTTTCTATGTCATTTTTCAAGTGCTCTTTGGACTGGTTTTATCATCTTAGTATCCCCTTCATTAATTACTGACTTAGGTAAATCACTGATGGGTGCTCATTTTATAATTTCCTGGGAATAAAGATTTTTGCTTTTATTTTTTTTAAAGGAAAGATTATGCTTTAACAAATGTCAAAACAATTTAAAGAAGACAGGTTGGAAAAGATCAGCCTCAAACTTTCTGAAGATGAGAGGGATACATATATTCAGACATACATTTCCAGCAAGCAACATAAAGGACCAAGCATGTATCGAGCTGTGAAAATCCTATGGTACAAATTTCTGAAACACTAAGTCAGAACCACTCGGAGAAACCTGAGTTAAATGCATATAGAATTTGCATTATGAGCTCATTAACAAATTTTGGTAAATACTTAACTGAATGGACAAGAGCCGATAAAAGAGAATTTTCTCAGAAATCAAAAGCTGAGGCTCACAAGTGGATTTCAGATGTACTTATAAAGAGGAGCATCCAGAGGCAATCAATTGGGTCGTAACTGGCAGTGTCTTTAAATTCCCAATTGACCTTATCTCTGGGCTGCGTTCATCAAGCTTCGTGTGACTGTTTCCCCACTTGGGAAGCCTTACTTCTTCCTAGTAACTGCTTCCCCTGCACAAATGTGCAGCACCACGAATGGCGTGGGCATTATGGAAATAGAGCAGATGTGGCTCAAGGCAGGACATCCCAGCTCCCAAAATAAACTGGCTTATATAACATGTTAAAGCTTCCCAAACACTCCCTCAGGTTTTCTTGGCAGATGGGCCAAGGGCCACCACGAGGAAGTATTCCACTACCCCACAATAGAGAGCGACTCGCTCACATTTCTGTCACTTGGACAGTAATTCTCATTTTGAGCTTTCATCAGAAAGACAGTGTCAGGATCCTTTTTGCGTTACAGAATAGGTAGTTGTGGGAACCAAACTGCTCAGCAAAAACAAAAACAAAAGATGGGATGAATAAAAACTTTGTAGTCAATGGAACATTTTAAGAAGTCCTTGTAGGGCTGGGGACACCAAGGCACAGGAGCCCGTGGGGAATATGCGACTCAGCCAGGCCAGGGAGACTATTCATAATCACAGCTGGTGACATGAAACCTCTGTGGAAACAACAGCAGATACAACTGAGAGCTTTTGGCACTGTTCACAGTGAAAACAGGCTCTTTCTGACTCTAAATTTCTATATCTCACCAGTTCCTGGAAGCCTAGAAATGCAATTATGATGTTTGACACACTTGTTATAAAGTATACTACTATCTTGTTGGTCTGTTTCTTGCTCTGTTAAAAACGATTATATATTCTTACCATATTTTATCACTTGCTCTTAATATTTGCAACCTGTTACCTGCGTTTCCAGGTGGTATTAAGGAGAAATGCCTTGAGAAACACCCTGCTGAACACCTGTAGTTATAGCAGGACGACATGCTTACTATGCAGCCTTCAGAACCGTTAGAAAGAGGGGAAAAAAATACATTGGTGCAAAGAATTCATCCTTCAAGGGTGCGGAAGTGCAAAACTACAGGCTAGAAACAGAACTGACTTATCACCAGTCCATCGTCTTCTCCAGGAGAAGAATCCCCAATCTCCTTTGGTTCCAGGGCAGGTCAGGCAGTGAGGCACATAGGAAAGGAAGGTCAATGCCCTTGCTGAGAGCCACATGTTCACACGTGAGACTCCATGAAGAATGTTAAGCACCCATCTGAACATGTAGCATACATTTTCCACAATAAGCAGTTCAGGTGTAGAAAAGTTAGACTAGATTCAAACCCAAGTCCAATTCAACATTAGTGCCTCCCCCCCTCAATCATTATATCAGCCCCACACAAGATGAGCAGTCATTCAGACTCCTCTAGCCCAACTTACTGGAAGCACAAGTCCCCTTGATAACACAGTCATCTAC
>NW_004524577.1:24979380-24982198 GCF_000260255.1 Octodon degus | reverse complement strand
CAGGGAAACACTCTGCTCCTATTGTCTAATCTGTTATAATATATACAAATAAATAGCCAGATGGAAAGGTACACAGGACAAGGACTGGCAGGATCCCAAGTGTCAGAGCTTCTGTTCCCATCCTTCCCAGCACATAGATGTGTTCCTCAACCTGTCAGCTTCCTGAACCTCATTTTGAATATTAAGTATTTTGTAGGTTCTCTTTACCTAAGAATGATAGGCCATGGTGACTACCTGAATCTCTGTTCCTCTTTTTCTGTCTGGAGGGTGAAGAGTGAGGCCGAACTTCCAAAGCCTCAGTCAGAGGGTCTGTTTTTCTGGCAACCTCAGCCCCCGTCCTGATGTTATCAGAGGTCCGCAGTCCTCTGTCCTTTTGTTAACATACAAAAGGGTACCCTTATTACTAGCATGATAATAGCATCTTAGAAACTTAGAAATTTGGGCCAGCCAAATAGGCTGGGGGTTCAATCCCCAGGCCTGCCGTGTGGCCCCACTCTGGGGTGTGCTGAGACAGCAATTGAGACTGGGTGTGGTGGTGCATGCCTGTAATCCCAGCTCTTGGGAGGCTGTAAACAGGTGGATTGTTATGAAGCTGATCTAGTAATGAGACCCTGAATACCCTGTAGACCCTTCGCTAAAACAATACAAAAAGAAAGGAAAGGAAAGAAAAACTTAGAAATTTGTGTCTATCACCCATAAAACTCAAGAAATTGCAAGAGTTTTTAAGAATTCTAGAAATTGTACACATATACCAAATGTATACAATCCTTATTAAGTTCTAGGTATTTATATACATCTACCATTTTACAAAGGAGATCACTGAGGCACAGAATGTGTCAAAGAAAAATTACAAATCGACTAACTACTGTGGTCCTGTCTTCTCATGGAGAGCCCCAGTAGTTTCAAGATTTTGAACTTCAAAGTACTTTTCTATATTTCTAAAAGCTCAGCTTTCATTTTGTCAAATTAAGACACTATTAAAACACTCATACTCACCATCAGCCATCACTGTCATTACACTTTAGCAGAAAAGATACTATATCTCCTTCAAAACAAGGTTTTGATGGATGAGAATGCTTTATCAAAAATTCTCTATGTATGTGACAGGAGTGTTAGCTGCATATGTACCTCTAGGAGGAGGATGTAGCTGGAGGTCATGCAGCCAGGAACAGCGCTTCCACAAGCTGGCAGATGGCTCCATCAGTGCCCATGCTGTCCCTGCTGCTGGCTGGGACATTGTATTTCCCATTGTGGATACCAGGAACGACATGCTACTGTCAGGCTCTCAGCTGAGGCTCTTTTGAACTGCTGTATTTCTTTAGTCACACTTCTGCCTTATCCTGAGTTCTAGAACAAAGCTGAAAGCAGAGCTTGCAGGCCCGTGTTTCAGTGGCTGGTGCGATCCCAGAGAAGCAACCTGGAGTTGGGATCACTTAACAGTGAAAACACTAGAAAAGGATTGTGAGGAAGAGACAAAGGCACATGTAAGACCTTTTGATCTGCAATGAAAGAAGGGTGGTTGGACATGAAAAACACTTGTTTTGGCCTAGATGTCTTGCTACACTGAATGACTTACAAATGACTTGCTTCACTGAAAAGCAAACTCATGTGAAGAACTTCCAGATAGTAAGAGAACAGTAATTCTTTTGATGGTTGTGTTCGTGAAAGACAAGAAACAAGCGTGACTTGTATGATCCATCAAAAGTCACTTGATTTTACCATATTTCTGATCATCTCTAGCACTGTTTTGTTCTCACTCCTTTAGGCTGTATAGCATGTACACTAACAAGAATCTTGATCTTTTTCAAGATCCAAAATAGTTGCATTTCTTGAAAAGCAAAATAAGGGCTGCTTCCAGGGTCCTACTAATTACAGGTGTCCGGTTTAGAACTGTCCAGTTCTAATGAGGAAGTGGAGAGAACAATGTGTTAAAGATGCAATTGTTGCCATTCAGTAAATTTAAGACCTGAAAAGCCTCAAGACATGGGCCAAAGATATATGAATTTTCCACCAGAATGTAACACACTCCAGTCCCAATACCAGTGGAGTCTGATTCACAACTGAAACCTCCTGAACCTGGCCTTTACTGTCTCTATTCCTATCAGCATTCTAGTCTTCTGACTTCTAACTAGAATCATGCATCAAGCACTGCACACAATATCATAAAGCTTCCGTAGCTGGTATCTTTAAACCTTTCCACACTCCTCTGGCAAACTACTTCCACAGGCTTGTGAGCTGCATGGTCAGATATAGGCACATCAATAACCAAACTTCTCTGGTGCCAATTTTCCCTGATAGTGAGATTTTCTATTGCTATGACACAATATCCTGTATCCATAGTTTAAAGAGGGATATGTTTAATTTGCTCATGGTTTGGGGAATTCAGGCTGCAGTCAGCCAGCTACAAGGCAGGAATTTTGTAGAAGGGTGTGGTAGAGCAGAGGTGCTTATTCCAGTGTCCAGGAAACAAAAAAGAAGTACCAGAGAGGAGTGGAACAGGTATTCAGCACATTTCCCAAGGGCATGCCTCCATGACCCAACTAGATGTAATCACAAATATGCTTTAATAGTTTGCTTGGTGTTTCTCAATCCAATAATGTTGACATATCAAGATTAGCAGTCACAAATGATAAATCCTAGCAGAGGAGTGGAACGAATGAGAACTTCACTGCTCATCAACCATAAATTTTAAAAAATGAAATATTTATAAAAATTTATGCCTGCAGGCCAGGGAGATGGATCAGTGGAATAAGTGCTTCCCTGGTAAGCACAAGGGCTTACTGGTTACTAAAAAAAAAAAAAATGCACCACTAAGTTT
>NW_004524577.1:24973454-24975839 GCF_000260255.1 Octodon degus | reverse complement strand
GGACGTAGGGCAGAGTGGTGTGGGGCTGCCCGAGGGGATGGGAGAGGGTCCGGCCCACGCTGCGCCTGGGCTGGGACTGGTCCCGCCTGCGCAGCGTAGCAGGAAGCTCTCCACACACTCACCGGACCTGGGCTAGGACTCTAAATTCACTATTTTTCAAGCCAGTAAAGTCAGCATAGAAAAGAAATTCTATAAGCTAATAGAAAGGATCCATAATAAACCTCAGAACTAATATCATAGTCAATCATTAAGGAGTAAAGATTAAGAATAAGATAGAAATAAAGTCTGCATTAGTTTTCCTTACCATTTTACTGAAAGCTCTAGACAGTCTATCAGACAAGAAAAACAAACTTCGTTTATAAAGAAGTAAAACTTTTTATTTTTTTAATTTTATTTATCTATGTATTTGCGGTTCCAGGGATTGAACTCAGGACCTTGTGCTTGCCAAGCAAGTGCTTATTCTACTGAGCTATCTCTCTGGCCCCCTAAAACTTTTTATTGATAAGAAAATGTGGGGCTGGGGAGATGGCTCAGTGGAATAAGCGCTTCCCTGGCAAGTGCAAGGGCCTGAGTTCAATCCCCGGTTCCAAAAAACAAAACAAAACACGTGACCATCGCTAGAGATGTATCTCAACAGCAGAGCGCTTACTTAGCATATTCAGGATCCTGATTTCTTCCCTTTATCCCCCATAAAAAGATTATATAAATAGGGTTGTAAGGCAAAGATCTTAAGGAACATACAAAAAGCAAGGAAAGAAGATCTTTTAGAACTAAGAAGTAAACTTAATGGTCAATTTATACAACCAAGTTAAATTTTATAAACTAGTGAATAAATACAAAGAAAATAAATATTAAAATTTTCATGTAAAAAACTAAGTAAGAAAAATGAAAGAAGTGTAGGATCTCTGATACGAAAACTAAAAAAAGATAGAGTTTGAAGAAGATTTATATATTTATTTATTATTTAGATCTAGTTATGTAATTGGAGACTACGTTCATGCATTGAAAGACAGAGTAGGAAGCCTACTCATCTATAATTTCAAGAGGTCCTTGACCAAAATTTCAGAAGGCTGTTTACTTGTTTGACAAATTAGCAAGCTAATCATAAACTTGTATGATGTTTAAAAACCTAGCATATCTAAAACTACTGAAAAAGAATGTATAGGTGACATAATCTATCCAGGTAGGTGATCTTTTTACTATAATTTAATGCAAAACATTATATTTTAAAACAGTAATATTGAATGTAGAAGGCAAATTTTAGTGCAGCAATAAATTCTGGGAAGGTGAGAAAGTTCATTACAGAAATGAACTCACAAATATGTGAAGGTAGACATTCTTTAAGAGGGCCCCTCCTGAACTACACTTCTTGTGTTCACAATTATAGTATTCTTTTCCATACTGATTCAGCTTTGGTCTGTGTGATTAATATAGTGTCTGACACTTTAACTTGCTATTTAAACAACTTTTCAGCAGATTAAAGCACCTGCTTAGTGCTGGCTAGATAGCACAGCAGGTTAAAGTGCCTTCTTAGGTAGACACAGGGACTGGAGTTCAATCCCTAGCCTGCAGTGCTGGCCCTGCCCCAGGGTGTGCTGAGACAGCTAATGAGACTGCGTGTGGCGGCACTTGCCTGTAATCCCAGCACTTGAGAGGTTGAAAACAGGAGGATCCCTATGAGTCTGATTTGTGCAGTGAGACCCTGTAGAACTTGTACTAAATATATGGAAAAAAAACCCAACCTAATGAAATTTTAAACTTATTGCTCCTTTTAGCATATGGTGTTCTCTTGCTTTTATTTCCAAAGTTTCTACTTACTATTTATTATTTTCCCTTAATTCTTTGAACAAGTTTTAATAGTCTTTGTCAGATTGCTTTCTGCTAAATCCATTGCCTGGGTCTGCTCTGAATCTGTTTCCACTGTCTTCCATTTCTTTCCGTAGTGAATGGTCTCACTCATGTTTCTTTGCATGGCCCATTATTTTTCATTGAGAAGTGGATATAATGGATAATAAGCATGTAATTCTACAACCCATTTTACTCTTCTGAGGTTTTTGGGCTTTAAAAAATTTTAGTAAGTAAATTTTCATGAACTGCAAAATCTATGTCCTTTGCAGTACAGACACTGTTCTGTGTTCTGAGGAAGGGACAGGGTCTGAACTCAACTCTTTAGCTCAGTAGTTAGCCATTTATTCTGGCAGAGTTTATACTCCAACACTGAAAGGCTCTGCTTTCTGCCGTCCAAACTGTGGAAATGACCTGAACTACCTACAACTGTACAGCTGTGTGGTTTGCAGAATAAAGTGAAGACCCAGCAAGTAAGTTCACAATTCTCCCAAAGTTTATTTTTCTGCTCTCTCTCTCTCTCTCTCTCTCTCTCTCTCT
>NW_004524577.1:24964360-24966003 GCF_000260255.1 Octodon degus | reverse complement strand
CCTTTGCACGTACTGAATTTCAGGTGCAGCTCTACAAAGTTTGTACTTATCCAGCTGCGTCTGGCTTGGGTCTGGCTGCTGTGCTCAGCTCCTTCCCGCTGCTGCCCTTGAGGGTGAACCTGTTGTGCCTCTGTGGTGAGGTGTTCTGCTCCTAGTCTAGCTGGTTGGATCTATCCTCTACACTCTCTGCAGGGATTGCAGCTGCAGGATTACACCCCAGGCATGTATGCCAGGCCTGAGCTGTGCCTGGAGGGGGCAAGGTAAAGTAGAAGGAAGAGGAAGCTCTCCGTAACACTCACCGGACCTGGGTTAGGACTGGGTCTGGGGGTTCCCGGAACTCGGCAGGAATTCCTACTTGGCGGGCGGGGTGGGGAAGGTACTGCGGAGTGGTGGGTGGCGGTTCGAGGGGGTGGGAGAGGGTCCAGCCCACGCTGCGCCTGGCCTGGACTGGTCCCGCTGGCGCAGGGTAGCAGGAAGCTCTCTGCACACTCACCGGACCTGGGCTATGACTGGGTCTGGGGGTTCCTGGAAGTCGGCAGAAATTCCTACGTGGCAGGCAGGGTTGGGGAGGTACTGTGGAGTGGTGGGGGGCGGCCCAAGGGGGTGGGAGAGGGTCCGGCCCATGCTGTGCCTGGGCTGGGACTGGTCCTGCGGGCGCAGGGTAGCAGGAAGCTCTCTGCACACTCACCGGACCTGGGCTAGGACTGGGTCTCTCAATTCCTTTTTAAAAAGTCAATTAAGTCACTTCTAAATACTTATTATTCTGAAATTTACATCTCCACTTTAAAATTCTCTGTAAAATTCAAATTTAAGTATTATTTAATATCTCTAATGGAACAGCCCCTGAACCTAAGGCAAGCAAGTTTTTTTCACTGGACTTGTACCTTCTCCTGATAGTCTGTCCTTGGAAGATGGAATCATGATGCACCCAGTAAATTTAAGATAAGATTTTCTTGCACATAGACCTTTATGTATATGACATATCTAGTCTGATCAGGGATGAGAAATACATACATTAGGATTTCTCCCACCCCTATCAAGAGAAAAATACATTCCCATCATTCTAAAAATTGCCCTTAACATCCCTTCCCAGTAATATTATCCCACTACTAGAACGGACCACTGAGGTCCTTTCTATTGTAACAGAGATTTGGAATCTTCTAGAACTTGAAATGGAATCCCACAGTGCATCTTTTTTTCTTTGATTTATTTTGTCATCATGTTTCCAAGCTTCATTTGTGATACTGTGTTCATCAGGGAGTTGTTCTTTGTGGAGCACCGTGCCATGGAACAAGCATACTCTGCGTGTATCGGCCTCTTTTTTAGTACACAGATGGTCTAACTCCAGTTTTCTGTTGTTACGAATAAAGCTGATATGGACATTTTTCTACAAGCTATTTTCAGGATAGAGGTTTTCATTTGGGGGAAGAAGATGAAGATTGGAATTGCTGAGTCATACAAAGGAGTTTCATTTACTTAAGAAAGTGTTGAGTATATATAGTTAGTCAGGATGAGAATCTTTACAGTTAATTGCTACATTAAAAATCTTCTGAAGATTCTCAGGATCATTGCCTTGCTTATCTTCTACATATAACTGTATGGCTTGACATTGTCATGTTTCCTAGCTCTTCTCCTTTCCCTCT
>NW_004524577.1:24962878-24964166 GCF_000260255.1 Octodon degus | reverse complement strand
TATATGAAATTTTAAACTTGTTGCACATTTTAGTATATGGTGTTCTCTTGCTTTTATTTCCAAATTTTCTACTTACTGGAAAATGAGACAACTGTGTCATTGTGTGAACACCTGGAGTTCACAGAGTACACAAAGGAAGCCCATTGCAGTGTCACTAGGTGATATCATTTAGGGGACCACTGTCATATGTGCCACCTGTGGCAGAATGAAGCATCACTATTCAATGCAAGTCTGCTTCTCATGTACGGAACTTCTCTACCTCATACCCTATATAGACTGCCTCCCCCCGTTTGCCTGACTAAAGATTTCTAGCACCTCAGTCACAATGAAGGGGGTCAAAATTCCACAAAGAAAGAAACCACTACTATCCTTTTCACGCAATGAAGTGGTGGGTTTCAGAAGTAAACACGTTTTAAGCTCTTATCTACCTTGGTCATTTCGTAAGCACTGACTTATTTGTCGTAATAATGTCAAATTTTATTCTCATTTTCTTAGAGGAATCAACCAATAATTTCATGTCATACTACTGAAAGTGAAGTTGCTACATAAATAATTTTATTCATTAATGAAATTCTAAAAACAATGTATGAATATATAATTGAATAAAAGGATAAGAAAAATTAGAAAAAGAATATAAATATACAGCAATTAATGATTTTTTAAATATCTGTGGTATGACTTTAAAAAGATAACACTGTGTAGCCTTTAATGTGTCATGCAGACTTAACTGATTGGCTTGCTATATTCATGATATGATATATTGTTTATATCATTAAAATATAAATACAACAGGAAAAGTTTAGAATAATTTAAATGATCACATAATTACTTCTAAATTACAATTTTCTGTGTTTTCAGAGTACTCCACAATAACACATATCATTTTATAATTAGAAAAATGAGTGATTCATTACTAAAATAAGTTTTGTACAAAAGAAATTTCTTCCTCTACGATGCTAATTCTCAGATGACTCTGTACTAGATATGTGTCTCTAAATACAAACAAATAAAAATTATGTTTGTGCTTAATACTATGGCATAATATGAATATCCTAAATTTCATTAGAACAATAAAAAACACATATAGAAAGCACAAATAAATGTCAATTCCTTTTTATTTATTTATTTATTTTTTTGAGCTCAAGGCACATTTTATTTTTGGAAAATTTTGAAATACATGCCAATATTATAAAATTCTTCAAAATCTAAACTAACTCAGATTAATTGCCAGCTGCACTCATTTCTTTTTTTTTCTTCTTTTTTTCAAAGTTTTATTGATAAACAGATA
>NW_004524577.1:24936258-24954083 GCF_000260255.1 Octodon degus | reverse complement strand
GTCTGCATCTTGTACAGCAAATAACTGCTAAGAAGAATGTATGCAATGTTTTAATTATTGAAACTGTCCTACAAAGAAAGAAAGAAAGAAAGAAAGAAAGAAAGAAAGTGCTGAATATTTGCCCAATGTCATTGTATATTTTATAAACCATCATTAGTGTGTAAGAATTACAGTTGTTCCATATCATCTTCAATATTAGGTGCTATCACTTTTTAAGGTCAGTCATTCTATTGGAAGCATAGATCTTGGGCTAGTATTTCATTTTATTTGTCTTGTTGATTGTTCTCAATGGCTCTTTGTATCATTCGTATTGGGTACATAAAAGATTTCAGAGGCTGGAGAGATAGCCCAGTGGCGTAAGTGCCTTCCTGGAAACCACAAGTTCCTGAGTTTGATCCCTGGTACAAAAAAAAAAAAAAAAAAAAAAAAAACTATTTCAATAACATGATTAACTTACCATTATACATCTTTGAAAGTGTCAATTTCTACACAAATATATATAGCTTATCTATGTTCAACTAAAACCCATCCACTTTTTGCATCCTTTGTCATGTATTTTATTTCCATCTTTGATATAAAATTTGCACTTAATCTTTTTAATTTTTGAGATAAGATTTCACTATATGGTTCAGGATGGCCTTGAAATCACTTTGTAGCACAGGCTACCTTTCAGACTAGCCTCAAACTCCCGGTGATCCTTTTGCCTCATCTTCCTGAGTGCAAGCAGAATAGATATGCACTGCTAGTCCCAGTTTTTGTTGTTGTTGTTGTTGTTTTAATCTGAAAGCCTAAAGTATTTTTGCTTATTACTTGTGTACAAGTACATGAATAATTGTTTGCAGGTCCTTTCGTTTTATACCATTTTACTCTTCCTAGTCATCATTTTACAGAACGAAGATTTTACCTGGTTTCATTTCCAGCATATCATTTCCAGCAGACTCACATTTTAGCTTTTCTTGAAATGTGGGTCTTCTAGAAATGAATTTTTTCTTAAGTTCCAGCAAGTAAAATACCTGTGATATGATTGCCCTCAAGTCTACAGTTTTCACTCAGAAAAGCTTCTCTTCTGAAATTTCCTATTTCTTCATTTACTAGAGTCACATTTTTTCTCAGAACACTCTCATATATGTATGAAGAGTCATGTTAAACATTCCTTCTGATAATTGTAGCATATGGGATTATACCATTCCCATAGAAGTATAATCAGGAGAGAATATCCATCCTTGACAGTGGAATGTGTTGGAGACAATGAGTTGGGAAATATAAATGGGCAAGAGATAGTGAGAGAAACACAATTCAGCAGTTGAAACAATAATTTTAAAAAGTTGTATCTAGTCAGTATTTTTGTTGATTTTTACCATGTATTATAAAATTTATCATTCTCATTTTACTTGAAAATGTTCATCATTTTTAGGGATTGTTTGTGAATTCAGGAGTCTGGTATCAAGCATTTTCTTTTAATGTATTTAGGACAGGATCTATAGGGTCTCACTACACAGATCAGACTCATAGAGATTCTCCTGTTTTCAGCCTGCCAAGTACTGGGATTACAGGCATGCACCACCATGCCCAGTCTCAATCACCATCTCAGGGTACCCTGGGGTGGGGCTGGCATGGCACACTGGGAAATTGAACTCCAGTCCTTGGGTCTGCCTAAGCAGGCACTTTAATCTGCTGAGCTATCTGACTGGCACTAATTATTTTCCTTTGAAATCAGGCTGTATCAGTTACCAGTTGAAACTTGGGCTAGCTACTGATCCCTCTAGCTAAGTGATTAGCTTATTGGCTAGTTGTGTAGTTTTTCTGCCCCTCAGGTTTCTGTTTAATGTGTGTCCCAATTATATCTACCTCATTGCCCATGTTGTATGCATTGTTGACTTAATGCATGGTTAACAATGACTGGCAGATAAATTAAGTGCTCAATAAAAATCAACTATTACAATTTGGAAATTAAGAAAATTAGTATGTGATAGACAGAGGCACATGCAAAGAGGTAAAAAGATTTATAGACATAATGTATATGTGTTCATGGCTCAGCAGTGGTCTATGTTATGGTTTTGAACTAAAATGTCCCCCAAAGTCTTCTGTGTTCAGAAGTGTGACTTTGAGAAGATAACTGCATCATAGAAAGCCTGTTTTCATCATTAGACTCTGCACTGAAGCCAGTCAGCCATGAACTGAATCCACTGAAAACATAAGGCGCAATAAGGCTTTCATCCTTTAAATTGGTGGTACTGGATATTTTGTCTCAGCAGTGAGAAAGTGACTAACACAACCCATCCAGTCAAGGAAGAAAGAAAAAGAGAAAATATGACTATCAACATGCTGATTTATGATGAAAAGGAAAGACAAAGTCCCCTAACACAAAGTCTTCATCCTCAGTAGAAGAAAGCACTGGCTTATCATGGATGTCAAGGGGCAGAATGACAACAAGCTGTCCAGAAACTAACTGTTTGCAACTCTCAGCAGTAATATGTCTGTGGACATTATTCTTCAGTGGTGTACCTACAGAAGTGTACCAGCATCACTTTTTAGAAATGTTTCAATTTTGTAGCATAATAAGATCATACAGGGAGTTTTCACATACAAGGATTCCAAAACTGTACTCCACATCAATTGATTATGAATCTTTGAGAGGGTCAGACACCTGTATTCTACCTAATAATCAGAACTGAGTTCTATTTGCTTATAGCAGTGGCTTTCAAATTGGTGTGTGCATCAAAATCACACAAAGTCTATCAAACCATGAATTGCTAAATTCCATGGCCAGGATTTCCAGCACACCAAGGGAAAGTATCCAGGTGCCCTTGTCCTTCAGCCAAGGATCACCAGGAAAGTACTTGAAGTTATATAAGTTTGTCTTGTACTTTGGAGAGTGGAAGAACATGGTGAACCACGAGTATCTCAGTAGAAAGATGATAACAAGGTTTTACATGGGAGTTGGGTATGGGTTGAGCAATTTGCAAGATCTAAGCACAAAGGTGTTTGCTTTAGATTGGTTGCTATCAACAAGGGGAATAGTTCTATGATTGGCTGTCTCAATAAGTGCTACCTATAGGGAAGGGAAACTAGTGAAGGGACAAGCTGTACTTGTTAAGGAGGTATTAGCTGCTTATTTTGCCAAAGAAAAGTGGTGTTTGTGTTCTGCACGTTGACCTTGTTTTTAATTTGTTTAGATAAAATTATGATGTAACCTTTTGTCTCACTGATAATGGTTTCGGAATAAATCTGTCTGAGGTTGGTGTTCTATGACTCTGTTTTATAGCAAAACAACATAACTTACTACTTGATATGTGCTTTCAGAGGTTAGAAACTTCTTTCTTCTTCTCCTTTTTTTCTTCCTCACAAGTTCCAGATGGCACTAGGATCGCTGGTTCAGAGAACTCCACAATTTGAGAACTTCTGCCTGAGAGGATATAGTGATTTTAGATCTATGTTTAGAACAGGTATAAAAGAAAAAAAAAATACACAGTCACACTATTAAAAAGCAAGAGCAAGGGTTGGCAAGATAGCTCAGTGGACTAAGTGCTTGCTTAGGCAAGAGCAGGCACCAGGGTTTGATCCCTGGCACCACATGTTTTGCCGGCCCCACCCCAGGGTGCGCTGAGCCTGCGACAGAGTCCGGGCATGGTGGCGCACAACTGTAATCCCAGCACTAGGAAGGCTGAAAACAGGAGGATCACTAGAGTCCGAGCTGTGCAGTGAGACCCTGCACACACACACACACACACACACACACACACACACACACACGCAAGAGCATAGAGCCTCAAGGGGAACACAAAAGAAAATAAAACTGGCATAGCCTAGCACATAATGTAGTCTGGTGGGGAAAATGAGTCTGGTACAGAATAATGCCATACACCAGTTTTACATGGAGGGATAGAGCTGGCCTCACTTGCTCATACCCTTTCTCTCAAGCTCTCAGGTGCCTTCTTTGACCAACTTCCAGTGCTAGACTTTGTGCCCAGCCTTTCCTTTGCCTGGCAAAAACCTGTTTTTGCCTCATTCTTATTCCTTGGTCATGTATGCCTTAACATCTCCTTTCTTCAGAAAGTCTTTTCCAGATCTTTCTCATGTAATTAACTTCTGCAACACATGAAATTAGTCTCATTGTAACTTCTTTTTTTTTTTTTTTCAGTGTATCAGTCATGATCTGTAATCAGAATTTGCTCTTATGATGCCTAATGTATTTGTCCCTCTCACCAAACTGTGAGCTCCCTGGGAGCAGAGACCTAGTTTCTCTTTTTAATTGTTGTCACTCGCTGTTAGAATAGTGCTGGAAAGGAAAGGTCAACTCCCTGCCTTAGCATGTTCTGAGTCATAACTGAGTCCCTATTTTCTTTTTATCCAATCCAATCCATTTTGTATTCTTTTAAATTTTATTATTGCACTGGCTCTGCAATGCCTCTCTGTTTTTCACTGTCGATACAAATCCAAAAACATATTTTATATTTATATTTAATCATTTCTATGCAAATTGTAGTGCTAGACTTTACACAAGTACTGGAGATTTCATTTCACATTAGACCAAATCATGATTTGCTCCCAGCCCTCCCTGTCTTGATTTAATTTAATGCCTGCTCTTTTAGTGGCTATTTTATGTCCATCATTGAAAAGCTACTAAACACTAATTTTAAATTGAAATTTTTTCTTTGAACATCTTATTTCCTTGAGACATGTTTCTTGAGTTTGTTGTTTCAATTAAGTATTCTAACATGCCTTGCTTAGCCCTTCTTCTTCTAAAACTGGGCTTCACAGAGCAAACTCCTTGGCTGCGAGTCTGGGATGGGAGAGTGTTTTGGCCAAGAACCACATCCAGCAGAGTCTCAAGAGTTTTGAATTTCCAGGCAAAGTGAATTTGGTTCAGATCTAGATTAGCCGGCTCCTGGATTCTGAATGCAAATTCCATTAAATGGTCATAAAATAGGAACAGAAGAGGCCGTGGACATAAAATGGCTCTCACTGAATATCACTTTAATGAATTAATTATAAATGAAACAGGAACATATGGATTTTATTATCCTAAAAATATGCAAAGTTTTTTTTTTTTCAAAGCAAGTAATTTCTTTGGTAATGTCTTTTGGTATTTGCTGTACCTAAGTTCTTGGAAAGTTCTCTAACACTAAAATGTACCTACCCGACTTTACTGACTCCTGAGTGTGGTCAATGACTTCAGTATTTCTACTGTTCCTTTATCCTCTCAAAGCAAAGTCCTGTTTCTCTAAGATGCAGACCCAGATGTGAGGCAGCCCCAGCTCCCCAAGCCTAAGAGGAGCATGTGCTTTCCAAGCTCCTGCTGTCCCCTGTGCTCCACATTTTGTGCTGCAGTCTAGCCTTCTCTCTCAGCAACAGTAGGTTGATCATGTGATATTCAAGGTGAAGTGGGGCTCCCTCATATGCTTACCCATCCCAAAAAACATTTACTAGGTCAACTGCTGGCTCCTGTAGACCATGGCAGAATATATACTCCTGTATGTTCTTTACCTTTGGACTCTTTCAGCCAAAGATGCACAATGTCATCACAGAGCCCTCTGCCACTTGCCCCTGAACAACTTGCAAATGTGAGAAAAGCTCTTTCTAGAATCATCTATCAACTCCTAGGCTTCTTGGGTGGCAGAAGTAGGTAGGTAGACCATCATTTTGCCTCTACTCCTCTTCTTTTTTTCACAGAGTATTTATGTGACTTATGCTTTATTTTCTTTCAGTATGTAAGTAATACACTTTACTACAACAATGAAAATGAAATTCTGCTGCCTGAGCCAGGACATTGGTCTCCACTCATGAACTCCTGGTTCAAACACAGTCCCAGTTTCAAATTTCAATTAGAATCTAATCCATCAGATACAGCTGTCAGCCTTCAGTTTCAGAGCCCAATGGCACCACTGGTTTACCCAGCTTTCTAACATGCACACAGCAGATCGTAGGAGAGGTCTTGTCAGCTCCTCTGACTGCATAAGCCAATCCTTTGTAACCAGCTTCTTTCTACACATATTCACTGACTTACAACAATTCGGCTTACCATCGTTTGACCTTATAATGGTGCATGTGCAATATATAATCAGTAGAAATCATGCTTTGCATTTTGAGTTTGGGTCTTTCCCTGGGCAAGTGGATGTAGTACCATGCTCTCTTGTGATGCTGGTAGTGATAGGGAGCTGCAGTGCCCAGTCAGCCACACAATCATGAGGGTAAGCATCACTCTACACTGCTAAGCTACAATGTAGAATAAGTCATGTGTGATGAGTCTATCCGGGTGGGGACTACCTACTTCAAACTTTCCTTTTAATCTGCTATCCTTTCCATTTCTTTGGAAAACCTTGCCTAATATCTGATCTATCTATTAGATAATACTAGACAGGAACCTCCTTTGGAAGAAGGAGTTGAGTGTAGTTATCCTTCTCATAGCATCATTCCTATCAACAAGACAGGCAGAGGTCTGCTGGGGTGAATGCCTGTCACACATGTGTGCCCAGAGGCTCCCTCTGTTCTTTAAATCTTTACATTGTCTGTATCCGAGATTGCATGATCCCAGCCTAGCCTGTGCTTTCTTGCTGTATCCTGCTACTTGCTGGTGTATTCCACTGCAGCAGTCCCCCAACCCTGTTCTCTTGCCCTTATGCTCCAGTTCTGCATTATATTCATGGCCAATAACAAATTCAATTGCCATAAAAATTTTTAAATGAAATTCAACTTCACCAAGCAAAAAGTTGGATTTAAGACCACAAAACAAGCAATTTTGTGCAGAGCCCTCTAAAAAATCCTTAAAATATTCTTTTCATTCCTAGTCCAAGGACAACTAGACAAGATTCTCCAGGGAGTGTTCTAGGGAGAGTTCTTTTTCAGTTGATCAAAGGAAGTTGGGGGGAAGCTCAGAAATTTCTTCTAACACCAATTTTTATGATTCTTTAAGAGAACTTTGGTTTTGTAAGGTTTTACCCCAAGGCAAGCTGGTGTTCTTTGTGGAGAAATAGTTTACATAGGCAAACAACATTGCAAAGTACTTGATCAGGCAGGATATATGGTAAGACAAAAGACTCATTTTTTCAGTATGTATGGTATCTTCTTAATGCCTACCTTAGCTTTCATGGTATTTTAAGATTAATCTGAAATCCCTAAAAAATTAAGAAAGGATCCCCATTGTGCTGTGCCAGCCTTGCCCCCAGGGCGAGCTGAGACAGCAACTGAGACTGGGAGTGGTGGTGCATGCCTGTAATCCCAGCACTTGGGAGGCTGAAAGCAGAAGGATCACTATGACTCCTATATACATAGTGAAACCCTATAGACCCTGTGCTAAATAAATAATATTTTTTAAAAATTTAGAAAGAGAAGTGCTCATCCTTTTGTTCTTCACTAGCACCTTGTTATGGTTTGTGTCTAGGGGTCCCTGCCCCAAAGCCTCATGCAGTGAAGGAGCAGCTTCTGGAGTTTGTGATTGATTATTGTGGGTGAGGATGCTGCACCTGTCCTGGGGAAGGGAATTGGCATTACAGTGTAAGGAGGGGAGAGAGGCTGGGTAGCTGCCTGAGGTGCTGCCACTCCCTTTGCTCTGTGCTCTTTGCTTCCACCATGAAAGTTTGCTCTCTGCCATGTGCCACTCTGCCTTAGAGCCAGCTGACGGTAGACTAAAACCTTCCATAACTGTGAGCTAAATAAACATTTCCTTCCTTGGCTTGTCATGACATGCCAGTTACTGCTATGATGTCTCTCGGGTAGGTGGATGTTCAAGAAGAAGGGGGTGGTGAATGAAAGCAAGAGACAGGAAAAGGAATATTGTGGGACTGTCCTGCTTCAAGGTTGTATATGGTGAGATTTTTGGACTTATGTGCAAACATGAGAAGTATAGAATTCTTTGTCCTATTTTTAAAATATAATCTAATTTTTAAATGTTTTTTTATCATATTATGTAGGGACTTAAAGTTCAACATATCAATACTTGATGAAAAATACCTGTTCCTTATTATGCCTAAGATGTTTGAAATGCAGTGAGATAGTGAGGTTAAGCTTAATAGCCTAAATCGTTTGATAATAACAATAAGCTTGTCTTCTGGATGGTTAACAACCTAAGTTTGCAGACCAAAATTAGAAAAAAAGGAGGGCTACAAGGAAAGCCAACATTTTGGCCCTAGTCTTCTAAGGTCAATTAAGACTCAGGACATATGAGAACTTGTACTGTAACGTCACGTACCTTGGTAGTGTCCCAAATTTTCTGATCAAGAAGATTATGGGGCCAAAGAGGAAAGTGATCAATGATGTAGAGTGTGCCTAAGGAGAGTTACATGGGGAGAAAATACTCTCTCAGGCTTTCACAGAGAGCACATTGGCCAAACAATGGCCGTGACTCATCCACATGGCTGCACTGACAAAGGTTCTACAATCTGAGGTACAGGATCTCAGGATAAATCCTGAGGGGATTTCACTGACCTTCTCAGACCCAAAAGCTACAACTCTTGTTGCACAGGTCCTGCTTTACCTTGGTCTTAACCATCCAGTAGAAAAGTATGAAGACGAAATATAGGAAGTAAAGCCATGCTGTTACATTGAGCTGTGGGGAACTCAGGTCAATAAGTTCTGACATTGCCAGTTAAACAGAAGACCCAATGCTATTATGGGCTACTGGATTCTTTTAGAATATTTTGCTGAGTTTACACACCTATAATATTCAATAACGGAACTTAGAAAAAATGGAGGATACAAATGAATGTCCATTTTGTATCTGTGTATTCAAAGTGGTTAGGATAGATATATAGTTGCATTCTCTTAATGAATAGAATGATTTGTTCTAATGGTGTTTGTAAATAGGATCTCAAGTCCTCATCTTGTACAGCAATTAACCACTAAGAAGAATATATGCAGTGTGTTATTTGTTGAAACTGTACTTCCGATTTGATTTGAAACTGTCTCATTGCTATCTGTTTATCAATAAAATTTTGAAAAAAAATAAAAATATTCCTGGCAAGCACAAGGGCCTGAGTTCAATTCCCTGTTCAAAATAAATAAATAAATAAATAAAATAAAATATTGGCTAGGTCAAATTGTTCTCTGCTTCTCACCACTGTCTAGCCTTCCACACTGCCCTCCACTCCTTTTCTGTGTGTCTCCTGTCTTCATCTTGTTTCTGTACAAGCACGCCTATTTCCCAAGGCCATGAAACATCTATATACAATACCTATAGCTTTCATTATCTACCCAACTTTCCTCTGTGCTCTTTAAAAATATTACTTTACCTTAGCTCAAGGACTTTTCTTGACTACCTCTTTAATTTCTGGTTTCCTAAATAATCCCTTCCAATCCTCTTACCAAGTGGAGGTGTTCCTGTGCCTACAGTCATCTCAGCCTCCACAGCTTAGGAAGAGGGAGAGCATGAACCTTGATACGCATGGGGAAATCCCCACGTCTACAAATAAATGGCCCTATACACAGAGCAAATCAATCTGTAGCAGGGAGACTCAGTGGGAGTCTTTCATCGAATATGAGCTGCAGGGAATCAGTCTTGGTGACATAACTTATAAATTAGTAAATTCTTACTGGACTTCATGAAAGCTTTTTTTTTTTTTTTTAATCTATGTGGTTACTAATAGGCTTGTAAACCTGCATCATAAGGTGTAAGGAAGCTCTAAAACCTTCTCTATGCCACTGCAAAGCAACTGCTTCATACCAGCCCTCATGGCTGACGTTAGATATTTAATAGCCATGCATTGGAAGTGACTGAGAAGCCCGCTCTGTGAGGGGCCATGAACTTCACTAGCATACTGACTCCTTGACGTGAAAACCGACGCTCAGTGACAGAAGAGATAAAACTCTGCAAAATGTACTTATGTTGATGAGGTCACATGAGGCTTTGAAAATGGCAGAAAAAGGGAAAGGGGCTTACAATCTGCATCAAAAACATGAATCCGAATTTCATGAAATCTAAATTTCTTTGGCCACAAAGTGACATTCTGTGTATGATATTCTGTGTTCTTTGGGGAGTTTGCCACTTTTACAGCCTTTTATCAGTGAATATTATAGTGCACCAGGTGTTTACTTCTCTATAACAGGAGGGGTCAAGTAGATAATTAATGAGAATTAATCTATAAAAAGGAATAAAACCTTCAATTTGAATCCTACTTTATGACTGGGTTTATTGTGTATGTGTGAAACTTCAAAGTGAACTAGCTCAACAAGTCTCTTTAATTACATTTTATTATATTTAAAAACTTTATGAAAATTTGGCCTGCTGAAAAGCAAAGCTCCTTGAGAACACGTCCCTTCACAGCAGGAGGCCCCTGTTCCCAGAGCCACTACAGAGGCAAGCCGCTGGCACCTCTTGTATCTGAGAAAAGAGGTACAAACAGCCGCTGGATCCAGAGAGTACTGGCCTAGGGAGTGGCTGGGGACAATTGCTGTTACACAGATTAAACCCATGGAACTGGGCCATCCTCACTCCAAACACTTTCTGGATTTTAGACATTACCAAAGACAAAGTGGACTCTGGGTCTTGAAGAATCTGAAATATTGATCCTGTAACAACCTCAGAAATGCCTACTTCCACAACTTGGAAAAAAACAAAGAGAGGAGAGAGCACATGGCTCTTTCTATCCATTATTTCTGTCATAATTATGTTCACTTAATTATGTTCATCAGAACTTTCTTAATTATGTTCACTTTGACCAGGAGGGAAGGGACCCCTTCTTTAATAGGTACGCTGTTTTCCCACCCTCTTTTTTTTTTTTAATACATCATGACACTAAGGAAGAAGTGTTCTTAAACTAACAGGATAACATGACCTAGTGTCTGAATCTAAGGCTTAGGGCAGAGTTCCTCCTATTTGATTCCAGCTTTGGTACCAACTTGTCCTATGGCCTTGGGCAAAGCCATTTAATCTCTGTGTTAGGTCTGCCCACTGCTAAAATGACAGGGATGGCGCCAAAAATGCTGACTTCATTGGGACATTGTGCAGGCAAGTTGAAAGCCTTTTCTTTCTTTTTTTTGTAAAAGAAAATGGTCTTATTTTATGAGCTTTGAGAATGAGCTTTTGATGAGGGTAGGCTGAAAGATGCTCAGAAAGGAGAAAAGCCAAAGAAAAATGGGTTGATTTATTTGGTTTGATAAAGGGACAGAACAATGTGTCTGAAGATATCTCTGTAAAAAGTAATGTAATATTTAAAAGTGACTTTGTTGTAGGAAGACCTTCAGGTCTGAATAGTTGGGTTGTTTCTTTTAACAATGCCCCGTAATTATGGGGATTTGCCCCATAATTTTGCAACACTGGAGTCACAGTTTCTCTTGGAAAAAAGGAAAGGAAAATATCCACCATTTTTCCAAAGGTGTCACAGGTGTTATGGAAAAGACAATGTTTAGAGATTAGAACAGAACTGGAAGCTGAAGAGAGTCTTAGAACTTTCCAAGTGTTATCAAAATACTTTATTTACTGCATTACAAGCTGAAAAGAGAGCCATGACATCCTATCTATTGCTGTGAGAGAATGACCAAGTTTTACTCTTCATTTAATGAATAACCATTGAGCATACTTACCCAAAAAATAGTTTTTGCCCTCAATATGTTTATAGTTTATTAGAAAACAAGCAGACAACAAAATGCTGCAGGATCCGGTGAGGAGCACCATAGAAGCAACCAAAACACTGTGCGAGGGAGAGCTAAGGACACATTGGGATCCTCCTTAGAAGCCAGCATTCACTCTACTGAGTGGGATGATGAAGGGATCTTGGAGCACTTTCCAAGGAGAGAAGCAGAAGCACTTACTGCAACTCTGCAAGGAATGGGGTATGAGGTGACAAGTTCTGAAGATAATGACATGCAGTAGTCCCTTTCTCTCCACTCAAACACAATACTTGACAGTCACAGCTTAAAGGTTTATTTTCTTCTCATAATTGTGGGAGATTCTGTCCATAGTCAACTGGCCCCAAGGCATAAATATCATAGCAGAGCATCCCAACTGAAAAGCAGAGAAGGGGAACAGTGTCAGAGAGGACGGGCCAGGGGCTGGAGAATTATACTGAAGATCACATCCCCTGAACCTACACAGACACATCCAGAAGTGTTCTTGGCTATTCCTCTTAGGGGCTCCTAAATCAGTGAAGTTAACAATTAAGTTCCACTATCGCTCATGGAGTTCAAGACTCTAATGAGTAGAAGTTGGCATGGGATGGAACCAGAAGTTGTAATGAGCCATAGAGCAATGAACTCTCAGAAGGTTAGAGTATTCTGCAATCAGGCTATACATTCATTCTTACTCTATCATGTACTGCCCATAGCACCTAATCTAAGCAGCGCACATTTCTCAATTTCCTTGGAAAAATGAGACCATTAGTGCATCATTGGGTTACTATGAGAACTAAATGAGATAATACATGATAATATATGTGAATTAATTAGAGCAGAGACTGGCATGAAATAACTTCTCAATGAAAAAACATTGATGGCTATTTATATATTAGTTAAGACTTTCAGTCTTTATTGCATAGGCAGAGAGAAACAAAAAAAAATAGTTTGAGAAAGACAATGCTACAGTAAGAGCTGCATGGAGATGAAGAGAAAACAGTTAAAGAGAAGATGCGAGAAGAACTAAGGAGTGGAATTTAGAGTAGGTAATCATCCTAGGCAGAGGATTTCTGTTTTCTTCCAAGTCTGAAACTTTAGTGACTGAAACAAATGGTGGTAAGATCAGCCTGAGTAAGACAACATATGATACAGGGAATACAGGAAGAAAGTGGTAAATTCAGTTGATTTCCATGTGACCCAGAAGGAGTCTAGAAACTTAGACCAAGTGTGGGAGGCTCAGTAACTCCAGGCCTCCAATCCTATTGCAAGTGGGTTTCCGGGTTCCTCTTCTCCTACCTCTGCTGAGCTAAGCTCCTAATTCTTCTCATCCCGCCTATTTCCCATAAGTCTCCTGCTATGCCCCAGGAGGTGGGACTTCCTGTCATAGCCGGTTGCCTAGTTACTCGCGCCTTTTACCCGCCCACGTCATTTCCCTAGGCCTCCACTATATATACCCAGCACTTCCCCTGAATAAATGAGACTTGATCAGAATCCTGTCTTGTCTCCATTTCTCGTGTCTCCTGTCCTTTGTCCCCTCCTCAATTCCCCGCTCCTCTCGCAGGTGACCTTCGTTGACTGACCCGCTGGTCGGGACAACCAAGTAGGCAAATGGGATCAGCCCCGGCTTCCTGGGAAGCTCGGACCTTGGTGAGTCGAGAATACAACTATGCTCCAGGACTAGAGGTAGCATTACAGGAGTTTGAGGATTGGGTAAGAAAAATCTGAGAGAAAGGCTAGAATGATGTTACTGTGAGAAAGGTGAGAAAGGGAATTATGAAATAATCAAAAGGAAATGAAGTTGCAGAAATCAAGTGGGAAGAGAACAGTTCATTAAATTTGGAGTCATTTTTGACACCTGGCTCAAGCATTTTGCTACTCTGCTATTCTTCCATGTTTAACCTCTATGCCTTCCTGGGAGCTATCTGGACTTCTTTGATAGCTTTTATGTGGAGCACAACCCTCTCCCAGGACTCTTTACTCTCTTCACCTACAGGGCTATTTTTACATATAACTTTCTTTTGAAACACCACAAAGGACATGGAGAATACTGATAATAAAAGTCAAGCAGAGTTAAACATGAAACAATTTCTTTCCCCAAATGTCATTAATGTATGTTATAATCATGTGCATTCATGTGACATTAAGAGTAATTAAAAATACAGAGTCACACTTTTAAAATATAAGCAGCTGTAAATTGAGCCAGATATTTATCTTTAATTGGTCATGAAAATAAACACCAGAAGCTAAAACAAAGCTCAGAAAAGTATTGCACTTTATATCACAGGTGAACGACTAAGATTCCCACTTCCAAACAAAATTAGAAATCAAGGCGGAAATTATCAATGATGATAAAACATGGGCATGAAGAATTTATACACAGACAAAAAAAATGAACATCCTAAACAAATGAAAACCTTCTCAACCTCATTCATAAGAAGAGAAATAACCAACACTAATGTGGCACTTCCCACTTAACAATTTAGGTAGGGGCAGAAGGACTCCCCAAAACAGCATGCTATGTTGATGAGATTACTGTGAAGACATGTTTATAAACTGGGTGGAAGAGTAAAATTGATCACCTTGAATAACCTTGAGGAAGGGGAGGAATTAATAAGATTTATCAAAATTACAGAAGTCCTTGCCTCTCGCCACAGAAAACGCATCACAGAGAATCTTGTCTACAGACACTTCTGTGCAATACACAGTGATATATAGGAAAGGTTATTTATTGTGACAGTGTTTGTAATAGCTAAAGGTTGGAAACCACCCAAGTGACAACAACAGGCTGTTTGGTTGAATAAAGCATTGTACCTTTTCAGAATGTACCAACATACAACCATAAAACAATTTTTAAAGCTAAAAGTAAAGAATGAAAGAAAACAAACTGCTATGCTCTGAGAAGAGTGGAAAGATCTCTAGGACACAGTACTTTCAAAATGCAAGAGACAGGACAGTTATATAATGTGCTATTATTTGTGATAAGGAATGAGTGATGAGAATACACACATAGTTGCTTAAAATTACAAACAAATACTTCAGAATATAACTCTCTCTGGTGAGGCCTTTATCCTTTGTCAATATAAACAGTCATATCATGAAAACTGCTATCCACAGTAAATAAAGGAAAGTATACTTTTAAAGGAGAGCTCTTCTCTATTCAAAAGCTTCATAGATTTCAGTAGTAATGCTACTGTAGGTATTTTAAGATTATTTCCTTTATATTTATTTATATAAATGAAGTGAGAAATAACTCTCATGTTAAGATTAAAGATTTTTAGAAAATGCTACTTATAAGAAATTAAAGTAAAGACAATTAAAATGAACTGAAAGTATCAAAATGAGCTAATAGTTCAAAAGCTATGTTGTTTGTTATCTAGAACTGAAATGACCTAGAAGGGAGGTCACTTTGGGAGCTTCTACGTGCCTCAAGCCTAGAGTTTGTTTTCAATACCCTTGCCCCCTAAAGGGAACCAGAATTCTTTAAGAAATATTTGACATCTTGTTTTCAGAAGAGGGCAGAGGACAGTGAACAAAGGAGTGTGCATAGATTAATTGAATCATACCAAAATCATACCAAATAGTATAGAATCTAGGTTGTTAAGACTCCAATTAGCAATAGATTTGCTCCAACTTGAGCATCGGAAGACAGAACAGAACACTCTTTATAATCCATGGAAATCTGAGTCCATAAGAATACTAAAAAAAAAATCCAGAAAAAATACAACAGTCACTATTTGAGAGGACTATTGAACCAAATCAATGTTGCTCATTGGTTATATAAAAGGAGAAAATTAAGGCGAGTCACATGAGGAGAAGACACTCTCTCAGGCTTTCACAGAGAGCACATTGGCCAAGCAATGGCCGTGACTCATCCACATGGCTGACACTGACAAAGGTTCTACAATCTGAGGTACAGGATCTCAGGATAAATCCTGAGGGCATTTCACTGACCTTCTCAAACCAAAAAGCTACAACTCTTGTTGCATAGGTCCTGCTTTACCTTGGTCTTAACCATCCAGTAGAAAAGTATGAAGATGAAATATAGGAAGTAAAGCCATGTTGTTATGTTGAGCTTTGGGGGACTCACGTCAATAATTTCTGACATTGCCAGTTAAACAGAAGACCCAATGCTATTATGGGCTTCTGTACTCTTTTAGAATATTTTGCTGAGTTTACACACCTATAATATTCAACAACGGAACTTAAAAAAAAAATTGGGGTATAACTATGAATGTCCATTTTGTATCTGTGTATTCAAAGTGGTTGGGATAGATATATAGTTGCATTCTCTTAATGAATAGAATGATTTTTTCTAATGGTGTTTGTAAGTAGGATCACAAGTCTGCATCTTGTACAGCAATTAACCACTAAGAAGAATATATGCAGTGTATTATTTGTTGAAACTGTACTTCCGATTTGATTTGAAACTGTCTCATTGCTATATGTTTATCAATAAAACTTTGAAAAGAAAAAAAATAAAATAAAAGGAGAAAATTAAGCATTTAGCCTATCTTTCTAAGAATGATTGCACAGATTTGCCAAATATCCTAAATGGAAATGCAAAGCATTACTTGACAGAAGAGTGTATGATATTTAAGCTTAACTGTCAACTTGATTGGCTTGGAAGTCACCTAGGGGGTTAGCATATTTATGTGTTGTTCAAGTGATGCATGGAGGCACAACCTGAGATTCTACGTCTGGTCTCTTTCTCCTGCTCTCAGGCACTGCTCTCTTTCACTGCTTCTTACCTACTCTCTGAAGTGAGCAATTTGGCTCCACTGTGCCCTTCACCCATAATGTTCTAGACTTGGAACTGACTGTGGACTGAATTCTCTCAAACCATGAGCAAAACAAAACTCTTCTTCCTTGGAGTTGTGTAGGTCAAGTATTATTCTAGCAACAAGAACAGCAATAGAAATGCGAGAAACATGGAACTAAAACATGAAATTATTGCTGTGACCATATCTCATCATGTAGTTCAGGAGCCTTTTGAACTGATCTGTGGGAGGAGTACAAAGAGGTTTGGGGACACGGGCTATAGAAAGCTGGGAATAGTCGGTGACTCTGGTCATAGTTCAGAAGACTGGAACTCTAAAAGGAATTTAAACTTTAAAAGCCAGTCTTATGAGGTTTCAGCTAGGAATTAGGACTTTATTGGGAATTGGACTGCAGATAAATATCATATTCTGGCCAAAAGAGAAATTACCTACAGTTTTTCCATGAGATTTCTTGAGACTTTTTAAGACCACAGACTGACATGGAAGAAATATAAAGGCAATCCAGCACTCAATTCTGTGGCATGGATACTGCTGGCTCTTTCAGCCAGCTTTATAGTAAGATTCAAAAGTAATAAAAAAGTGGAAGCATGAGTAAAGTTGAGGCCAAAGTCGGTATGGTTGCTGAAAATGTTAATGCTACCAAAAAGAAAACAAGTATTTCGAATTGGGAAGAGAAGAAAGTCTTATAGTCTTGTATAAGACTATACAAGAAAAGAAAAAAAAGGAAAGGAAAGCAATATAAAAACCATTGGTGAATTCCTATCATTTTGTTTAGCAAAATTCTGTATCATTTCTATTTTTATTATTTTTAATTCTCTTAAGAAAGCATAGTAGATTAATTAAAACAATATATTACAATAAAAGTTATGAGACACAAAAGACCCTATGACAAGCTTATTGGTGTAAGGGTATAAATGTTTCATTTGAAAAGCAAGCCCCTGAGAAGCCCTGCTAGAGAAGGGTCTCCTAGAGAATTAGTTGGTTCCCTAAACTTCATTTCACCATGCTCTCCTGTCCAGGTGCTCAGTGGTCACTGCAGCCATAGTCCAAGGGGACCCAGATGCTTCAGCTGGTGGCAGTCCCTAGGGCCATCCACATGGTGTTGGTTGTTCAGGTATGCAGAATGCAAGAGTTGTGAGGTTATAGAGGTTACCACTAAGGTATCAAAAAGGCCCAAGAGGACAGGAAGTATGTTCTTGAAGGGAGATGTGCATAAAGTAGGACTGACACTGAAGGTGTACTAGAAAGTCTAGGATATCAGAGATGCCAAGAATATGGAATGACTACCAGGGAACGTTTCAGGCAGGGAGCAGAGTCACTCCAAGAGAAAGGCTACATGGGCTTCCTCCAGGAAGGCTAAAAGAGTGGGGACATCCAAATCCTGTAAAACTCACATCATACCACCAGTTGCCCTGGCTGCTGGGCATGAGAATATAAGGTTTAATGTTGTTCCTCTAGGTTGTGATCTTACTTGGTCTGGTTCTTTTTATTTAAAAAAAAAAA
>NW_004524577.1:24918520-24935608 GCF_000260255.1 Octodon degus | reverse complement strand
TTTTTAAATCCATTCTTCAGTTGATGGGCATTTGGGTTTCTAAGATTTAGCTATGACAAATTGCAGTGCTATAAACATGAGTGTATATATATTGCTGTGGTGTGATATTTTGAGTTCTTCTGGAAAAATAATAAGGAGATATGATGCTTTGCAATCCACTTTTCTTCCCTTTTGTAATGGAACTATTTCCCCTGTACCGTGGCAATTTGGATTGTGTAACTTGCTTTTGCATTTCAGGGAGTTACCACAAAAGAGTTTGCCTTGATATACTTACTTTGGCAGCACATATGCTAATGAGTTTGCCTCGAGTCTCAAAGGAGACTTTTGCTTGGACTTTGAGTAATTCTAGAGTAGTTGAGGCCTTGGGGAAGTGATTGCTGTGTTTTAACTGTACACATTAAAAGTGTATCATGTCAGTTAGAATTATGAACTTGTTAATGTCTCTTTTTTTTCTTTTCAAAAGAAAAGAAAAATAAACAGTAAAAACAATGGCATAAAATTTCAAAATAAGATTATAGGAGAGTAACAATGGTCATTATATTGATAGTGCATATTTTTATCTTCAAAGTAGTTGCTCATATTATAAAATATATGCATGAAAAATTGATCAAGCAATATAGGCATTATCCTTTCTTTTCAATGAGCGAATGGCAATTAGTGGTATAACTATCGTAACTATTATGTGTGTGTATGTGTGTGTGTATTCTTTTTAATTCCTTCTTTTATACTTTCCCCCATTTCAGCTTCTCTTCCCTTTTGAGCATTTTCTTCCAATTTCACAGTATCTATTGCACATTCTGGGACTTATTTACCCTTTCAGCTTCTACACTAGGGGAACAGTATGATGTTTACACATGTAAGGCCAATTTATTTCACTTGTAAGTATAGACTCCAGTCACATCTATTTCCCTATAAATGTCTCAAGTTTATCCTTTTTTATAGCTGAGCAGTATGCCATTGTATAGAGAAAAAGGAGCCCTTCTGCACCATTGGTGGCAATGTAGACTGGTACAGTCACTTTGGTAATCAGTTTGGAGATTCCCCAAAAAACTAAGATTAGAGGTCCAATTAACCCAGCTATTCCCCTTCTGGGATGAGGAGTAAACAAGATCCAAAATTTACAGTAGATACTATGAAAGGGAAGAGCTGGATAGGAAAAAACAACTGGGATGGATTAAAAATGAAAAGAATAAGGGGAGAAAACACACACACACACACACACACACACACACACACGCAGAGGATAGCTAAGACAATTATGGTAATCAATTTCTATTAGTTCATTGAAAAGAACAATTTGTGCTTATATTGCTTGATCATTTTTTAATGTATCTAGCACAGGATCTGCAAGGTCTGTAGGATCTCACTACATAGATTGGACTTGTAGTGATTCTCCTGTTTTCAGCCTCCCAAGCTCTGGGATTACAAGGGCTTGCCACCATGCCCAGTCTCAATCCCCACCTCAGCACACCCCAGGAGTGGGGCTAGCATGGCAGGCCAGGGGATCGAATTCCTAGGCAGAGCACATTACTTGATCAATTTTGCATGCCTATATCTTATAACCTGAGCAACTACTCTGAGGATAACAATTTGCAATATATTAACCATTGTTAATTTCCTAATATCCTGTGATCTGTGCACACTCATGTTTATTGCACTGCGATTTGTCATAACAAAATCTTGGAAACAACTCAAAGGCCCAGTAACTGAGGAATGGATGAAAAAGGTGTGTGTGTGTGTGTGTGTGTGTGTGTGTGTGTGTTTAATACAATGGAGTTACTTTCTTTCTTTGGTGATTAAATATGGCTTAAACAGATACGTTCGGGTGTCAAGTTGACAGGGCGTTACAATGCACTTGTTAAGCTTATTTGTCAACTTGATTGACTTGGGAGTCACTTGATGTACTATTAAAGCACAATGGAATGTGTGTCTGGGTTGATCATAAAGTTATGACCTTGGTGCAAATATGTGGTCCCGGGCCCCTGCCTTTTTGACATTATTTGCTATTGCTGTTTCCTGGGTGTCACAGAGTGAGCCACTTCAGTATGACCTTCCTGAACAGCACTGGAATCACCTAAAATCAAGGGTAAAAGTAAATCCTTCTTCTTTTGAGTTGTGTATGTCAAGTATTTTGTCCAATAATAAGAAAGTGACTAATAAGACATCAATTGGTGAATACTGAAAGAACAACAAATTTAGAACTTCACTGCACCACTACAAATGAAATTATTGATTTAGGCACAACTGTGCTTCCAAATCAGTAACAATAAGTTTCCCTACATCTGTCGTCATGATTTAAAGATCTTTGTGCTGAAGTGCACAGGCAAATGGCGGATGACATACTTGATATTGATATGGTGGCACCAAAGTGCCCCATTCTACTCAAATGGAACAACTTTGCAAGGATAAGACCGCTTCCAAGGGCCAACCCAACACCTCTAGTAATGAAATAATCTACTTGTAGTATAATATGAAGTAAACTGTGTCACATTAAATAATGTCCCAATGTGTTTACTCAGCTCTAATAAAGACTTTTCTATGCATAGGCAATGTAATAGCTGTAAGGAGAGCTGTGGAGGAATAAACAAGGTAATGTCTTCAGAAAGTTACCAGACAAATAATGGAAAATGAATGGGAAAGTGGACAGATTAACATGGAGACAGAATGGAAGCTTCACTATCTGTTAGAGACCCATGTGACATTACCCATTAAACATGGAATGAATGAGTCCAATACTTTAAAACCTGATTATATATTTTATCATGCCTTATTAAATGTGATCTCTCTAGGGAAGGTTTTATTAAATGGCTTACGAAATGCCAGTTACTCTAGAGAGTTGAAATTGGAGAAAAACATTCCAACTCTAGACAGCTACTTATCCTCTCCCATCATTTATAAAAAGGTTACTAATCATTAAGAATGTGTTTTCCACTTTACATGCTGTTTCCCAGTTCTGCTAATATAATCCAGTTCTTACACTGAACTTCTGACTGAAGGGTGGCCTTTCTCATAAATCATAGTGTTCCTTCTCCTCCTCCCTCTACCCACAACACCCTTGCCTAAGACCCTAATGCCGATAGGCAGAAAAGAAAGGAGCACGAGAAATCCCACTCTGAATGCCTTAGATTATCAGAGGAGTTAGGAATGGACCACTGATGCTTCTGTTTCAGTTTCTCATGAGGATATACAGTTACTCTTCGCACAAGTTCAAGTTAGCCACACTTGCTCCTAAAGTAAGAAAAGCCTAGTAGATCTGCTCACCTTTGGATGCTAACAACTTAAAGCTTAAGAAGCCTCATAGGAAGGTCAATTATCCAAATGCAGAAAATAGGTGAGTTGCAAAGGGAGGCTGCACCTACAGAACTGAGGCTTTCTCCTGATTTCTTCCCAGATCCCCTGTTCTCACTGGCTATTCTCAGTGGATTTTTTTTGTCTGTGCATGTTCCAAAGAGAAGTTAACAGATCCATATTTATATTTTTCTATTTCTTTCACATACACAGATCTAATTTTTAATTCATTCCTTAAGCACCTGAGTTCCTGGAATTAAGATGAGAGTCACGATAAAGTAAAACACATTTTAAAAAAGAGAAAATATATGTTTCTTCTTCATTTCACTCACCTAATGATGTACAGACATCTGAGTTACTTTTTTGATCCTGGTACACTAAAAGAAAACAATAGCCTTAAGTTAAAGGAGGAAAGGTTTATTGTAGCTCACAGTTTGTAGAGGTTTCATTCCATAGTTGGCTATCTCCAGTGTAGTGGTGTATGGCGGAGCAGAAATAGTTCATGGCAGAGAAGGTAGGCAGCAGCAGCAGCAGCAGCAGCAGCAACAGCAAGCTTTCCTTCCCTTTTTATCCCATCCAGGCTACAAGCTCATTGGTTGCTGTCACTCACATATAGGAGTGAAATGATTGACACCCATTGTCAATCTATTATCCGTACCCAAAACTATGGGGAACCAATTAAAATATCATAAACCCTTAATTCATATTCAAACACTCTAGATACACCCACCTCTGAAAAGCCCCACCTATGACTGCATGACTATTTGGGTGGGGTTTGGCCATCTAGATATAATCCATAACAACAGACATTCATTCAGTTTTCAAGATCAGCTTACTTTTTTTTTTTCCACAAATAGTAGCAATGGACTTTGCAATATTGGTTTCACAGTAAGAATAAATATGTTTTTCATCCAAAGTTTTTCCTTATTCATGAAAGCCCTACTATGTTTCATCCTAATGAGAATATCATTAACACTTTCAATGGTTTCATTCTTTGTTCACCCAAGGTAGAAATAGTTTGGGTCTCAAAATGTTCAGATTTAGGAGGATCCCAGCTTAGTAATGGTCTGTCAGCATCACAGTCTGGACCAGATTGAATAAAACAGCTTTATGACAGATATAATTCCCATTTTAAAGCAATAAGACATGCTTGTGCTGTTTCTGTTTTGACTTATGACTGACTAACTTCTCAAGTAAACTGGATGGGTTCTGCTCCCTGCCTTAGCAAATAAGAAGACAGATATCTTTTAGTTAGCTTGGCTTTGCTATGCAGTTACCACACTATTATTCACCAGCCTGTCCTCTGTGTGCACCCATGGAATGCAGGCATTGAGCTTTTAGGAAGTTCCATACTACTTGGAATTTTACACAGATCATTTATGAATGATACAGTTTTCACAGAAGAATCAGAGTCCACCTCCCCACTCTAATGTTATCTTAGACAACTGTCAAATTATCATGCAGCATTAATTTATAGATTTTCTATTAATGGTGTTTCTCTGTTTGTCTGCATTAATATAGTATAGAAATTTTATACCCACTTGTTTTTCTAAGTGTATGGTCTATTTCAAAATACCAGTGGACACACACTGTGTGCTAAGTCATAATAAGGGGACAGACTAGATATCAAATGGTCACCATTGTGGTATCTATCAGTGAAGAAAAATGAGTGTGCACAAGCCAATTAAAAGGTCATCCTTGTTGGTTAAGACCTTACTATTCTCAAAGATTTCAGTGTGTTTATCTGGAGTCTCTCAAAGGAAGATTTTTTTTTCATCCCTCCCTCTGTCTCTGCATTCCTGTAGTTTTAATTTTGTTCCTACACCATCGTAGGACTTAAATATTTTTCCCTCAAGGTCCAAAATTGATTCACATCTAAGCATGTCTTGACTTTAATAACATACACAATATCTCAGGACTCGTGGAGGAGAGAGTGTAGTATGAGAATCTCCATGTTTTGTTCTCTACTACTACACCTTCCTCACCTTCACCTTTGTCTCTCTTCCTCCACCTCTAGACTAACAGAATGTACACTTTCTCTCTCTTCATACTAACTGGTTCACAGAACACCACACATATTCTAGGAAGATACATCAGGGAGGCAATGGTTCTGTTTTTTCAAGAATGCAGGAGAGACATTGTCTTGCTCTTGCCTGAAATATATTCTCAGGTACATCAATTTTAGTTTTGGAGCTAAGCCCAACATAAAGAATAGAAAGGGAGCTGGAGCTCAATCCTGCCAGGAAGCTCTGGAAAAAGAGTATTGAAGGAAGTTTTCAGAAAATAAAACCATGCCTCTTGTTCAGATAGACAATGGACATATATCAAAGATTTTATTTATTCACCAATTAGTAATGGAATCAATATGATGTCAATGAGTTCAAATGAAAACTTGACTTATTTTTACTGGACAAAATCCATTGGCTTTATCATGGGTAGGAAATATTTGCTTTGCTATGGACAGAAAATACCTATCTACACTTTAACAACTTCACCATTTGGATTCTAAAGGTTAATTTTTTATACAAAGATTTGTAAAGTGTCTTGGTAAAGGCAATAAAAGTTGAGTATCTTTATGAAATAGACAATGCTAAAGAGTTCCTGAATCACACACAGCATTGCCCTACACAGACATCCAAGAAATATGTCTTTGTCTTTTGCACATTTCAAGACAATCTTAGTCTGTTTGGGCTGCTATAACAAAATAACAGAAACAAGAGAAATTTATTCCTTATAGTTCTGGAGGCTGACAAGTCTAAGGTCAAAGTGCCAGTAAAGTTGGTGACTGACGAAGGCTCTTCCTTCATCAATGGACCCTCATGAGCTGAGCACTTCCTGAAGGCCCTGCCAGTTCATATCATCACCTAGAAGGTTAATTTTCAACATATGAATTTCAGAGAGAGACAAACATTCAAACCTTAACAAAAATATATAATTTTTCCTAAAAAATGGTATAGAGTGTAATTCTGAAGAGTCTTATCTAATTAATAAGTAACGTGAGAGATTTATTTGTTGATTTCAGTTCAGCACTGACTGAGGACTTTTAATACTCTGGCTCTTCCTCCTTAGTCTGCACATAGGTCATACACACTACTCTGACTACAAAAGAAGTCCTCAGGGGAATAGTCACAAGTGGTGGCAGGAAGAAGCCCCCATCTATAGAGTTGGATGTTCAGGGAATTAGGACAGAGAAGGCACTGATGTTTTCCGCTATTCTAGTCTTCTTCACTTACTGGTTTGGTTGACATTTTGTCTATTTCACATTTCCCACTAGAGTATAAGTTTCCTAAATATTGGAAAGTTCTCTTGGTTTCTACTGTCTTCCCAATACTTAGCATGCTAAGAGTAGTCACTGAGCGGATGTTTGAATAATACTGTTAACTGTATATAAGTATCCATTCCAACTTTTAAGTAGTTTCAGTCCAGGAAGGGAATTCACAGAGAAGTCTAAGAGGCCTGCACAGTTTGGCTTTACGTGATGTCCTTCGATGTCACAGTTAGTGGACAGCTGCTCCACAGGCCAGTTCTCCTACCCCAGATCATCTTTAGGTTAAAAACAGAAAACTAGAATGCATGGACCCTGCTTTATATGTACTTGAACATGATCAGTGATACAGTAATACACCTTCCACTTGCTGCTTCATTACCGTGTATTACCCTACAGGTTTATGTTTGTATGCTTTAAGGCCACTCAACTATTTTCCAAGATTACAAAGAAAAGGAACTAAGAAATGGCAGAGGTCACATTTTCTGTAGAGTGTACACTATGTCTTCCTGGTACAGAGCTTAAGAAAGTCTATGAAAAAGCTAAATTGCACGTAGGCATCACTGAATTGATTCAAAAGATGTACTGGGTTTCTGAAATTAAGTAGCCAGATGGCCTTCCAGAGTGGCCAGAAGAGCAGACAGGACCCAGATGACAAATAACAATGGACCCTCCCCATGGGCAATTTTTGAGACTATGTGTTGACGTTAGTCAAGGAAATAAATCCATAGTTGTACTGCTCATTCAAATTCTCAAGAAAAGCAGGTGCTATTCACTGACCTTACCCAAATGAAAGTTTGCCAAAGAAAATAGTCCAACTCCTTTAAATTCAATTTCAGCAGACTCTATGCTAACAAAAAAACAACTACTTGAAAACAAAATTTTTAAGAAAAATGTGCAAGGAATTAACTTGAAAATTGCTTTTCATTTGAAAATTGGGTGACAGATACACAAATTTAGAGTATCATCTGGCTGCTTAGAATCTATTCATCTGATTTGGAGTGTTCATGAAAACACCATTATTGTTAGATTATGAAGAAATATATAACCATATATAAATATTTATGTGCACTGACTTTTTCATTGTTGTTAGCACCATGTATTTATGATATTAAATACTTCCAAAATTTAGAGAAATCACTGTGACTCACTCATTTTAGTTCTCAGCAGAAAGGCTAAGAAGACAAGACTATCATTGTCTCTGATAATGAGAATGTTCTTCGTATGTATCTTTTTGCTATGTTTCTTACATATAATATCCAATCCTGGCCTCTCCGTGAAAATAAAATGGTTTTGAGAACTTGAATTGTCTTCTTCTTGCTGAGTAACCCATATAAGTTTCCTGGAAACCCATGAAAAAGGGTAATAAGCAACTGCCTTGTCTCCTACTACTACACAAGAGCTTACATTTTGGGATAACTTAGAAACCATCTGACCATTGACTTGAAAGAATTTCTTGAATTACTATATATGGCAGGTACTGGTCAGTGTTGGTTCATAAAAGAAATCCTTTTGCCTTCATGGAATTTATTCATTACCATAGTGGGCAGAGAGCAGACAGAGTAAGGACAAACTTTATAAAAGTCTAGGCAGTTTATGTAAAAAAAAAAAAATTGCAGAGAGCCATTTTTTTAGGGAGAAAATATGGTAAGTAAATAGATAAATATAGAAAGCAACTATAAAAATAGAAGTAGAGAACTTCAAGAAAGTGATGGAATTATGGGCCTTTGAAGGAAGCCCGCAATTCATCACTTGTCATCAAGAACTTCTGGGGCACGTGCCATTTGCCCAGGACTGTGCAAAGAAGAAACTTTAAATATAGCTTCTGTCCTATGGGACCACAGATGGAGGTGAGGCTGCATCATTACATCAAATGAAAATGAGTGAGTAGCTCACAGTAGCATGCACAGGGGGAGGAAAATACCACTGGGCAGAGCAGGAAGGTTTCCCAGAGGAGCTTCTTAGGGGAGCTGTTATTATATTAGCGTACGAAGAGCTAGGTCTTGTTCTGGTCACATCCGAAGAGTGAAGTGCACAACCAGAGCCAGCCGTTTCAGATTCTCACCTGTTCTGAGCATCAAGGATCTTTATTGCTGAGAGACTGACTCTGATGGGAATCGTGCGCAGCAGCATCATTTAGTATGAGGAGAGGAAAGACATGGAAATGAAAAATGCTATCGAAATGTTCAACTGTGATGGCCGTTCCAGGAGAAGCAGGACCTGGAATTCTGTCACCGTGCCTCCTTTCTGAATTATCAACACCTGTCAGCGGATGTAAGAAGGAATCGCTTCCTTAGAGCACTATTTAGCTTTCAGACTGATTCTCTATTCTTCACCCTTGAAGTGATGAAATGTGCACTGACTCCCCCGGACCTCAAAGTCTGGGAGGCAGCTACTTTGCTTCACTCTGAGATACAGGTCAGTGCAGGTTTGATCTGGCCCTGTGTAAGTGGATTGTTCCACAATAGTTCTGACCGCAGGGCAGGCACACTGATAAAAATGGTCCTGGGAGGAGAGGCAAATGCAAAGCATATGTGGAACTCATGTAACACACAAGAGGGAGTGGAGAGACATGTCAAATAGGTTGCATTTTCCTTATTACCGAGAAGGTTCACAGGCAGCCGTTAGTGCCTGTTCCCACGTAGCTCCCAAGCATGCCAGCCAGAGTCCTGAGGAGCGCGTGGAAAAGGCTGACCCTGTGCATCTAGGAGCAAAGGGGCAGCAGGGCTAAAAGGAGAGACAAACACCTGGCTTCTATTTCTGACTCTGCCGCAGACACCCTGGCAGTTTCTCCAGAAACTGTAAAGCTGCGGGTTTCAAATGGTTGGGAAATGTTAGGCTTGTGGTTTTCTTTGCCCGTGGGAACAGAGATAATTTTGCTTCTTTTTTCTGCTTTCTGAAACCGTCACCATTGTATTCTCTTCTTTAGAATTTAACCAAGTGCTTTGAGGGTATTCTGGAGCTTTGGGAAGAGGACTATTGCTTTGACTTTCTGACCCCGAACTCTTCTTTCCATGCTCAAAATGAGGGTAGGCCGATGGTTACCGAACATCACACTAATGTGGAGATCCTGTGAATATTGTTTGGCGTGTGGACAGTGGTCTAACAGAAAATATCTCTTTGAAGAGCTAGTGTCTTCTCCATTGATAACAGCTCATTAGAAGTGAGGATAACTTAATTCTATAGAGAATCAATAGGGCTCTAGACAAATCGATGATTCATAGTTAATGAGGTGAGTTTGCATATGAGAAAATTGCAACATAAACAAAAATAAACTATAGACTTCTTTTCAGAAAGGCTGCCTGCTTAACATATATATTTTTTGGAAAGCAGTACAGGTGGACTGAAGACTCAGCCATGTTTCAAAGCACCTTTCTGATGTAAATAGCCCTTTCCAGATTTTCAATAAACTCCATGAGGTTTCACAGAGAATATCTGGCATGAAGATCTTATCTAGATAATCCACCCAGAGAAAAGAGGCAGGCTTGCAAGGATTAACTCCTGGGCTCATCCTCAGTGTTTTCAGAGAAAGTAAGCTGGATGAAGATTGAGGGGCAGGCTTGGTAAGAAAAGTATGAAACCAGAGTAAGACGTCCTGGCTCCAACTTCCTAAAGGCTTTGAAGTCCCTTTTTCTTTGGTTGTAAATTTGGATTTTCTTTGCATGCGCATCTTAGAAGACTGCTGCATGCAATAGCTAGCTCAAGAACTTCAGAAATCAAAAGACACTGAGAACTATCCAAATTTCAGGCACACTTCAGTATGTGTGGACCCTTGGTTCCAGCGCCACCTGTAGATACCACATCTACAGGTGTTCCCGCCCTTTGCATAAAATGGTATATTTTGCATATAATCTATGTACAATGTACACTACCCCTATATTTTAAATCATCTGTAGATTGCTTATACCTGATACAACATAAATGTGATATAAATAGTTGTTCTACTATATTGCTTAGGGAATAGTGAAAAACAAATTGCATGTGTTAAATAAAAAAATGTAATTTTCTTCTGGGTATTTTGATAGGCAGTTGGTTGAATTGCAGGGATGTAGAACCCTCAGACAGGGGAAGAAGGATGTATTAGTCAGCGTTGTGATCAAAATAAAAAGCACAGACTGGAATAACTTGTTAGTGAAACAGAGAAACTTGAAGATCCAGGAAAAAAGATACCCCTTTTGCTGTAGAATACGGTCTTGCTAAGAAAGGTGTCTCTTCCTTGAAGCCCTACTTCGCTTTAAGACTGATTCTCTGCTCTTCACCCCTATTACTACATCATATTATTTCCCTCGTATAAGAACTTGAAAGAGTAAAGAAAATCTAAAAGGTATGATAGATCCTGGGCAAGGGCAGGGGACTGCTCAAAGGGACGGAACAACTGGAACAAGGGCAAGGAGAAAAGAAGGAAGGAAGGGAAAATGATACACACAGTGTAGCTTGGATAATTGTACTGCTGATTCTGCTGGTCTATTGAAAGGAGCAGTTAGTGCTTAAATTTCTTTTCTCTCTCCTTTTTAATATTTATAATTTTGATTAATTTTGTATGCTTATTTCTGGTAATGTGAACAATTAATTTGAAGACAACATTATGCAATACAACAACCACTATTGAATTCCTATCATTTTGTTTAGTGAAATTTGTATCATTTCTATATTTTTTTTACTATTTTATATTCCCTTTAAAAATGAAAAACTAATAAAAAAGATAAAAATCACAAAAATAGGAGTAGTTAATGAAGAGGTAGGAAACTTAGGCTTAAATTCAAATTCTATTAGGTGTTTCTCTACATAGTAATTTCCTCACGGAAAAATTAATTTCAAGGCCTGGAGAGATAGCTTGTCAGTCTAAGTGCCTGTCTGGCAAACACAAGGCCTGGGTTTGATCCATGGTACTACCCTGCTAGCCACTGAAACTGGGTGTGGTTGTGCACCCTTGTAATGCCAACACTGAGGAGGTTGAGACAGGAGGATCACTATGAGTCTGAGCTGCGTAGGTAGACCGTGTACCAAAAATAAGAACAATAATAAATAAATCATTAAAAAATTAATTTCAAAATAGTCACCTGTCATAAAAGGTATTGCGAGAAGCCCAAAACAAACGCATGTGAAAGTGCTTAGTAAGGCACTGGGGTAGGCTGAACAGCCCTCAGCGTGCGCGCGCACGCGCACACACACACACACACACACGCACAAAGATACCCTCATTCTGGTCAGCAGGGTCTGTGTTAGATATTTACATGGCAAGGGAGACTTTATACATAATTCAATTACATATATGAAAACATTTAAATGAGACTGTTATCTTGCATTATTTAATTTGATCCTCAATATAATCACAAATACCTTTATAAAAAGTATAGGACTGGTGGACTGCTGAAAAGGAAAAGGCAATGTGATGAACAAAGAGTCAATGAGGAGAGCATCAGAGTGAAGATTCCACATAGCAAAAGATAAGAAAATACGTGTGAGCCACACCACTGATAATTGGTCAACATTCAAAATATAAAATCAACTGAAGAGCAACAAGCTATTAAATTAAAAATGGCAAAGGACCTGAATAAACATTTATTCAAAGAAGACATACATATGGCCAATAGGAGCACGCAAGTATGCCCGGTATCACTAGCCACCAGGAAAATTCAAGTCAAAGTGACAAGAAGATGTCATTTCACCGTTGTTATGATGGGATTACTAAAAAGGCAAGGGATATTAAGTGTGTGAAGGGAAAAGACCTTTTCACGCTGTCCGTGGGGTTGCAAATTGGTAAGAGGAACATGAAATAAACATATGGAAAAATACATGCACTGCTGCTCCCTTTGACGTATCGTTCACAGTAGCCATCATAGAACCCGTCTCAGTATCCATCGACAGATGAATAAAGAAAGAAATATTTTATAATTTTTATAAAAGTGACATAAAGTGTTTTACACATGCATGTACATTTGTACAACAGAATATTATTTATCCTGAAAAAGAAGGAAATCTTACCATTCGTGGCAACATGATTGAACCTGGAGGACATTCTGCTCAGTAAGTAAGGAGTACAGAAAGATAAATATTACAGATGTCACTTAAATGTGTGGAATCTGAAAAGTCTAAAAGCTCATAGAAGAGAGCAAACAGAATGGTGGTCACCAGGTGAGGCTTGGGCAAAGAAATCAGTAGCTATTTGTTTCAATTTCACTTAGGCATGGTGAATAAATTCTGGAGATTCACTGTACAGCATTGTGACTATAGCTAAAAAATTTAATACTAGAAAATTTCTAAGAGACAAATCTTAGGTGTTACTACTCATATAAACAAGATATGTATGCAATAATGAATATGTAAATGCATTGCTTGATTTCAAAATGTGTATATAGCTCACTTCATACTGTACACTGAATATAGACAATTTTTATTCACCAACTATGTATCAATAAAACTGAGAGGACACAGGAAAAAAAGACTAAATAAACTAAATGGTAGTTAATGCTACCATGATATAAGGACTATTTGCATTCATTAATTTTGGGAAGTTAAAATTTCTGGATAAATCAATACAAAGATATCCCTCGACAGATATTCATATCAATGGGTATCCATATCAAGATCAAATTTCAAGCAGGAAATTACTATTGTTGTCATTGTGCTGTTGTTACAGGTGCGGCTGTGTGTGGAACCAACACACTGCATCCCAGTCTTCGCAGGATGGGGCACAGGAGGCCTTGAGTTCCAGGCAGTTCTCTAGTGCATAGGGAAGTAGCTATTTGTTTTAATTTCACTTTGGCATGGTGAATAAATTCTGCAGATTCACTGTACGAAAAGAGACAGAGTTGGCAACAGGAGAGATGAGACGGTCCCTAGGTCTCCAAGCTACCTAGATCACTTTACCTGTTTGCATCTTAACTTAACCTGACAAAAGGGAATAGTAAAAACTGTTTATAGGGAATTTTGTGAGAACTGAATAAACTCCTGTCAGCAGTAGTGCTTTGTGCTGGAAGGTTCTAAAAAGCCCAGAAGACTGATTACCCCAGAATCCTACTGTATCATATCTGACACACTAAAGGACTAGATGTAAATATATAATACCCAATAGTACTCAAACAGTGCTTCTAAACAGCCAGTCTTTTACAACATCATGAGTCAGTGCACTCAAATGAACTTGGTGCATAACAGTTATCCAATATATGGAATCTGAATATATTTGCTTCATTGGCCTTCTCTTTCTCCTTATTTTAGATGTCTAGTTTCCCCTACAATGTTGCAAGATCTTTAGCCATGCCTCATTGAATTACACAAAGAGTAGTGTGCAGTCTTTTGCCTACACACTTGTATACTGAGCAGATAAGTGAATCAGAATTATATCACTGCTAACATAGTCAAGCCCCAAACTAAGAACCAGCAAGTATGTGGCCTGCCATCTTTCCACAGGGTCAGAATGTGGGGGCTTATCAAATATCATTCCAAGGAAGATGCCCACCAAGTCCTCTCCTGGATGGGTTGGCCTACAATCTGTCATGACACAAAACTGGAGACAGCCAAGGGAAGCTTCTTCATGAAATGTGCCATTGACTGGTCATTTCTGCTGACCCGCTGGTGTCCAGTAGTTTGGGACGCACCATAGTGGAGAGTGCAGAAGAACAAAGTGTTAAGGGAAATGACTAAGAGGCTTGGTGCTAATGTTTTTTTAGCTGGGCAAAATCCAATCTTACAGATATCATAGTTGCAAATGGAGAGACCTGTTGATATCTTATTGCCCTTCATGAGTGTTATGGTTTGTGTGTAGTTGTCCCCAAAAAACCTCATGTAGTCTTGGGGGTGCTTCTGGAGTTTGTGGTTGATTATTGTGGGTGTGTATGCTGCGCCTGCCTGGGGCAGGTAGTTTGCATTTCAGTGTAAGGAGGAAAGAGAAGTTAGCTGTGTGGCTGCTGCTCCTCCTTTTGTGTTCTTGCTCTTTGCTGCTGACATGAAAGGTTACCCTCTGCCATGTGCCAGGCTGTGTTGGAGCCAGCTGGGTATGGACTGAAACCTCCAGTAGCTATGAGCTAAATAAATCTTTCCTTCCTTCACTTTGGGTATGGGGTATTTACTCCAGCAATGAGAGAAGAGTAACTAAGACAATGAGTAGTAAAATGTACACAGCGTCACCAATGTAATTTCTTTCGTTGACAAGTATTATAAATTACGACAAATCAATCAAAAATCGATAATGTCTATAAGACAACTCCTGGATTATTCAAAACAGTCAATGTCATAAAAGGAACACAAAGGCAGGAGTGGAGAAAAAAGTTACATTAAAAGATACTAAAGAGACCATACATTCAAAACTGTTAGATTTAATGCAATTCCAGTTAAAATTCCAGCAGCATATCTCACAGAATTAGAGAAAACAGTCCTAAAACTCATTTGGAATCAGAAGAGACCTAGAATAGCAAAGGCAGTTCTGGGCAACAAATTCAAGACAGAGAGCATCACAATCCTGACTTGAAATCATATAATAAAGCTACTGTAATGAAACAGCATGGTACTGGAGGGAGAGGAAGGGACAGACCTGAAAATATGAAATTCAATGGAAAAGACTAAAAGACACAGAAACAAGTCTAAACATGCTTAGCCACCTTATCTTGGACAAAGATGCCAAACATATTCACTGGAAGAAAGATATCCTCTTTAATAAATGGTGCTGGAAAAACTAGCATTGTACATTTCAAAGATTAAAATTGGATGCATATCATTTGATCATGCACTAAAACTAATCTGAAATGGATCAAAGAACTAAATATTAAGACAGAACCATTAAATCTGCAGGAAGACAGAATAGGTAAAACTTTTGATACATTGGTGTTGGCAAAGACTTTATGAATAAAACCTCATTCACACAGTAGCTGTCAAAAAGAATAAAAAGTGGAAACTCATCTCATTAAAAAGCTTTTGCATAGCAAAAGAAATCACCAACAGAGTGAAGAGACAGCCCACAATGTGGGAAAAAATTCTTGTCAGCTATTTCTCAGACAAAGTATTGCAATCAAGAACATATAAAGAACTCAGAAAAAAAATAACTATCAGGCCTCCCAAATTTAAAGACTCAATCCAAAAATGTGCATCTGAGATGAGTACATGCTTCTCAGAGAAAGAAATACAAACAGCAAATAAACATATGAAAAAAATATTCAACATCACTGATCATTTGAGAGATGCAAATAAAAACAACATGGAGATTCCTTGTCACCCCAGAGAGAATGGTTATTATCAAGAAATAAACCATTAACAAATGCTGAAGGGGCTTAGGGGAAAAAGGAACCCACCTCTGCTGTTGGTCAGAGTGCAGACTGGTGCAACCACTTTGGAAATCAGTGTCGAGGTTCCTCAAAGAAGTATTATTGGAGGTCCCATTTGGCTGGGCTATCCCCTTTCTGGGTCTCTTCCAAGAATTAAAAACATTGTACTTGGGGCTGAGGAGATAGCTCAGCAGTCCTACACAATATGATAGCTAAAACAGCTACACTACTAATTTCTCTTAGTTTGTTGAAAAGCTAGGTTTATGCTAATATTGTTTGGACAATTAAATGGTGATATCTTGTACTCTGAGTAACTAATTTAAAAATGACAATAGGCAATATATTATCCACTGTTACTCCCCTATCATATTGCTTTGGAATTTTGTTTTTGGTTCTGGTTAGGTTTTTTTCTTTAAAATAAAAGAGACTAAAAAGCATCGTAATAATGTACAGCATGCTACGTTGGTTGGATCCCAGATTTAAAAGCAAAAATAAACCTATAAAATGTATGCTGGGGATTTAGGGGATATGTAGTTCTTTTGTTTTTTGGTTTTTTGTTTGTTTGTTTGTTTGTTTGTTTGTTTTTGTGGAACCAGGGATTAAACTCGGGCCCTTGCACTTGACAGGCAAGCGATTATTCTACTGAGCTATCTCCCCGGCCCCTAGATTTGGGGGATATGCGGACAGCATATTAGATAATATAGAATAAATTTTTATTTTCCTGGGTGAGTATTTTACATACTTTAAATAAATTAACATAAATAAGAAAAGAGAGCCAGTACAAATGTAAAATGTGAACAGCATAAAATCTTAGTGGTGGGGACAATGGATGGGCGCCTACTGTATTATTTTTCAACTCTTTGATAACTGTGATTTTTTTTTAAATGAATAATCAGTGGATTAAAAAGTTATACTCAAAGCATGGTAGAAACTTACTCCATCATGTTGAGGGCATCTAGAAATGATTCCTCAGTCATACTGTGAACTCTTGTTATCTACTGAGACAGGAGAACAGCATGTATACAACCTAGGCCAGCGGGTGTGGTCTGTCAGCCACAGAGACCCAACAGACACATACCCAAGACCTGCACCTGAAGTCAAGTGGAAAGTGCAGTCTCCAGTTCTTTCCGAAGAAACCAAGCAAGCATTTGATAGGACAGCCTAGATCTGATGTCAACCTGTAGAGACTGATGCAAGGGACAGTTGCCTTGCTCCTCCAGCTGCTGTGCTCTCTCTGAAGGGTTTGTGCTCACCCTTCAGAGTCTACATTTTTCCTAT
>NW_004524577.1:24915929-24918050 GCF_000260255.1 Octodon degus | reverse complement strand
ATTGAGGAGGAGGGATTATTTTAGCTCTTAAGGGCACAGATGAGACTTCTGTCCCAGACTAATTAACAGAAGGTGTTTTGCAGCTGCATAAATAAATTAATAAATTATACACATGCAACTATCTCTGCATTAATTGCAAAATTGTTTATATACAAGACCTAAAAAGGCATGAGAGGAATAGCATTTAAAGAAAAAGGACAACATAAACACATTTTAGGAGCTTTTTATTTTGTGTATTAGAAAAATTTGAAATCTAAATTCCCCAACCATAAAATCCTAGAGTACAAAACTCCTTTAAGAGCAGAATTTTCTTGGCTTTTATAAATATGTTCCCAGCTCCGAAAGACACACATCCAGGTTGGTCCGGTGAAAGGTCTCCTGTGTGCAAGGTGAAATGATGAGAGGCTTTGTTGACAGGCACCAGCCCTCACCAGCAATGTGGACAATAGACCAATTGTTTTAAGAAACAGCAATAAGAAGGCACTGGGTCCTCCAGCTTTCTATCAAAAGGCTTATTGGAGAAAGCCTATTTCATGAATACCAGCTAAAAAAATATAGTAAAGAAAACTATGAATAAGGTAATTCTGATAAGCAGCTAGGTATAGAATCCATACCATACTCCAGAAATCTCTATGTGGGTCCCACAGTCTAATAATTCCAGAATAGTAAACTGTGGACCCTGATGTAATATCTGAAAAATGAATCCAAATATGGATGATCTTGGAGCAATAGCATTAAACATTGAAGCATTTCTCTGGGAACTTGTTGCCTACAAGGGAATTTCCTCATCAGCCTCCTCCCTTACAACTTCTACCTCTATTTGCACTAATACATACTTCTTACTCACACTGAGAGAAAACTTGTTTGGTCTCAGGCCTGGGCAGGAGACGACTAACCACTGTGTTTGGAAATCCCAGCAGTCAGACGGCACAGCAGGTAGCCCAGTAAGCTGGAAAGTATAAATAGACAACACTTTTGAGTGCTCACCATGTACCCTGTTGTGCTAAGAGATATACATACAGATTTCCTCTAACCCTTACAAAAAGGCCATTGAGGAAGAATTTAAAAATTCAGGGTAGGCTTTCTCTCTCCAAGTGGCCCCATTACCTCACTGATTTTGCAGTGAGTTGTTTGCTTGTTGGATCAAGAAGCCAGGTACCTTGATCTTGGCTACCAGAGAACAAGGAATAAAGCCAGAATTTGAACCTAGTTATTCTGATTCCAGAGCCTGTTCTTTGAGAAATTCATACTTCTCATCATAGCAGGAGACAGAAGCATAATGATACTGTCACCGTCTACAGCCTCCTTTGTGTAGATCTTCAAGATTTACAAAAATTGTTGAAACCATTCTTAATTGATCATTACAAAAACACAACAGAATTGTCCGCCTTCTCTAAAGAAGGGACTTCATCGCCATAACTGCCTAAGTCACCAAGCCAGAGCCTAAGGTCCCTCTTTACCCAACCCTGCATTTGATACCAACTCCTTCTGCACAGTTCTTGAAAATGTTCAAATTTCTCAGTAGCCTTGTTCCTCAATGATATTAGAAATAATTTGGACCAGGCTTTTTCTCTTGAAGTGGCCCCATTCACCATCTGTGTGTGACTTGAAGCCACCCTGATATCTTTGTCCTTCTATTTCTCTGGTCATCCTCCTTCTTTTAGTCAATCTTGGTGATTTTAGCCCACTTGAACGTACAGTTTTCAGAATCTCTCTCCACTTCAGCATTTATTAGCCTCTATTCCCTAATTCTAAAATTGTAGGTGGTAAAACATCCACAAAGCCTGGAGTGTAATGCAAATTACCTGCAACTTTCAGATGTTTGTTTTACTAATTACCTGCCCCAAAATACACTTTCCTTTGATGCCTAACAGAAGGTTTTTGACTCTGTTTTTGCAGATGAAATTGCTTGACAAGACTGGTCAATGTCAGCAGAACTAGGAAAACTAGGCTTTTCTAAAATTGCATGGATTTGGGATGGTAGCTATACTCTAGAGAAGTACTCTAGCGGAAGGCATCAGTGAACTCACATCGCTGTGAAAAAAGATTTCACAACAATACCAGAGATGTTTGGAAAAGACATCAGAATTTGCATTCAATTTTCAGTTATATATCCAAAGG
>NW_004524577.1:24915045-24915629 GCF_000260255.1 Octodon degus | reverse complement strand
CACATCATGTGCTTTCTCATGTGCAGATACTAAAAAGTCAACCCCAGTGTCTAATAGTGATTGAGAGTGGCTAGAAAGGACAGTGGGGTGGAGGGTAGTGGAAGGTTCCACAGTGGGTTCCACAATAAAGTAAGACAGAGGCAGTAAAAAGTTCTAGAGTTGTGCAGCACAGTGGGGTAATGACAGTGTCCAATAACCTACTATATATTTTATAAATAGCTACAAGAACTTGAAGACACTAAACACAAAGTAATGAAAAGAAGATGAAAACATTAATTAATCTAATCTGATCAGCATGCATTACACACATATATTGAAATACCATGCTGTGCCTCATAAATATGTTGCTACTTGTTAATCAAAATATTTTTAAATGTTTAAGGAAATACAAATTCTAGCTAGCCAGACAGCCAGACAGCCAGAAACTGGAGACTTCTGAATACAAAGTTCTGGTTCAGTGTGTTTTGAAATGGTCCCAGGATTTTATTTTATTGAGGTGTGGTGATGACAACAGGTCAGGAGGTAACTGTTACAAAAGAAGAAGAAGGAGGAGAAGGAGGAGAAGGAGGACGAGGAGGAGGAGG
>NW_004524577.1:24906074-24914735 GCF_000260255.1 Octodon degus | reverse complement strand
GACGCAGGAAGCACTCAGGTAGGTGAGGAGGGGGTGAAGGGGTTCATCACAGTGGAGGTTACTGTGGTCAGAAAGGACAGGTATGACCAGTTAAGCCACCCAGCAGTTTGATGACTGAGGAATTTGAATGACTTTAGCAGGTGCTGGGCATGGAAAAGACTCTTCTCATCCAATACTTACTTTTGAGATTATTTAGAGTACATGACAGTGTCCTAGAACACAAGAGTAAGATAGAAGGAGGCACTTGATATATGATTCAGGATTGGCTGGGTCAGAGGAATGGTACATAAGGTAGACAAATTAACTGTTTCCTGTAGGACTTAGCTAACCTCTAAGGGCAGTTAGCTGTTGTCTAGCACCACAGACCCAAGATGTTGAAGCACTGTAAAATGCACAAAAGCAAAACCAAGATGAACACATGAATATGACATACAGTTTCTATTTTTGGAATTAAACCTATTAATAGCTTAATTTCTGGTAGTTTACAATAACATCTTCCAAAATGCAACTGAAAAACTAACCAATAATGGCAGACAGATCTTTTCTAATACCTCTAATGTTCAGCTTTGTGCCGTCTGGCTCTTCCATCCATCCCTGTACTCTTTTCCTGTCTTTTCCATCACTAGGGAAATCCTGACTTCCCTGGCTTAGAGGCAACCTGCTTGCCTGTTCCACAACTGCCTGTTGAGGTAGTCACTGTAGAAACTATGCATTAACTAAGTTGCCAATGCTTTCCTGAACTTCAGAGATTTCTGATTATTTAGGAATATGAGCCGAGCTTATCTTGACTTCCTATGTTTTTGGATGAGTTGAAATTCAGAATCAGCCATCATCTCTGTATGTTCTGCTATTATTAAATAACCATCATGCTAATCATATTAAGTAGAATATCTGATTTTTCTCAAGCATTTATTCTATCTGCCCTCGTGCTGAGTAGTTTATGTTTATTTTCTAATTTAACCTTTGCAGCAATCCCTAGAGATAAATATTGTTAGTCATGCTCTTGAGATAAAGAAACCAGAGCATAGGTGAATAGATTGCCAAGGCACTTTGGAGGAGAAGGCAGGAGGATGGCCACAAGTTTGAGGCCACCCTGGGCTACACAGTGAATAAGCTTAAGGCCAGCCTGCAGTACAGAATGAGACTATGTCTCAAAAAATTGTCCAACTGGTACAGCTACATTAAGATAAATCTATCTGATATCAAAGCTTTCTTTAAACCATTAGTCACATTGACTTTTAATTTCAATGTACAATTTCCTTGTTTATCCTTGCAAAACACATAGTTCTGGAAACACCAGTAAATCAACAAATGTCCAAGCCAAGTGTGCATTTTATTGGAGGGGAGGAATTCAGGAGTGGGGTTATAGGTTCTGAGAGAATGGGAAGGCGAAGGACCTGGGCCAGGTGGAATGGAAGTGGCGGCCAGGGGAGCGGTAGAATATCCAAGCAGGAAAACCTGAGCTCCTCATGGAGACACCAAGCAGGGACTCAGTTACCGAGGGTAGGGGCAAGATGGCTGCCCTGAGTGGAGTTCTGGATAGCCAGTCATGGTGGGGGAAGGCAGGGGAAAGGAAATGCCACTCTGTACAACCCTGCAAGTGTTAACTGTGCTATACACGCCATAGTGCATTCAGCACAAAAACTGCAAAGTATATATTGTCATTGAAAAATATAGTGGATGTTTAAATTTTAAGAAATCATTATAGTAAAAAACACCTTGCTATTGATGCCCTCAAAATCTCTTTGGCTTCAAATACACTTATCCCATCACTGTTGCTACTTTCTGCAGCAGCTCTGGAAGTCCTCATTCATGTGTTTTTAGTTTGGTATATTCAGCTGTTGTGGCTGCTGTCACATCCTGAACTGAATTCAAAACCTTTATCTTTCAGTCATTTCGACTAGGGGGAAGAACCAGAAGTCACACAGCAGCAGAACAAGGATGAAGAAGACACATGGTAATGTTTTTACAAGCCTGCCTTTCCACTGGATTGCACTTGACAGCCACATTCGCCATATTTTTTTTTATCATACCTCATAAAGACACTCACAAAGAGAATGTTCAGAACTGCTGTCATAAAGGAAGGTAAATCTGAGCCATTCACAGGTACATAAATGACTCTTGAGACCACAACATTAATTAAAATAAATCAGACACACAAGCTTAAATATCACTTAGTTTCTCTTATATAAGAAACCCTCAATATAAGTAACAAGCAAAATGAAAGACTGGTGATAGGAAATAGACCTTTTCAAATGGGAAAAGGACCAAGAAACGAAGGATCCCAGTGGGGGTGGAGAAGTAGGGGACAGGAAAAGAATTAAAATGTGCTATGTCCCATGTACTAACTCCTCATAATAATTGCAGTCATGATGTACTATAAACGCCCTAATAAAAATAAGGAAAGAAAGTTGCAGGACCCGTGAGATAGCTCAGCGGTCTAAAGTGCCTGCTTATGCAAGCTTAAGCAAGAGCAGGAACCACAGTTTGATCCCTCATACCACATGCTGTGCCAGTCGCACCCCCAGGGTGGGCTGAGTTGGCCACACACACAAAAAAAAGAAAGTCACAAGAACAGGGAAAGTGTGTTCTAAGCTAGAGGGAGCATTTTGAAGAACTAAGGACAATGTGGCAGTGTGTCTTTCACTGTAATAAATTTTAAATTTAAGTATGAAAATTAAATATTATAATTAAACTTAAATATTCATTGTATGTATAAATCACCTTTCTAGTTTTCAAAACTCCTTTGTTGGTCATCAGGAAACTGAAGTTCAGGGAAATAAAATAATTGTCTGAGTTGTCTCACATCATTAATGGTGGAGCTACAGTCAAAACCCAGGTCTCTCTGACTCCAGAGTCTGAGATTTTTCCACTGAGCCACAAGTGCAGAAAATGCCACAGCTGCATCTGTGCTCTTTCATTTTCTGTTTCACTCCAGGGATGGCCAGAATAGAAGTGCATCTGCAAAGAGGACCTTTGGCATGGGCCATGTTCCCACTCCGTCCTTCCAGTCCTGCTGGATGGAGACTGACATCCTCCCCAGGGGCCAGAACTCAGGGTCACTCTTGGAATGCCAAAAGTTTTTCTTCACTTTCAAATTGCTTTTCTGTTTAAAAAGCAACTCGAAAAGCTATTTGAGTTTCCAAACTGACCACAGGAAGACTTGTACATGCCATTTTGAACCGTGACCATTGGGAAACCAGTGTCTGTTTTTATTTTTAAATGTTCCTTCAGCACATGAAGGAAGACATTTAAGCAATACGAATGAGGCTTTTAAAACATCCTGCTTATCCCTGGGGTGATCTGTTCTCCATGGAGCAAAGGCCAAATGGTAGCCACAGAGAAGTGGTGGGACTGTGCTCTGCAATGCAACACATGGTCCAGAAATATGAGGAGAACCATGGGGGGTTACTTAGAATGGTCCACTGCTGTGGACCTACCAGGTCCTTTAAATGAAATACTGGCCTCAGTACCCACGCAGGCAAGCCACATTCATAGACATCCACTGAGGACGGATGAGTTAGTACACCACCTCCACTGTTGCATACCTCTCCATGTCAAGCAATAAGAAGTAGACTTGGCTAACTGTGTCTAGACTTTGAGACAATATCATATTCATTTCTTAGCAGCATTTTATAGAGGGAACCCCTGAAATGTGGCCTAGAGTGAGCTTTGGAAACAAATCAACCTGGGCGATGAGCTAAAACACAAACCACGATTATAAAGTTGGAGGTGGCCAAGTGCTGCTCATAATCTGAACACTGATTCTAAGTCAGGAAGAATTCCAGATGAAGCATTTAGGCTATTTGCTAACAAATATTTGGTAAGCCCAAATGAGAGAGCCGTTTTATTTTTTGTTGTTGTTTCACAGTTTCAGTGTGAAATCCTTTCAGCTGTATTTGAGCTTAGGGGATTGAAAGGATAACATTTTCTTTGTTTACCATTAGGACAAATGAGAACCCATGCTTTCCAGTTTGACTCAGGAAGAATGAACTGTCAAACCTAAACTACTTTTTTAAGATATATTATTTGATCTCTTTAAAAATAATTTTATTGAGAAACAAATAGCAATGAGGCACTTTCAAAACCAATTGCTAGCTTAGTTTCAATAATTAATACATTGCATATTGTTGTCTTAGTGGTTATTCATTGTACAAGATGCAGACATGATATTCTGTCCACAAACACTATTAGAACAAATCTCTCTATTCATTGAATTAAGAGAATGCAGCTGTATATCTATCCTAACTATTTTGATCTTGAGCTTGAAGTCTAAAAGAAGAGTTGACTACTTCAAAATTTACACAAAGGTTAAAAATGCAAGAATTAATTTTCACAAACTAAGATTCATCAAGGGTTTCAAACTCCAGCTGACTGCCACTTCCACTTAGGTTTCTTTGGGAGACCTTCAACATATTAGTATTTCTTTTTCTCTTTCTACAAATACTTGTACAACAGTTAACCTTCAGATTGAAAGATTTGTGAATTTCAGTGAATGCTGTCACTGTACAAAACTGTTCAAGTGAAGAATGCCGACAGAACCAAAAGATTAGAAAACAAGTAAGATGCAAGTTAGTCTGGACTTTTATTTCCTATCCATCTCTCTTGTCCATTTAATTATTTAATTCATCCTCCTCTGCTTGCCTTTTGTAGACTCAGAGGTACATTCAGTCTTTTGAACATAGATTAGCTTAGTAATAACAGAAAGGAAGAAGGAAGAGGAGAGAGTTCTAAGCTAGTGGACCCAACCACAAATTATCTTGGACTTTCTTATAAGCTAGCAATAAAAATAATGAAGCATGTTTCTGGAAAATAAATAAAAGGACAGGCAGCAGTGAGTGCCACCCCAAGGACAGGGTAACAGGTGAGTGTCACCTGTACTCCCTGCTCTGTTCAGCTAGTGTATTTACCCAGAAAGACTCTGAGCTTCCTCCATTGACTAGAGGGAGAGTGTGCTATGATTTATTGGTGACAACCTCCTATTAAATATTCTAAAAATAATACTGTGAGAGAGACAGTACAAGTCTCATTTTATAGTAGATAAAACTGAGATTTCAAGAATGTAAGATTTTTCCAAGGAAATAATTGGAGAACTATGGTGTTGGGCCTTAAGTACATTTCTTTTCAACATTCATGCTTCCTCTGTTATACTATTCTATCCATCTGGTGAATCAGAAAATACACCCCCATCTCTAGATCCCAGGGTCCACTATACCCAGAGAGGAGGTGACAGTCTCAGCAATATCTATGTCACAGAGGTAGAATAAGGATTTTTTAAAGGTAGGTATATAGTAAAACGTGTACAAAAATCTCATGACTGCAGAGGTACTGTATGGAACTAGCAGGTAATATAAGGAACCCAAAATTTCCTGCTTATCTCATGGGAATACTTACATGTTGATTCTGGGATACCAAGGCAAAATGACTATAAATTGATCAGGTGAGTATTTGATTATCTTTAAAGAGTGCTGTAAGGTCAGTTCTATAAAATTCCTCTTACCAAATGCCTTCCTTAGTTAGATCTCTGAGCAAGAGCAATCCTTCTCCACTGGCAGCCCTGTGACATGCTGTAACTAATGTTTCTCTAGAGGCTTTAATGGATTGCTGAAATTCTGAACTTCAATATTACAATAACATTGGTTTTGCCTTCACATACTGTAAAAAAGTTTTATAAAAATAAGCAATGATTTCTATGCATATTTTCACATCCACTGTATTTATGTATATGTGGTTTTTAGTAAGCCTTCTTCCATCCTTGAAATAACAAAAATGCTCAAGCTAATGCAAAAATATGGAACCAATTTCACTGGGGATCATTACCAAAATAGTCCTCCTCCATGCATTTGTCAATTAAATATGTTTTCAGAAGCATGGATGGACTACATTGTAGAGATCATTAACTCAAAGAAATTGCTGACTGGCAGGTGATGAAGCTATTACTCTCTTTTCCTTCTTAAGTCCTGCTCCTGTATTATATACATTTACCTAAAAAAATCATATCATAGGATATTTTATAAGTAACAATGAATTTCTACTTTGTCACAATTTATCCACAGCACTCTAGCTCTCAAATTTCATTCTCAGTTGAAAATACAGCCCACAGCTAAATTTCTATGCTATCAAAATGCTGCTACTTCATACTCATTAAGATAGCAATGATGAAAAATGGAAAATAATGAATGTTAGTGAGGATGTGGAGAAAGTGGAACCCTTGTACATTGTTAGTGGGAATATAAAATGTTGGAACCGCTGTGGAAAATAGTTTGATGTCTTCCAAAAAAGTTAAACATAGAATTACTGTATTAGCCAGCAAGTCTACTGAATACTTTATGTATATATATATATATATATATATATATATATATATATATATGTGTGTGTGTGTGTGTGTGTGTGTGTGTATACATACGCTCAAATTCAGAGATTCAAACATATATGTACTTGAATATAAATCTCTATAGTGTTATTTGTAATAACTAAAAAGTGAAAACACCAAATACCTATCAACATCTGAATTGATGAGAAAGGAACTGCGGTCTATGCATACAATGAAATAGTCTGCCATTCAAGAAATGAAAATTCTGATGCATATGGAAGCAAGCATGAACACTGATAAAATTATGGCAAGTGAAATAAACCAGATGCAAAAAAAAAGAAAGAAAGAAAGCATATGATTCCACTTATATGAAATATTTTAGAATAGTCAAATTCACAGAGACAGAAAGTAAGATGGTGTCTGCTAAACACTGCAGCTGCTGGGCAGTGGAAATGACTTTTAATGGCAATAGCATGTCTGTTTGGAATGATAAAAACAATTCTGGAAATGGGTTAGGTTGACTACTGTACCACAGTGTGATTGCACTTAAGGCCACTGAATTATGTTCTTAAAAATGGTTAAGATGGTAAACTTTATGCCATGTATATTTCACCACAATGAGAACAGGAAGACTAAGGACTTAAGCAAGTTGATTCTACCACACAGCACCAAATAGACAATGTCTGTAGTTATTGCGAACTCATTTTGTAATAACATCAAGAGTTACAAGTCAAAATAAACATTCAATTAGAAATGTTAAATGTCACCAATTACGCAATCTCCTTTGGGTGTCTCTAGTCCTAAATATTTACCAAGTGTTCAGTGTGCAACAAACACACAGACACTGGGGACACGAAGTGATTAAGCCACAGTACCTAGCTGCTGTGACCTGAATGTCCTCTATTTCCACCTCAAGTTCATGATTGGAAACCTAATAACCAAGGTAACAGCAGAGAAGTGGGGCCTTTGGGAAGTGGTCGGAACCCATGGGAGAGCCCTCCTGAATAGGAGCACTCCCTACCAAATGGCCCCAGAGAGATGCATTACTCTTTCCACCCAGTGAGATAAAGCAAAAATTCAGATTCTATGACCCAGAAGAACTGGGTCAATGGCCTCACTAGAACTCAACCATGTTGGTGCCTGCTCTTTGACTTCCCAGGACCAAGAGCTGTAAGGAATAAATTTCTGTTGTTTATAAATATTTAGTCTGTAATTTTGTCTTATCAAAGTCCAAAGGGCCAAGACATTAGCCTAACAGTAGTCACAGGGAATTCAGATGCCCAGATCCATCACTCTGCTACCTCATAAATATGCTGAGAGAAGTATATACGTAGCATCATGTGCCGAAGTCAATGGTTCATGTTGGGAATAAGTCTGAGAACACTCCAGAAGTGATGTTCTTTTTGAGTCTCAAAGGATAACTGAGGGTTGGCCAAGAGAAGAAGAGGGATAGAGAGGAAGAGTATCTTGGAGAGAGAGGGTATCCACGAGGGCACCAGCAGTTCTGCTGCCTGAGAGCACAAGGTGAACCTGGAGGCCTATGTCAGTGCCAGATTACAGAGGCCTCTGAATAGCTCATTAAAGGATAAAGACTTTACCTTAGTCAATGTGCTTCCTTTGAAAAGATTAAAGAAGTATGCTGTGTTCAAGAGCCACATTTTAGATTGTTCTGTCTTCAGAGATGGAAGCAATTTTGATAGAGTAAGACAGGAAGCAAGAGGGACAATCAGATATTGTAAACTTTCAACTCAGTATTTCCATACATATCTATTGAATGTCTATTATGTATCAGGTACCATGTCTATACTCTGTGAAAACAGCAGTAAACAAAACAGGAAAAACAGGAACAAATGAAAAAGAGAAAGATTTTTTTAAACTCTAATAAGGCAATGAAATTTTTGCTTAACAAGAAATGAAAGAATAAAAGAGATAGAAACAAGACTGTCACTTTTCATAATAGGAAGATTGTTTTAATTACAGGATTGTAACTGCTCTATACTATTCTGGAAAGACAAATGAAACCCCTGTCTGTATATTCCCATGAGTATGCCATGATATTTTAGAAGCTCAGGGTCCACCCACATTTCCCTTAGCTTGGTCAACACTATGTTCATAGCCTCCTTGCTGGTTTTGATTATTAAAAGTCAGCTGTGGACCTTCAGAGTTCTGTGGCTTTGGCCTGGACAGTTTGATTCTCTCATCTACAGTATGCAAAATTATTTTGGTGTTCAGTTTTTCACATAGCTAGGATTTCTGTTTTGCCATTCACTCCTGTTAAGTACAGAGAACTATTCAGAGACATGGAGGGAGTCCTTCAAGCAGCCACATGAGACCTCCCCCCATTC
>NW_004524577.1:24897388-24904134 GCF_000260255.1 Octodon degus | reverse complement strand
CAAAGAGGAAAGTGATCGATGATGTAGAGTGTGCCTAAGGAGAGTCACATGGAGAGAAAACATTCTCTCAGGCTTTCACAGAGAGCACATTGGCCGAGCAATGGCCGTGACTCATCCTTGCTGTTCTTTCCCCTTTCTCTATTATCGGAAGAGGCCAGCAGAATTAGGAACCAGGAAAAATGTGTCTAGAAATCACCCTAATACTTGTCCATCTATGTTTCCCTGCATATTTTGAAATGGAAGAATTCTGCATTCACAAAGTTCAGATGAGATACCCATAGTAAGTGGAAAAACTCATTATAGAGGCCAGGAAGATGAGGGGTGGATGGCATAAAATAGAAGGATTAATAGACATCCCAATGGAAGCTGTTGATACAAAAGACAAAGACTGACCTTGAACTCCCAGGCATGGGCTCCAGTTGTGGGTAACAGGCATCAGGCTTCTGTAGCACCCAGACCACATGTGCCTGCATGCTTTTCCCCTTTCTGTTTGTGCAGCCATGGGCAAAGTCCTTCCTCTTGGATCTCTCATCTGCAAAAAAGACAGCATAATGTTCACTTTAGGGAATAGTTTGTGAATTATAGATAATGTTTATAAAGTGTTAACCCAGAGTCCAGAATATAATATTGTCTAATTATAACTATCATGATCCATAAATACTGAACTTCTTACCAGATTCTAAATAGCCTGCAAATCGATTTCCATTACTTGGATTTCACTGAAACCATAAACTTCCTCAAAAAGCAACACTGCACCCATGCTTACAACATTCCATAAATACTTCTAGAGTTGTAATGTATAGAACCAAGACACGGGAATGGAAAAATGGTCACTAGCTCAAGTTAAGTAGAATGGAGAACATAATGGTCATCTTTGCTCCCAGCCTACCTCTCCTCTAATCTCTCTTATTTTTTAAGGAAAAAGATAAAATAAAAACAAAATAATAGAATAACAATAGCTAATATATTACATATTGTTAAGTTTAAAGTAGTTGCTCAGGGTATAAGATATGGGTATAAAAATTTCTCCAATTGGTATTATCAGAAACCTCCCCCCACTGGTTATTTTTGTTTATTTTTATTAACTTTGTTGAGAAACAAATAGCAATGAGACAGTTTCAAAACCAATTAGTAGGACAGTTTCAACAATTAATACATTGCATATTGTTGTCTTCATAGTGGATATTCATGGTACAAAATGCAGACATGATATTCTGTCCAAACACTATTAGTACAAATCTTTCTTCTCAGTGAATTAAGAGAAAGTAGCTGTATATCTATCCTAACTATTTTGTATATACAGATACAAAATGGTCCTTCATTTGCATCCCCCTTTTTTTTGTTTAGTTTTGTCAGTGATGGGTATTCCATTGCCATTTAATTCTTCCTTTTTAATGATCAAAGAGACACTAATAGTGTAACTAACTCACTTTTTACCCTTATCCCTACAGTCCTTTTCCCTTTCACCCATCTTTTTCCCTCTAAACAATCTCTTCCCTTTTCCTAGTATCTATTATATATTTTAGACCTCATTCACTCATTCAGTTTCTCACACCAGGGAGACAGTGTGATATTTACACATGTGGGTCTGTCTAATCTCTATTCTAATCATGGGTTTGTGTCACTGTGTCACCCTGATGTCCAAGACAAAGACTCAGTGAAGGTAAGGGCTCCCTCTTCCCTCCATGCAGTCTGAGGATTACAGAGCTCCAATTCTTTCCCCATCCATGTAGACAGCCAAGTCTCATACTGAATTTCCTCCCCATCACAATGAACCCTTAACAACTAACATGTCTCTACAAATAGGGAATCTTGAATGCTTACATTGAACCCAGGCTACTGACCTCTATCCCTACTCCCCACTCCTTAAAAACAAGACTGTGTTCAGCGTCAAGTGCAGGAACCATGAAGAACATATAGCCCTATATCTAACCTAGCGGAACTTAAAATTTTATGGGAAATAGAACAAAAAGGTTTTGAGTGCTAAAGTTATGAAGCCCACAGCAGTTAGGTGTTTCAAGATTATCTGTACCATTTTGGAGCTGCTGCCACTAATTCAGAAGCCCTGAGTGTTCCTGGTAAGGACAAATCTTTCTTTCTTCCCTGCCCACTTTTCTAGTTTCTCCCACCAGCAAGCTGCTATGAAGCCTTATTCAACCCTGAATGTGCAGCAGCCACTGGCTGACAGCACTGTATGCACCATCTCATGCAAGCAGCATAACAGAATGAGAGTCGCTCTCTTCCTATCACAGGGTAATCAACTGCGTTTCAACAAGGCTATCTAACTTGGCCAAAGTTGTATAGCTCGTGTGTGGTAGGACAGGGCCCTGAACTCCTTCCTGTCTCCAAGTCCTTATGCTTGGTTGGGCTGAGCTGCTTCCAGAACAATCACCTCCACTGCTCCCTGCATGTTTATTTGCTCTGCTCTGCGCATGCTCTGTCTCAAGTGAACAAACCAGACAATCTTACTGATCTTAGATTTCTATCCTTCCACTATCTTTAGGACTCTTAGAAAGGTTCACCCTTTCTTAGACTCTGTCCTGACTGAAGGCTTTCTCACATCTCCAAAAAAAGAAAGAATATTTTCTACTCCTCAGTGGTCACTCATTTCATCATTCAATATTTATAGAACTCTCATTTCTATAAAACACTCCCATCCGTAGTATGGTTGAAATCTAGGTATTGGCTTGGTCCTTTCCATGCTACTAAAACAGAACACCTGAGACTGAGTAGGTTATAAAGAACAGGAATGTACTGGCTCCTGGTTTTGAGGCTATAAATCCAGGTATCATGAAAAGGCATCTGGAGGGGACTTTTACTCTATCATTCCAGGGAAGGAGGAACAAGGGCAAAAGAATGGAAAGGAAAGAGAGACAGAGAGACCAAACTCAGCTTTTCCTCAGAACATACTCCCACACAGTGCAGATCAGATTCTCCTGACCTAATCAAGCACATGTTAAAGGTACTCTCCCTCAGTAGTGCTCCCCACATGTTAACTTGGGAAATACATTCAAACCTTAGCGGTCATTGGCGGGGACAATATAGATCTTGGATCTAGGCATATTTTTGCCTTCTTAGTCTAGTTCATTATTTATCTGTCTTTGAGCCAGTACTGTACTTAGGTTTGGAAAGATAACAATATCATAGAGATATCTCCTCTTCCTAAATTCACTGGTAAACTTATTGCAACTTTTGATTAAAATTACAAAATAACTTTTAACTAATATGGCAGGATATCCTTGCACACCTAAAAATGAGTAACAGAAACAAAGATTTGACCTTCTGGTTACTAAGCGTTATCACAAAGTAATGATTATATCAACACTATACAGTATGGTAAATTTCTTTAATAATGAGAATTTTTCTTTCATCCTTAAGTGAAGTTTTATAGTTTTCCACATAAATTTTTTACAAAACACTCAATAAATTTATTCTTGACACTCAACACTTTTCCTCACTGTATTTCTTTTCCATTGGACTTTCTACCTGGTTATTTTGATTGTGCCATAAAGTTATGTTGCTTTTATAAATTGAAGTTGTGTCATACAAACTGTTAAAGCTACTTCATTAGTTCTAATATTTTGTTGTTTAATATTGATTTTTATGTGTGCAAGTTGTCTGCAAATGTAACAATGTTCAATTCATATCTTTGAGTCTTCATAGCTCCTTTATTTCTAACTTTCATGACTTTCCAGCACAATCTTGAGTAATAAGGATAATAAGGAGTCATATCCTATTCTTCCTGGAAAGAGAATACGTTTGGAGTTTTCTTATTGTATGATATTAACCATAGATTTGTGGTTTAGCTTAAGAGCATTGCCTTCTCTTCCAAATTTACTTAAATTTGTTTTATCATGAATGCATTGAATTTTACGAAAGACATTTTTAGGAGCATTTAAGATACTTATAAGACTTCTCTCTTCAAATATTTTAATGTGGTGAATCAGAATTTCAAATATTGTCCAGTTCCGGAAATATCCCTACTTGGACATAATGAATATTTATTTTGAAACAATTCATTTTAATATCATTTCATATAGAAATTTGACCCTTGATTTGTTTATATATTTTTTCTTGCACTATCATTTCAGATAATGGAAGTTATACAAAAAGAGCTTTGTTTTATTGCCCTCTGGAAAAAGCAATTAAATAGAGTCATAACCTATTCCTTAAGGTTCTGGCAAAGGAAGTTATCCTTAAAACAATTCTGGCCTAGTTCCTTTTGGGTTGGAGGCAGAAGTTTTTAAATAACTATACACATTTAACATAGTAGTCTTGAAAAATTCTCTATTAATATAAACTGAATTTTATAACAAAAATTAATTTTTTCTCCTAGGCTATCTAATGTGCATTCAAGTGCATTATTATAGAACTATTCTTATTCTTCACCACTTTCATAATGTCTAATGTTGCCTATCACTATATATATATATTTTTTTTCATTTTGGTTATATACAATAATTACATTTATCATAGGGAAGTTATATATGGACATACTTTGTTTCTTTTTTTCCCCCTCATTCTCTTACCTTCCTTGCAAAGTTTTATCCCCTGCTTATTTATAAAAGCTTTGTTTCCATTTCTTCCTTCTGGTCTATTTATTTTCTTGTCCCTTCTTTCCATTCCTCTTCCCCTTCCCTTTTTCCTTTTCTTATTTAAACATTTTGATCCCATTTCCCATTATCTATAAATTTTAGATACAGCTTTTCATCCTGCTCTAGACTCCCCTCACCCTGGCTTACCCTCCAAAAAATGCTTGATTTTAATCAAAATTATAATGAATCTACAGCTCAACTTGAATACAATTATCGACAGTACAATAGTAAATCTTTTAGGAGCATGAAATGTCTCTTTAGTTGACCTTATTTATTTTTTGTTAGAAATGCTTTAAAGTTTTTAATCATATAGTTCTTTCTTATTTTTGCTAGATTTATCCTCATGTGTTTCATATTTAGATGTTATTATCAGTTTGTAAATTTCTATTTTTGTTTATTGCTAGATTATAGAAACACAATTATTTGTCTATTGACCTTGAATCTTGATAAACATTTATTAGTTCTCATAGTATCTCAATGTGCTTCATCAGATGTTCTACATAGACAATCATGTCTTCTGAGAACAAAAAGAGATTTATTTCTTCCTTCCCTGTGCAAAATCTTTTATTCCTTTTACTTGCTATATATTGTGCTGTATCAGACACTAGTACAGTATTAAATCAAAATGGAGATGGTTTCTTCAAAAAACAAATACACTAAAGTGGAAAATTTTCCCAAGTTCCTGATCTTGTAAGTGTTCAGAGGGAAGTAGAAAGGAGCCATTAAAGATTCTAAATTCAAAAGAAAACACATTTTTAGTGATTTTGATTGGCTAATGAGTCTTTACTTTGACTAGCATTCAAATATAAATCTTGTTATCAGTAAGAAGCTACATGGAATATTGGAGCTTATTTTATATTCCTTCATAATTTGATTTGGTAGAGCTTCTTAGAAGATCCTTGATTAAGACTTTTCCATGTGAGATAGTTGAGGAGAAGCAGCGTGTAGGAATCATGGAACCATCACGTGTGCTCACTAAACATCACCAAGTTAAATGGCCGGGGGAGATGAAGTCAGTGAGGACAACCTGTGCCGCTATGGTCTCCAATTTCCATGTCCTTTGCATTTTTGCGTTGCCAGGACCTGTACTGGGAAGTGCAACTTCTGGAGGAATTCAGTAACCTTCCTCTGGCATCTAAAATGGTAAACACACACACACACACACACACACACACACACACACACACACAGGCACAAGAACACATGCACACACATGCACATGCACACATGTGCACACACATATTACTTGCCACTCTGGGCTTCTCATGAAGGACACCAATGAGAGTTATTCTAAATCACAGTGCAAGTTTGGAATTTATAATACTGTTATTGTGACTGCTCAGGATATCGTTATTAGAAGGCACCAAGAAGTAAATTGACCCTAAATGTTCTGAAAGGCTCTCATGGCTTAGTGCATGACTCACAGAGATTTACATCAGCTGTTTTAATCAGGGCTTGATGGTACTAGAACACACCCATGTCAGAGGCTCTTGCTGGAAGTAAATTCCTGATTTCCTAGTGTTAGGGTTTTTGGCTGCAGCAGCAGCACAACCGAAAGCAGACATAAAGGGGAGGAGAGCGTTTATTAACTCTGAAGATACAGAAAGGATGGAGGGCAGGGAGGTTTTGCTAGGGGCGGAGTTTGAGGGGCGGGGTCAGTGACATATAAGGAGCTGATTGGAGGCTCCTTTGTGTGGGTGGGAAGGGTAAGAGGAAGTTGTATGCAGGGCTGCAGTGGGGAAGGAGGAAGTGGTCCTTGGGAAGACAAGCTGTTGTTTTGGGGATTTAGCCATGTTGGATCAGGGCCATGATAATTTAGCAGTCTGTACTTATGCCTGAACCTATCACCTAGAATAAGACAGATGCTGTAAAGCATGCTCAGCCAAAATGATCACTGCTCAAAAGGAAGGTGACAACTGCCCACAGACTTCTGTAGGAACTCTCTGGGGATCTGGGCCAGAATCACCAAGTTATAGGACATTTAGAGATTCATTTCATCTAGCCTTCTCATTTTGCTGCTGAACAGATTGAGCCCTGAAGTACTTTGATTTTATGCAAAGTCTCCCAGCTAAGACTGGATGTGGTGGTGCGCACCTGTAATCCCAGTGCATGGGAGGCTGAAAACAGAAGGATGACTGAGTCCGATCTGTG
>NW_004524577.1:24892721-24896944 GCF_000260255.1 Octodon degus | reverse complement strand
CCAAATAAATAAATAGAAAAACATGGGTTAGCCTAAATTGCCTGAATAATGGTCACTCTGCTTCTCTAGGCATGACTACATACGACATCTGACAGTCCACAGGATGAAGAGATTTGAAACACTTTCTATTGTAAATCCCCATGAAAGTGACTAAAGTGAATAGTAAACAAATTACTTCCCCATAGGGAATCCGGCACACCTTATCATTTGTTCTGTTTTTTCATTCTCCGAATCCTGTACCTAATGTCACTACAATGTTCATCTGATTATGCTATAAGCAAACATCCTTTTCCTACAGGAAAGAAGATCAGTATGTGAATTAGTGATCTCTAGTCTAGATTCTTGGGTCTAGAAAATAACCAATATCAATATCCAGTTCCATGGAAGTATCAACCTGGATTATGAAATCTGACAGATATTTCTCACAAATTCATTTTTTGTCATGTTATTGCTGTGGTATGAATATGTGTGTTTCACCAGAATGCCTATATTTACCCCCATGCACACACGCACGCACACTAATACCGGGAAGTGGTAACTTAAGCAGAATGTTGGGAATAGATACAGAATCTTCCTGAACGTAGTCAAGGAAAGGCTCTGGATTAGCCCTGGATCCTTCCACCATGTGAGAAGATGCCATCAGTGAGCCAGGAAGGGTGCCTGCATCAGACAGGGAGCCAGCCCACAGCCTGATCTTGGATTTCCCTACCTCTTGAAGAATGAGAAGTAAATTCTACCCAATTTAATGCTCTCAGGACTCATCTACATTACATCATGTGTCAAATTTTGTTACTTATTAGAGCTAAATTATATTCCATTGCTTGTATGTATCATTTTGGTTATTGATCTTTTGATTGATATTTGGGTTCAGCTACTTTTTAACTATTATGAAGAAAGTAGTTATGAAGATTGATGCACAAGTTTCTTTTCAGGTCCCTGCTTGCAATCCTTTTCGATGAATTATCTAAGAGTAGACTTGCTGGTTAATACGGTGATTCTACATTTAACTTTTTGAGAAACCATCCAACTTTTCTGCAGTAGTTATAACATTGTATATTACTACTAGCAACATTTTTCTTTGTAAAAGCTTGAAAAAAAAATGAAGGAAGAAAAAAACCAAGACAACAACAATTACCATGGCCACTTAAAAGCCAGTGGTATCACTGTGATCTCAGACTCAGTTGGCATTAATTGCTGGATTAATTCACCCACTTGGCTCTCATGGATTTATTTTCTCCACTGTGGGTGAGAAATTCAATGTATTTATCCTCATTTTTTTTTTCTAATGAAACTAACCCACATATTGATTTTCTTTCCCAAAGAGAAAAGGTGTTTCCTTGTAGCATAATCACGTGAGCACTGCACGGACAATAGCTACAGGGATGGGAGAATGAAAGAAATGGTAAGTCATTTCCCTGAGTGGAAATCATTTTATTTGCTGTTCACTTTCCTTGGGATTGAAAATTAAAGGTGTTTTGAATATATTATACCTATGATATATTTTTCAAAGCACTCTGAAAGCTGAACATTTTTCTAATGCACTAGAAAACTGATGGATCTGTGCATCTGTTTCTTGAGGTTATTTCACCAAATGACACTATAGGAAAAGCTAGACAATTACACCTTTGGTCTGTAGCTAAATCTAAAACATTTCCCACATTCCCATGTCTTGAATTCTATCAGTCAGTGAACCTCCAACATGTACTAAAAGTCCACTGGGAGCAGGAGATTGGTACAAAGAGAAATAGTGGTTTCAGCCACCTTCTCAAGAACATTACACACAATTCTGGCAAACAGAAGACAAACTAGTAATGGCAACATGGAATCCCTTTAAACAACATGTAAATGTGTTTACATGTGTGTCTGGGCCAACGTCGCCATGAAAGGAAGAAAAGCCATGTAACTTTGAGCATACAGCAGCATGGTTAACTGGGAGCAGGGAATGACCTGGGCTTCAACCTGTCACAAGAGTCCCAGCCTTGGCTTTCTCCTGACAGTAAGAACCTGAGCTGGCCACTGAATTGTTCTAGAATTCTGCCTGTCCACATAAATGAAGCATTGGGTCATTAGTCATTTTTGAACTTTGGAAAGACAAGAACTAATTATTTCGTTTCCCAAATGAATCTAATATAAATGTGAACCCAAGACTTTCTCTAGGGACCTTGACAGGTCCCTTAAACTATGTGATAAAATTCTGAAGCTGCCAAGGACACAAGTTCAATCCTCTAGAATAGACATTTTTGAAACTACCTTGTTCCATTTAAGTATGAATCTCAACTCCCCACCCCCACCCCATGTGGTACCCACTCCTATAATCCAGCACTCAGAAGGCCAAGGTGGGAGGATATCTGTGAGTTGAAGGCCAACCTGAACTATAGAGCGAGATCCCTTCTCAAAAGGCACAAACAGAAAGAAATAAAGAAAGGGAGAGAGGGACGGAGGAAGAGAAAGAATCCTAGAGCTAATGTAGGACACAGCCACAAGAATCATTTTTTGCAGTGACCTTTATATTTTCAACTTTTCATGACCTACTATTGTTGTAGGTAGCTGAATTAGACAGAAGTACTATAAGTAGTCAGACAGGGCCAGGCCCTCAAGGAGACAAAATGGAAGACAATGTGACTTTGCAACTTGGAAGAGAAAGACAGACACTCCCATATTCCCGTATGGACCACACCTTAAGACCAAGACAAAAGAGGAAACACAACTACTACTTCCCTAGGGATAGGTATCAGAGAATCACCTTGAAAGGGTCCAAATGAGCCACTATCCCAATCCCCAACAGGAAGAGACCCTGTCCTTTATTCATGCCCGCTTGCTACGTGACTTGCTTCCCCATTTGGTACTGGATGTAATCAATTTTACCTGAGCAATGGTGCTTGTAATCTCATTGGTTGACAATAGTTTTGTCCCACCTCATGCCCACCTAAGTGAATCCCCATTTCTTTTCCACTACTTCAGACCCACCTCACCACATGGCTTTACTCTATAAAAGTCCCTGGAAGAGACAGCTTCCTGGGGACTACCTGCTTGGGCCCCCCTCCTGTCCCTCTGTCAGACAGGAGCTTTCTCTTCCCCAATAAATATATTCTGCTCATAGATTTCATTTGTTCCTATAATTCATTCTTTGGTTTTAGAGAACACGAACTCATCCCAGGTACTTTTTAGGTTGGGAGATCATTTTTCTCTTGTATCACTTGGAGGTCATCCACCCCGAGATCAGTTTTTCTTCCTGTATCACTATGAAATTACTATGAGATGTGGTCAGTCAGAAGAGAAGACGAGAAGACATAAGAACTTTCCTCTTGTGGAGGAGAGTAAGCCCTCCAGAATTAGCACGGGAAATAAAAAAACCATTGAATCTAGGAAAAAAAAAAGTAGTTGATTTCAACTCATGCTGAACTGATCCCATCTTTGCCTTCACTTGTTGGGAATCATTCTCATAAATCGAGTGTGTTTAATTCTTCTTTTAATTCATCCAGGTCTTCCCCAGTAAAAAGGTCTTCACCAACAGGAAGGGCTCAAAAGTTGCATTTTCCTGTCTCTCCATTTCCTTGTCCTCCTCCAATCACTTTGCTCACCATTTACCACGCTACCTCTGGAAGCTTCACTTAGCTTGTTTTCATCTTTATCTTAAGCGTATGTGCTGAATTTTTCAGGACTGTCTACAGTAAGTCCTGTCTCACCTACCTGTCCTAGGATGGACAGGCTTAACTCTGTCACTTACGGTCATGGAAATGTGAGCCTCATCACCACCTGCTCTCTATGTGTGGCGCAAATCTTGTTCACCCATCCTCATCACTGACCAGTTCAGGGCAGAATTCAAAATACCTCAGGAACAGTGAACACTAGCACCTTCCCTGCTTTGAAATCAGCTTTCCTTCTTTCCATCCATCGCTCAAGTCTATACCTTCTCTTGTGTTTTCTTTTTTATCTATGCATGAAAGGATTGTAGAGTGATTTGGGTGATATTTAGACTTAGGGCAGATCATTCTTTTTCAGTAAGATGTAATGTAACCTCATCTTCTTTCTCTTCTTTCTTTGTACCTTTGTACAACACAAATCCAAGAGGAAGTCCATGTGATACAAGTACCACACCCCACCCCCCAGGCACATCCAAAACCAGCCATACTTGTTATTTTCAATAGCTTCAAGGAAATGCTTGCAGACTATTTAAATTCTTACCTGTTTTCTTTTTCTCCTCTCAGTGCCTCTTCCTGCTT
>NW_004524577.1:24890772-24891770 GCF_000260255.1 Octodon degus | reverse complement strand
ACTACAGTATTCATAAATACTTATTTTGCACCTTACAAATGCAAAGCACTTTCTATTTCAGGTGTTGAGATTTTAATCCCTGGAGGAATATTCAGTTTAGTATCATTTTAGGACAAAAAAAAAAAATTCTTCATTTGAGAAACCTCGAAGAAAGTAAAGTAAAAAGGACAATGATTGTTCACAATTAGAACTTTCAAACCATGGATTTAAAAAAAAAAGTTACAGGTTGGGGAGATAGCTCAGTAGAATAAAGACTCTTCTGGCAAGGGCAAGGTCCTGAGTTCAATCCCTGATACTGGGGAAAAATAAAAATAAAAATAAAACTGATCAGGTCATATCTTCTGCACCACACCACCTGAGAGAGTCTGTACAGTAAGATCCCAGTATAGAGAAGCTGGTGGAACCCTGACTCCAATCCTGAGCCATAGTGGGGTCCTGAACACTTTATTAATATTATAATATAATTTTTATCTATAAATTTCATAGATAAAATTCATTATTGTGTATAATTATGCTATGTACTTAATATTAACAGGGACAGACAGCAGGTGGGAAATGGTCTGCGTGAACAACCTTCACTGGTTGTTTTATTTTGAGGTGGGGCTCCACCACGGCCACGCTGTCCCACAGCCCTAAGCCCTGGTTACTTCTCTCTGTTACTCTGAACACGCTTCTTATGCCTACACTTTGTTATAATGGAGGCTTTAAAAAGGACCAGAAAATACTGAAATCTCTTGGAATGCCTCTCCTGTAGATGTCTCATGAGTGCCTTTTCTTGTAGAAATCAAATATCTCATTTCTTAATAGTTTTGTTGGGTGTAATTCAGTAGCAGGATTACAGCAAGGTGGCTGTTAACTCATTAAGAAGTGCGAGATATAACATCAAGTTGTAACACTTGTATAACAAGAGCATGAATGTGTATATGTAGGAAGCACTGTAATGAAATGATTTCAAAAGAATAGAAAAGATATAAAAAATGAATCTCCTTTTCCATTTA
>NW_004524577.1:24889192-24890445 GCF_000260255.1 Octodon degus | reverse complement strand
ATAATTATTATATGTAATTATATTATGTACTTATAAAAAAATTCCTTGAAAAGCTTTTAGGTAGTACCAAGATAACTTCAGAACTGAACATACATTAGTTTATTTTCAAAACTTAATCATGCTAATTCCTTCAAGCAGTGAAAACTCTTTTCCACATTTGTGCCTATTTGCTATAGTGAAACTACATTAAGCATTTTCTTGCTTGCTTGCTTGCTTGCTTGTTTTTTTGTTTGTTTTTGTCTTTTTGAGACAGGGTCTCACTATGAAGTTTGGGATTGCCTTGAGCTCCCTTTGTAGCCCAGGCTGGTCTCAAAGTCTCAATGATTCTCCTGGCTCAGCCTCCTGAGTGCTAGGATTCCAGGGCTGCACCCCACGCCCTGCTCATCCTTCTTTCAATAGCCTGAGAAGGATTTGAATCCTCATAAGTACAGCCTTTATTATATGTTATCACTAAATACAGGTTATCACTAAATACTGGCAAAACTGACTTCTTCTGGTAAATCACTTTTTAATGCAGAAAATTCCAAACATAGACAAATTCAGAAACAACATGATCATAAAACTCCCAGGGATCATTCTCTAACTCTACTTATTAACAACTAAAAGCCACAATAATTCAATTGATTTGCCTACCCACTTTCTGCTCAGTCCATGAATACATTATTTTGAACAAATCTATGGCATTATACATTTCATGCTTAAACGTTTTGGCATACATTTCTAAATGATAGGACTCTTTAAAAAATAATTCTTATAACCCTAAGACCATTATTATACTTTTTAAAAAGTTAATGATAATTACTTACTGATTTCAAGTACCCAGGAAGTTCAAATTTTTCTATTTTTTTATTTTTCTTTTTATTCTTTTGCATGATTTGTGTTCCAGTTACTTAGCATAAAGTCAGTGAGTTTTAAATGACTGGTAAGTCCCTTAAGTTCCCTTTCACCTATGGTAGAAGCATCCAATGAGAATGTAATAGAAGCTGGGGCTGGCGAGATAGCTCTGCAGACTAATGCACCTGCTTAGGCAAGAATAGAGACCGTAGTTCAATCCAGACACCACATGCTGTGCCAACCCTTCCCTCAGGGCAGGCTGAACCGGCTGGTTTTAGTGTAGTAGCACATGTCTGTAATCCAAGCACTGGGGAGGCTGAAAGCAAGCAGGAGTATCACCAGGAGACCGAACTGCACAGTGAAACCCTGCAATAGCCAAATACATTAAAAGGAGGAGGAGAGGGAGGAGGAGGAGGAGG
>NW_004524577.1:24842030-24889012 GCF_000260255.1 Octodon degus | reverse complement strand
AAAAAAATCCAGGTATTGTGACACACACCTGTTATCCCAGTACTCTAGGAAGCTGAGACAAGAAGATTGCAAGCTACAGCCCATTCTAGACAATTTAGTGACTTGGCAAAAGCTTGTATCAAAACAAAACATGGAAACAGCATGGGGATATAGCTCTGGATTCGTGTGGACTCTTGAAACTCGGTGTGTATTTTGCATTTCCAGAGCATCTCAATGTATGCCAATTGTACTTCAAGGAGTTCCTATCTCCAAACATGCAGTGGCTACCTAATGGAAGATATTCAAGATGGATTTATATTCCAAGGCATAATTTCTTGATAATCAGAACAGCAAACCAGGCCTGGGGAGATAGCTTGGTGGTCTAAGCACTTCCCTGGCAAGTGAAAGGACCTGGTTTGATCCCTGGTGCCGCATGCCATGCCAACCTTGAAACCCTGGCACACTGTGCTGGCCACTAAAACCAGGTCTGGTGGTGCATACCTGTAGTCCCAGTACTGGGGAGGCTAAGACAGGAGGATCACTATGAATCCAAGCTGTGTAGCAAGACCCTGTGCCAAATAAATAAATAAATTTTTAAAAAGCAAACTTAAAAGAGCAATATGAAAAGAGTTTTTAAATAACTCCTTACAAAAGATGAGATGATCCTCGACAGTGTGTCCTATCTGTGGGTGATAGCCTTGCCTTCCAAAGCTTGAGCAAGACTCCTCAAACTTTGTAGGCTCATATTTACTTGGTAATCTGATCCTTCATAATAGGAGTGCACAACAGGATATCAAAACATGACAGGAAGGAAACTGACACTGTGGAGTTGGCTTCTGCCATGGGCAACTGGTAGTGAATTCTGCTGGAGCCTTCTGCTCATGTGGGGGACAAACAAGAGCACGTATGTGACCTACCTCCCATCTCCCAGTGCTAAAAGAAGGGCCCTCAGGCATTACAGCCCCCCCACTTCTAGAGGTAAATGTATGTGTGAGTGCCCAATGCTTTTGTGGAATAGATGAGCCTAGGAAACAAGCAAGAAGTATCTTCCTGGGACAAACAGCACCTTCATGGAATTTCTGATCCCTGATGGCTGTGCTGAACAGACCTGCTGGGCACTGCAGCAGCTGGGGAAGTTAAAAGTAAGGTCAAGAGGAGTCCGGAGTAGAACACCACAGGTGTCTACTTGGAAGTAAATAAAAGTTAAATGAAAATACAAATTATTTCTAGGGATCTAACAGTTTTGATAGGGGAAGGGATACACAGTTAAAAAAAGGCAACAGAAGGAGGAAAGAAAAAAGAATTAGAAATATTACTTCAGTTACACTCTCATACACACTAATATTTTTAAAGCCTCAGAATTCTTTAAACATAATCAACAATCTCTGAAATTCTAGACAGAATGTATAATATTTTGGTTTTCATGTAGTTATCTTTATTGTATTCTGCAGGTTTGGAATTCATCAGATTTTCACATTATGCACAACAACAAATCAATTCCTAGAAATAATATGTATTGGGTGAACAAAATATTTCATCTACCTATACATGAGATATTTTCTAAAGATCACATAGTGGGAGCTCCGAAAAACCCAAGGTGATATGTCAAATGAGGGCCATTAGGTGATGCAAAACTCTCTCTGGAGACCCTTCACTCAGTGTGATCACGGAGCATATGCTGCTACCAGAAAATAAATATGAAATACCAAGTTTTGAGCATCTTCCTTTGTTTATTTTAGAGGCTGCTAATATTCCACCTTCCACACAATGAGCTGCTCTTTCAAGTATAATATACTTTAGCCTGAAAATGGATAAATTCAGGGATCACAGGTTCTGTAAAATACTTTACTTCTACAATGTAAAAATTTTATGATCCACCTTACCTGACTAGATATGTACTATAACAGACGCATCATCTCTATGAGCGTGCTTCACTGTTCATTAAATGTCTGTGATGGTTTTAAAAGCAGCTGTGTTTACAGATGCTGCACACATTATGGGATCTCCTCTTTACACCTGAAAGTCTGATTCTTGTGAAGTAACACCCTAAAAACATTACAGTTCTGGGATAAAAATATTTAGTCTGGAAATGTGGACAGATATAGACACTCATCATGTATGCCAAAGATAATACTGCAAATGATAGCCCAATTTCTCTTCACTACTCCTTTCCTGAAGAGGATAAGTAATTCTTACTGCAAGAGTTGCTAAACTTACATGCATAATAAAGAGATGACATAATCTTATAAAGGAGAAGGAGGAAAAGGAAAGGAAAGAGGTAGGGCAGAGAAGAAAGAGTAGTATTGTCCTGGGAGTTAAGGATCAAGAAGAGGAAAAAGGATCTCATCGGTGGGACAAAAAAGGACACAGATAGGAAGGCAAGATGCAACACCTCTGTAGCCTTGTGGGAGGCTGAGGTAGGAGAATCACTGCAAGTTGGAGACCAGGCTGGGCTACAAAGTAAGCTCAAGACCAGCCTGATCTGCAGGGAGACTCTGTCCCAAAAGACCAAAAATAAAGAAACACACACACACACACACACACACACACACACACACACACACACAACTGTGGACCAGAGAGCATGCTTTCTAAAAAAAAATATCCTTTTAAATTAGTACTATCCAATGCACTCCTTAATTGTTTCATGAGTTTTTGTGTTTGCAAGTGTTACCATTACCACTTCTCTCCTCAAAATGCAACCCAAGTTGCATGGGGTATTGACCAGGTATCCCAGGGTACCCTTGTTGAAGATGTATGTGGCTTTATGTCTTGCATTTAATACTAGTATCAGCTGCTTTTTTTTTTTTAAGAGCTGATCTTTTTCTAAAAAAACTGTGCCTGGGCTTAGATTTGAAATATTTCTTCAGAGTGTAACTATTGTGGTTAAATCTCGATTGCATTGATAGTTACTTCATTTTGCTCACTAGACATGTGTCGCGTGCCAAGCCTGTGGCAGGCTTGACCCTCAGAACTGAGAATTGGTGATGATCAATGATCAGACCTTGCACTGATAGCATAATAGCTGCCAGTAACGGCATTGGAATATGCTCCGGAGCACCTTAGCATAACTGTTGAAGCGCACATATATATTAACGTTGGCACTCACAGCACTGCAGAGCCTGACCTGAGAAAAGTTACTGCGCTTGTTTTTCCCAAGTCAGAGCACCCGCCAAGACAACCTGAACTCTGGGTAATTATGCGTGTGGTGGGTGAGAAGAGAAAAATGTAGTCATTCATCCAGATATATTGGCAATACTTAGAAATTTCTGGGCAAGTGCCTGATTTCCTTGACTTTCATCTTGATATTTGACCTGATGCAGCCATATGTAGAGTGTTAGCGCTGTCAGGAGAGTGGACCTGTGGCTCCAAGGGCACTTCCATCTGATTGGAGGTGATAACACAGCTGGCACTGAGTCGTGGCATTCGATGTCTTCCTCCCCTTCCAGTAAAAATGGTTGGAGGATGTTCAACACCTGAAATTAGCCAGAACTTCCAGTTATACATCTCTTCATTAAATTTATCACTTCAGACCCTGAATTTTCTTGACATGGAAATCTTTTTTAAATAAATACTTGGACCTGGGAAGATGCCCAGTACATTAATCCTTGAACCATACAAAGGGAATCATTTTGTAAATGGAAATAAGTCCTTCAATATAAACTGGGCAATCATTCAATCACTACGCCTTATTTTGCAGGATCCTATTTAATCCACCAAGTGTTCTGTTCTTTTCCACTCATCCAGCTTGAGCCACAAATATGCTGCTCCTCATTCTGCTCTCTGTGGATATTTTTTTTTTCTTATCATGACTTTGAGGCAGCCAGAAGAATAGTATCAGTGCCTGGAAATGAATTATGAATCATTCATTAATTTCAGAATCCAAAGGGATAAGGAAAGCAATCATCTTGAATATACCAGTATTCTTTCTTACTCTACTTTTTATAAGAAAAGTACCATCAGCTTTTCTTGTAGAAGTCACAGGGACAGATACCCTGAAGAGCATGGGGAAGCATAAAAAGTAAAGCAGATGAACAAGAAAATGTGTTTCAATGTATATTTTGGATAGAATTTGTATGGACAGTGTAAGGACCCAGATGTAGAGATTAGGAAATGCGGACACTGTAGCTTTATTTTTAAAATGTAGCTTGCTGCGTTCCACAAAATGAAATGTAAACACAAAGGCAGTGTGCTCTTTCTCTGCTGTGACTCAAAACAGCGTGGATGTCTGAAGGCCCATTGAGGGGTGAAGGGTACTTTATTCAGAGATGACCATGTGATCCGACAGAAAAGTACCTCTGTGTTTGCAAAGCTCAGCCTACACCAAAGGTAAAAAACAGTGGTGGCTGAGAATTCCCCTCATACACCAAGGTAAACTAAGTTCAATAAATGGTGAAGTCTCAATTAACGTTAAAATAACCCATGACCAGGCTGGAGAGAGCTTGGAGGTCAAAGTGCCTACCTAGCAAGCACAATGACCTAGGGTTTGACCCCTGATACCACATGCAGTGCTGGCCCAGAGCGGAGCTGACCACCGAAACCAGGCGCACAGTGGCAGACGCCAGTTATCCCAGTACGGGGAAGGCTGATAAGGGAGGATCACTGTGAGCCTGAGCTGGATCGTGAGACCCTATACCAAATAGATAAACAAATAAAAGATCTTTTAAAAAAATTAAAAATAAAATAATCTCTGACCTGTGAAAGGGGATCATTCCAAAATGAACGTGGTCACACTTGGTGTCAGACTCAAAGTAAAAACTCACTCAATGTAAGTAACAGCTGTGTCTTTCTAACTCAGCCCTGTGTAGGCACTTGACTAGGACCATTTTTTTTTTTTTTTATTGAGGCAGTTCTTCCTATTCTGTATGAAAAAAAAAAAAACCCACCTAAGTCATATACAGCCTCTTTAATATTAGATTCAGAGGGTAAATGCTTGTTGTGACATTCCCAATCATAAACTTTTATTAGTAAAATTTGGTTAGTATAGATTTATTAGTAAAGATGATGTCAGAAGGTCTAGTTACTCTGGGTTTTCCTAGCTCAAAGTTTATTTTTGAATCCCAAAACTGACTAGCAGTCAGTTGTTCAATTTCTTTCTTTTTAAAAAATTATTTTTTATTTTTTTGAACAGAGTACAGGGGCTAGCCAAATAGAGCAGCAGATTAAAGCACCTGCAAGCAGGCGCAGGGGCCAGGGGTTCAATTCCCAGGCTTGCACAGGCCCTGCCCCTGGGGCATGCTGAGACTGCAATTGAGACTGCGCGTGGTGGTGCACATCTATAATCCCAGCATTTGGGAGGCTGTAGACAGGAGAATCATTACAAGTCCGATCTAGTAGTAAGTCCCTGAACACCCTGTAGACCCTTCCCTAAAATACAGAAAAAAAAGAGAGAATGCAAATTAGAATTAAAACAGAAAAAAATCGCATGACACAGAATTTCACTTAACAAAGTAATATAAATTTCACAATATTTGTTGTAATACATAATGTTGTCTTCCAACCAGTTGTTCATATTACCAGATACCAAGTTTTTTAAAAAGTGGCTGTGACTGAGTTCATTATTTTCTTGGTTCCTACCTTCTTCATTAATAGAATTCTGCTAACGAGGATTGTCAGATTTAGCTATCTAAAGAAGAATGAATCAATGTTTTATTACAGTATGTACAAAATATTGCACACAAGATCTCTACTTACACTTGAATTTCAGATAACTTGACAATGTTTAGTGTTTCATAAATATTATATACTTCTATCGAAATGTTATTTACCTGAAAACAATATAATTGGAAATTCCTTGCTAGGCAATTCCATGAAATACTTATTTTTCTACTCAACTAAGATTACATTTCCAAGCTTCAGATTACTATATCATCAAGTTGCACCAATGAGGTAGAAGTTTATGTTGAGTGAAATTCCTAGAAAATGACCTTGAAAGAGAAGGGGGTAAACTCTTCTTTCTTCACTCCATTCTTCACACTGCTATCAGAGAAAATATGACAATGGGCAGCAGAGAAAGCTTAGGTTGTAAGGAAGAGAGCATACCATAGCTCTAGTAGGGAAGTAAGGGACTGTGGTGCCAGGCAGCATCATGGTGTTAATAGGCCAGCCACATGCAGCCTCTTTATAAATGGAGGCGGTGGGCAAGGGATGGAGGAAGGGGGTGGGAGAGCGAGGGGCTTCTGTCTCCTTTAGATAATCATTTCTTCTGTTCTATCCAATTAAATCTAATTCTAATGGAAACAGTAGTTTACATCCTTAATGATTTATGAGCATCCCAAAATTAAGATCTGTAGAACAGGAAACTCTGTAAAAAACAAAGCACTCGAAAGACTCATGAATGCTCGTAGCCACACGGATTCTCATTGTTCCTATAGCTTTCTCTCACATGTAAACAGATTCCCTTAATTTCTGAAGCCCTAAGTCTTCTAACTTCCTGTCCTGCTTTCCTCTCAATGGTTATCCTTAGCATTACAGAAAACAAAACGATCATGACATTTGGTGCTGTAAAGCATGAACACCAGGATAAACTATGATTTGCAATTTCAGTGAAAAGGTTGAGTGACCACCTCAATAGAAGTACTTGGTCAATACTTTATGGATATACTGTCAGGGGGTGGACATGAGAGGAATAAATTAAAATAATTTAATATTTTGGAGCAACTTTGGCTTTGGAAACACATAAAAATAAATTTAAAACAATAAAGAAACCATGTATAAAGTGGAAGAGATCAATATATGATCCCCTGAAATTTTCCCAGGTCAGAATATTTTTTATGCAAAATTCATTGCTCTAAAGGGCAATGTCAAATTTTTCTCAGTGTTTGAGACTTGCCAACTTCAACATTTTTCTTGATGCCATGAAAAATGTTGCCACTGGCAGACATTCCCCATAAGTAGGAAGGCAAAAATAGTGTTAAATAGTGGAACTATGGGAACAGGAGTCTCGAAATACTTATTAATGTATTTTTTCAGAATCTTTGATTATGAGACTTAAAGTTTATTCATTAAAGAGGATAGAAATATAAAGAGAGGAGATGAACAGACCATGTTCAAAAGTAACAAAATCAAATTTAAGGCTAAAAAAAAGACATTCGGAAGGTTATAAAGTATGCAGTTTGTTATAAGAAAAACACAACCATCACTGGTAGACTTTTGCAAAGATTAGAAATTTTACTGTGCTTAGAATCTGTAATGAATTGACTCATTTTGTTCTAAAATCTATCTTCCCTTAGGGCCTCGGAACTTTATCTATTTGGAAATAGGTTCTTTGCAGATGAAATGAGTTCAATTGAGGTCACCCTGGTTCAGGTGGGCTCTGAATTCAAAGGCTGGTGTCTTTACAAAAAGAAAAGAGGACCACAGAGATACATATTGGGAAGTAGGGATGCTGAATGATACTGGCAATCACAGAAACTAGAAGATGGATGTAGACAGTTGCCCTCAGATTACACCCCTGGCCCTCCCCCCATAGGAATCAATCTGGCTAACATCTTGATTTGAGACTTCTGAAGAGACAACTTAATTCTGTCTGATGAAACCATCCAAGTATTGGTGCTCTGTTATGACCACTGTAGGAAACAGTGTCTCATCTGGTGCCCTCACCTCAGAATGCAACCATTTGCAAAGGCTAACACTGAATCACGCAGCGCTCAGAGAATCGTGATGCTTATTTTTCAACTTCTTTGTGTCTTCATCCATGGATCCTATTGACAAGCAATTTTTTTTTCCGCAGAATCTTTGTTTGTTTAATAACCTTTTGTTCTGCCTGCCAAGTTGGGATGACTGTTAAATTATGGCTTTTGTTGAAAGCTTAGTTGCTTATGTTTGTATTTTGTGGCTTCGATGCCTGTTTTATTTTTAAAAGAAAGGAAAGTAAAATAAAAGGAAATGAAGCACAGCAAAATTTAATCAACATTTCAAGGTCTCTAATCCTCTCCAAATACAATAACATGATCAATGTGTCCTACATATGCTGAGCATGTGGGATCAGATATATAATATGAAAGGTTTGCACACAATCCACCCTTGACCTAACCAAGAGGGTTTACCATTGTTTCTCCCACACACTGACAGTCTATTAGGGGGAAAAGAGTTGTATTCTTTTACAAGGGTAAAATCTATGATCTGCTGTCTGATGGACATTTTCTCTTTGGAAAATATTACTCCATCTTTTTTTCAAAACAGCATTGAGAAAATCATTGCTTCCAGTTAGACTGAAAAGACAAAAGTACACTGGAGATGTCTTTGAAATTTAATGAAAAGGCGCATTGCATTTTATATATTTACATAAAGTGATAATAAATCAAATATTAAACTTACAGAAATAGTGATATTGATTGTATAAGTATTCTGGGTAATTTTGTTTCAAACAACTGAATCAGAACTTCTAAAACCAGACCTACTGAATTTAGAAGGGTTTCAAGAGGAACCTGGGTAATTATTACTTACCAAACATTCAGAAATTTAATATTTTTGTGTATACAATTATTTTAGAATTTTTACTGTCATGAGTTCCTTAATAACCATATCTTGAGGGTAAAGTCTGAGAAGATAGTGGCAGAAAAAATTTTAAACTGACTACTCCTGTAAAAACAGGCAGCTCAACTAGATAGGAAACCCATAAACTATGGTTGACCTTAAACTCCAAAATACATGTAGTATACAAAATACAAGGGTATGAGCCATGCTGATAGCTACTGGGTCTCTGGGATCTCAGGGGCAGTGAGGAAGGAGGCAGAAGGGCCAAAGTCACCGAGGGCTCGAGGGCAGGAGAACTGCAAATGTTCCTCTTGTCCCAGCACCACTTCTAGGTACTGTGCTGCTTTGTGATGCATTGCTGATTCTCACCTGGGCTCCGAAATAAATTTAACCTGCCAGCTTGGGTGATGCCAAAGGAGCAGATTTGTCTTTGAGCAAGTCTCGGGATCTAATTACCAATGATCAGAAAAACTGGAGAACAAGGAAGCATGTTGTATAGAACTATAGATATATGGCCCACAATATCTTGAGTTTGGAAGATTGTCCAAGTCAAATGTTCTCATTCCTCAAAAAAAAAAAAAAAAAAAAAAAAAAAGAGAGTGGGAAAATACATAGATTTTAAAAGATGTTAGAAACACTCATCACTGGTTAAAAGGAGTGAGTCTAAATTATGTTATCCAAGGATGCATACTTACAATAACAGCGAAAGCTACAGAGAAATTCAAGGAAGTGTTGTCTGTAAAATCTGAGGTACTGGTTACATTTTGGGGACTAAGAAGGGACTGTCATTGGGTTGGGATACACTGAGAACTACCATAAAGAGCCTGACTCCTGTTCTGATGATTGTTGATAACATTCAGGCCCCATTCCTATCTCTCTACCACTCTGTCCCACACCTGGGCAGCTCAAGCCCATGTACTCTCTCCATTGATTTCATCAGGAAGGTCAGACCACACAATTTATGTCAAGGCCTGCTAGAAACCTACTCTCTCTCTTACCAGGAAGCTTTATTGTATAGGGACTAAACCTTTTCATCCCCAATTCATGCATGGTTGTTGAGACCACGAGCCTCAGTATCTAAGCCAAATTTCAGGTAGGGGTTGATCCTGGCTCTGTAGCATGACCCCAATTAGGTTTCCAAGGGTAGCCAGGCAAGTTCCACTTTGCAACCCACTGCATTTATTAAATCATCCTACATAAAATATAACAAATGCTAGAAGATAATCAAGAAAACTCCCACAGGCACCCAGAGGACAAAATGAATCATTTGTTTATTATCATTTTGGAGTTTTCCGGACCCAAATAAATTATCTGACAGAGAAAAATGCAATTAGTAAGTGGTTTGTTGTAGACAGGGTCTTAGCTGCCTACATGTTTTCTAACCTCATTTTTCTCCTCTTCTGTGGCAAACTTCTTCCATCTCTATGTGGTTTGGGTAGGGAGTCAATCACAGAGCCCTAGCAGCATCAAATAGAATCCACTCCGGTGTTATGAGAGAGCTTTGGCTTGCCTGATCTGATTGATTTCTTTCAGAGACACAGTGGTTGTTCTCAGTGCTCTTTTGTCAAAGATAAGTTGATCATATTTATAGTTTTATAGTCATAGCTACAGTAATAGTTATGGGCTCTTGTTCCATGTGTCGTTCTGTTTGTCTGTTCTTTAGCCAACACCACCCTGCCTCGATTGCTTAGTTTTCATGTAGGTCTTCAAGTTCAGCAGAGTGTGTGCTTTGACTTTGTTTTTCTTCAGTAATGAGTGAGCTATCCTGGGCTTCCTGTGGCTTTCTATACAATGTTGGTATCCACAAAAGGCCTTGTTGAGTTTTTGACTGGGGATCTGTAAATCAAATTGAGAACAAGTGACAATTGATAATACTGAGATTTGCTGTTCATGAACAGGGAATATCTCTTCATTTATTTCATTCTTTCATGATTTATTTCATCAGAGTTTATTTAATCAGAGTTTGATGTTTTTCCACATATATTATACACATATACACATTTTATTAAACTTATGCCTAAGTTTTTTGAGAAGAAATAACTACTATAAGTGTTCATATATTTGTAATTTCAAATTCCCCTCATTTATTACTGGGGTATAGGAACATGATTGACTTTTTGCATGTTAAACTTCTTGGGGGTTTTTTGTTCATTTTTTTTTTTTGTGTGTGTGTGTGGCAGGCTCAGCCCACCCTGGGGGCAGGGCTGGCATGGCATGTGGTGCTGGGGATCGAACCTCGGTCCCTGCATGTTTGCCTAAGCTTGCCTAAGCAGGCGCTTTAGGCCACTGAGCTACCTTGCCGGCTGTGCATGTTAAACTTCTATCTTGCAACCTGGCTGTAATCATTCATTACTTCTAGGATCTTCTAAATTCTTTCAGACTTTCTACAGAGACAATCATGTCGTATGTTAAAAAGTAGTGTTATTTCTTCCTTTCTTCCTTTCTTATATACATAACGTCTGTCTTCCCCATTTTCAATTGTGTCTACCTTCATGTACAGTTCATAGGAGCAGTTATTTTCTTTTTCCTTTGAAGACACTACCCACTAATTTGTGGTTTTATTATTTCTGTTGAGATCTGCCACCAATTTAATTGTTGTTTCTTCATAACTAACCTCTGTTTTTCTCTAACTGCTTTTTAAGAGATCCCTTTTGTCTTTCATGTTATGCAATTATAAACATGAATCTAGACTTGCAAGGAACCCTAACTTATATCACCCTCACCATCTTGTGGGCATTCTGGCCGCTCTCTCCTCCGAGTAGCCCCTGGAGAGAGGATGAATTTCCTCCTCAGGCTGTTGCCTCAGTGTCACGCTGCATGCTCGGTGGACAGAACTGCTGCTTCTGTGTTAAGCTGTCTTCCCTGGACAGAATGAGAAGCTCTGCTTTCTCTTGCTCCTTGGAGGTGGCTAGAAGCAGAGCAACCAAGTGACACAAGTTGGCTGCCCAAGGTGTCCTCACCTGCCATTGGCGGGTCCACAAAGCTATCTTGGCTATTGCACCTGACACAGGAGCCAGGACCATGGGCCATACTGGCTGGGCATCCTTCTGGCAGAGGATTCTAGGAGTTATCAGACTCCCACCCAGTGGTCCCAACCCATATGTGGGACAAAAGATGAGGGGGTTCCTGAGAAATTTGAATTCCTGCTATCAGTGGACATCGTGCTGTGAAGATTTTTCCACCGAAAAAGGCAAAGATCTACAGAAACTTCCTTCCTCATTCAGAATGTATAACTCTCTGCCTAGAAATGTGTTCAGCCAAGCAGCTGGTCAGAGAAACAGGTGCCGGACTTAGAGTGAAATCTGCAAGTCTGTGCCATGGTCTTTCTCTTCCCTCCCCTGTGTGTCTCTACTGCAAGCTTTTATTGTGAAACTCCTTTGGAGAAAATGAAAGTAGAGGAAAATGCCATCTAGTGATATGCCATCTACAATTATAATCTGGAAGCATTCATCCTGCATGTTTAAATTTTTAAATGCAAGTTCATAATGATTCTAATGTTCAAACCCTTCTAGTTATGATTATCCATTAACATAGCCCTGGTTAGCAACTTCCTCAGTCAATAGAAATGATGAATTCTTTGACCAGCAATAGATGTATATTCTTATCTCTGGGTTTTGCCTATGATTTTCGTGTCCCCTCCTCCTCCTTATATCTTTCCCTTTGCCATCTGGGCTGAAGTGAGCAGAAGCATCAGCCTCCCTTTTGTGTGACAAGGGTCATCTCCCACTCCACGGTTGTAGGATTTCTGGCCTCTCTCTGCTCTGAGTGAACTTAGGAGAAGAGGATGGATAGGTAAAAATGTTCATTCACTTTATAAATGCTTTTGAGCACTTAGGGTAACCTGTCAGGCACTGATTCAAGAGCCATGCGTATTAGAGTGGAAAAAAAGCAGACAACATCCGGGTCTATAGAGTATTTGTATTTTAACTGAAGAAACAAAACAAGATATCTGCAAAAATAAAATAACTACAAACTGGGATGGGTGTGTGTAATGAAAGAATCATAAGGAGTTTAGTCGGAGGCTTAAAAAGCTTTGTTATGTTTCTTACCACAGCATAGCATAATTACCTGTATTTTCTTTTGTCTCTTCCTAAGACTACAAAAGCCTCTAAGTTACGGCCAAGGCTTTCTCATCTTAGTCTCCCAATACTTAGGAGAGAGTCTGACCCAGCAAATGTACTACTACGTGTCTTGCAGGTGAACATCAGAGTGTTTGTACTGACAATGAATGAACCGAGAATTGGGGCATTGGTGAGAAATGATCAGACTTTACACAAGATACCTAAAGTACCAAGCATAGCTCCATTTCACATTCTTTTCTCTCAATGGCATTTTGTGTTTAATCCTCAAGTTTCATGCTTTCATTCTATCTTGATTCAAAGCATAGGTTTTACGAGAGAATAATCCAGTTTTCCCCATTATCCTCTAGTCAGACACAGCATACCGAGGCTGTGTGCAGGTTAAGCCGTGTAACCAGTGCTAGAGGAAGCCATGGAAAGCTTGGCAGTGTCCCGGGAACCCACAGTAATAATGAAGTTCCCTGTTCTCAGGTTTCTCGTCACCTTTCTGTTAGCTGCTGGAACAGCGTGTTTCAGCCCTAGCTGCTCACTAGCTGGGTTTTGTCCTGTGCCTTCCCACTCTCCCTTTGCTCCCCACCCCTGCTGTCCTTTGTGCTCACTGTGCAGTTGTTTCCTTGAGTTTCATGTCATGCTGGAGCTTCCCCATGAAAGGGAATTACTGTACAAGAGAAATTGTTCTTTCAAAACTTTGCTCTTTTGAAACTGCCTAGCTCTGTAACTGCTCTGTGGCTTTGTAATTACTTTCTTGACCCCTGTCACCATGAGAATGTAACTAAAAATGCCTGATTGTACCATTGTACTAAGCTTCATAAACTGATGAGCACTCACCTACCCTTGTAACAGATGATCTCACCCGGTTTGCTAACCAGAAGATCTGCAAGACTGTTCTGTCTTGCCTTTGTACCTCCTGCTTGTGCATCATACAAGACGAGCCCTACACTACCAGAGTTCCTGGTCAGTGCCTGCTGATGTAAATAAATCTGATCCAAATCCTGGGTGTCGCTTCAATGGTTCTACTTGCTGTTGCATGCAAAGGCATGGGCTCGTACAGCGCTGCTGACTCTAAACACACTTTGGAACCCATGACTTCCAAAGGGGAGCCTATCTTCTTCCAAATTATGTGGCTTCTGCCTTGGAAAAGTATTCATGCTAGTTGAGATCTGAAAGAACAGAGATTTCACAAGCTAGAAAATTGTACTCTTTTATGGAGATTAAATGAGAATAATTTTCACCTCTCACCGATTTTACAATAAAGAGGATGAAGTCAGAGAGATAAAATAAACAAGTGAGCAGGGTAGTAAATAGCACACCCAAGGCTAAATGCCAGGTCTGGGCAGGGGTGTCCTCTCTCCCCCCATATGTAGAGATTATATTTCCTTCTCCAAGCCATGTTTTAGCACTGAATGTACAAGACCTTGTCTGAACTTGAGAATCAGAAGTTCATTTTTGGTTCGTCATGATCATAATTCCATAAATATTTATAGGTCATCTGTCAAAAGCATGGATATTATAAAAAATCAATAAGAGACATGACCTTTAAGCTTGAAAACCCCATAACCAGAGAAGCAATTGCAAAATATCAAAGTTGGAATCCTAATGTTTATAAAAAAAGAAAAAGAAAGACAAGAGGAAGGAGGAGGAAGAGAAGGAGGAACAGGAGGGAAAAAGAAGAATTCTGAGGAAGGGAGCATGATTGATCACTAGTGAAAAATGAATGACAGAACAGCTGATATTCAGCCCAGGTCTCCAGACTCTTGGGCTGGTGCACGGTCCAAAATAGCTCAGCAGTTCTGTTCAGGTAGAGTGAGAAAAGTGAGGAGCAATTGCAGGGAAGCACGAGTTGGAGCTCCTGGTGCGGTGTGCTGACTGTATCTCATAGGAAAAGGGGTTGTGAGGTCCACCTCACAAAAGAGGTTGTATAGATCCTGGGAGGTGAGTCCTCAGCAAAGACTTATAAGGAAGTTGCAATGGGGGAGGAGAGAGACAGATTGAGACTAAAGCTAGACCATGGATAAACAAGAGTGAAAATAAACCAAATGATGCTGGGCTTCTTTTTTAATGCATTTAGTACATGGTCTACGGATCTCACTACACAGATCGGACTGGTAGTGATCCTCCTGTTTTCAGCCTCCCGAGTGCTGGAATTATAGGCACATGCCACCGTGCCCAGTCTAAAACTTTTTCTTTTCCTTTTTTTTTTTTTTTTTAGGTGTTAGGACTTCTTAAGAAGACTAACTCATGCTGAAAGGAGGTGTATGAAAATTGCATAGAACACAGCTCAAAAATCCAGCATACACAAGTGGGCACACCATGTATGCCAGGGAGGCAGGATGGAGGAGTTAGGCGGACGAATGAGAAGTAATGTCCTAAGTGTGCTAATGGTCTCCCCATTGTGGCCACTAGAACCTTGATCCTCAGAGCCAAGTAGAGTTCACCAAATCTGTCTGCAGAGCACACAGCCAACAAGAACTACCACTAAACTACAAGAGATGTCAGGTGTGATGAGCATGTCTGAAACCAAGATGCATAACCAGCCAATTTTTACCGAGTCAGCTCTCAATTTCAGTTTAGACAATTGAAAGATGCACCACGGGACAATCTAGAAGTGAAAAAAAAATTACAAATATTGCCTTTCCATTTCTGTTGCTATTGTGGAAAAGTTTAAACATACAGAAAACAAAGCTACAGTGAACTCCATGTACACAAATATATTTTTATTTTACTCTTTTGATTCAATTTCATGTCTTATTATTTAATATAGAATAACATGTATAATGCATACAGTACCCCATTATACAATTTACCTACATAGATAGATAGATAGATAGATAGATAGATAGATAGATAGATGATAGATAGATACATACATACACACATACATAGATACATAGATACGTTTGGCATTGTGCTCAAAAATGTTTTGCTTATAAGGGTAAACATGAAAATATTTAGTGACTATTGTGGCCTTTATCTAGATGTCCCTCAAGACAACATAATGCTCAAAAGTTGGGCCTTGGGCTTTGGAGAATGGACCGCAGGGGCTCTACACTCATCATTAGTGCACTAATGAGTTTATTGTTCATTAGTGAGCAACAATAAATGAGTTGGTGGTCAGAAGATAGGACCCCTGGAGGTGTGGCCCGAAAGGGTGGGTCTTTCTCCCTGGCTCCTCCCTTCACCCCTGCATCCCTGCGGCCAGGAACTGAGCAGCTTCTCCTCCACACGCACCCCTGCTGTGCTGTCTCTTCGTGGAGGCCGGCCAGCCTTGGCATGAAATATGAGCCAAAGGAAGCCTCACCTCCTTCAAGATGGAAGTGCTGGGTAGTTTGTCTCAGGGACAAGAAACAGCAACACTTTAGCTAACAATAGCCAATAAGCATTTTTATGAATAGCAGAAAGAATAATAATGAATACTTGTTAATATTTATTTACCAAAAAAAAAAATTTATCTGCACTGGGAATAGTAAAAATGGCCCCCTGCAGGGAGTGCTCACTGGACTCGGATTCTGTATTTTTTTTGAAACTTGTAGAACTGGTGTAAAAACCTGAGCTAGTGGAATTAAATTAGACATTTAATCCTACACATGAAAAGATCTTTCTAAAAGCAAGTACCAGTTTCCTAATTCTCTTCAAAATCTAAGCTTACATCACAGTCATATTAAATAAATAGATATGACTTTGGGGAAGTTATTTTAATTTTAAGACTTGTGTTAGCATGTATAAATGAGGAAATTTGAGGAGTCTATAGTCTGTATTATTCCTCCTAACCATAATATTTTATGAGCCATCTCTATGAAGCTGTAAATTGTTAACAACAAACACTACTCAATATATGATTTATATTAAGTCTATTTTTATTGCAGGCACATTACACATATGGCCTGATATTATATAAATCTTTATCATAACATCAACATTTATTGAAGACCTCTGCTCTGTGGCAAATGTCACAGAACACTCTCAGGAACAAACGCGAAGAGGCCCACATTCTGCGGATTCCTTTCATAACTATGTGGTAATCTCACATCACACGGCCTCCAGTGCCCGATCATATCATTGGCCTACTGTCACCTCTTCCCCATGGGAGCCGCTTGGTGTCTGAGGGCTGGGACTCAGCTCTGCTGGCTACAGGGAGCCTTCTAGCACTTCGAGAGACAAGCATGTGAGGAAGATTCCTTTCAGAAAACTGATAGGCTTGTCATACGCTGCTGCTCAAGCTCGGACTTGCCACAGATTAGCAGGAGAGTCTCCCATACAGGCATGGAACAAGCTTTCTAGTCCATGTCCAGAAACCCTCCGATCCTCCCTCACATTCTGTCCCAGCCATTTCCACATAGTGAGAGCTATCAGATGGTACTTGTAATCATTCAAGTGCCAAACCTGCAGCTGCCTAGTTGTGGCTGTAATTGTCTTTCTTTTAAATGCTGTATTTCCATTTTTGTGTCATAGAACTTGAAGAAGAGAAGTTACACAGCTTTAGTCTGCTCATCCTAGAAGCTACTAGAACATAGTGGTTTGTGAAAATGGACTTTGATGTAAGGCAGACATAGAGTTAGCATTTCTACCACTCATTTGGCTACATGACCCAAGGAAGGCTTCTTTTGCAGAAAATGAGAATAAAAATGTACTTTATAGGTTTGATGTCAGAATTAAATCAATTAATGCATATCAATGTCTTAGAGAACACTTGGTATCCCAAGTACTAAGAAACTGGATGTAGTTTCTCTCATCACTGGCAACCCCTTTATTGATCATAAAGGCAAAGATTGCTTCTTTTTCCAGGGTCAAATTCATCTTTAAAACTGCTTGATATAAGCAGAAATTGCAAAAGTGAACAGTTGTTTCCGAGTATCAGCGTACAACAGCCACAACACTTACTGCCAAGTAAGCCAGGGAAGTGATAAACCCGAGGCCTGGCTACCACTCAGTGCCCCCAGACAGGACTCACTTGGCCCCATGCATCTTTTCCCTCCTGCTAAAGACAGAATGCAGCTTTCCAGGCACATTGTTGCAGAGATCTCTGGACTCAACAGTTCAAATACATGCTCAAGTTGTACTAGTAACATTTTCAAATTAATGATATTTTTTAATCTGTGACCTCGATTATCTCAGTTGAACTAGAATTCACATCTATAATCTTTCCTGTCCTTCTATTTTGTTCAAATCAAAGATATTTTCAATTAATAGGTAAGGAAAAGTATCATAAATTCTAAATACAGTTTTATTAAATGCTGTTCTGCATTCACCTTTTGAGAGCTTATTGGGTCAGTGGGGTTGGTCATGGAATTGTATAGTATCTACCTTCCCAGATGATTGAAAATATTTTGAAGAAAGAGAAGCCAAATTGCTTTCATGCATGAATCATGAAATACCTGGAGAAAATTACCACCAAATTAGAGGTCTAATGTTGCCCAACTGGACAATACTTAGAAAAACAAATCACATGGGAAATTAGTAATGTGTAAATTGTATTATTTCAATAACTTACCAACAAATATCTTGTGTAAATAGTTTGCCTTGGAAATGGCTTCTAGCCTCTTTTGTGGAAAATAAAGAACATGCTTGATTGTTGTAGGACATAGGCATGAGATGGGATTAATACCTGAGAGGTCTGGGCTTCTCAACTGTGAACTCAACACTAAGGATCAAAGTGACAACCATCTTGGCACATTTGTAATCCATCGGTGGCACTTTGCATAGAAGCTTGTGGGTTTGGGTCAACATGAAATCAGTGTAGTCTGGATCAGTGCACAACCTGAGAAGTGAAGAACTGAGTTGGTTGGGAATATATTAAAAACACAAATAAATCCACAAGCATAAAAGTGGAACAAAAACAACCTACTTTTTTCAGAAGTGTCTAAAAGACAGCTAGTAGGAGATACCCTATAATGGCTCAAAGTTTGGGTCTGGAGTCAGATAGGAATTCCAATCCACAGCAGCTTTGAGACTGTTGCAAACTATCCAACCTCATAAGCTAAAGGTTCATCCTCTCTAAAATGGCATTGAATTTCAAAGAAATATTGAGAGAATTAGATAATGAATGCATAGTGCCAACCACAGCGTGCAAGATCTTCAAAGCTCTTTGTCCTTGAACATTCTTTGCTAGTCCATGACTTTCAGGTGTAAACATGGACATGTGTAGCAAGTCAGCGAAGATTAAGCAGCTTGGCATTCAAAGTAACCCCAGGAGGCTAGTTTCAGAACCAAATCCAACAGGATTTTCTGGTTTGAAGTTCTCAAGTGCTGCAGCACAAGACCATGACAACAGCACACACTCCTTCGGAACTTTCCATCCTTCGTGACTCTCCTCTTGCTCTAACCAAAGCTTGCTCAGGCTCCCTCAGATCAGCCATTCTGCCCCATTGCCTTGAATGTGGAGGAAGTTCTTTTCAGAGGTACAGGTCGGTTTCACCCCAAGCTGTATGTCCCCATGGCACCCCAAGTCACTCAGCCTGGGGGCCAGGTTGGAACAGGCTGTGACCCAATTCTACCACTTGAGTGAAAAGTAGCCAAACAGGTTCTTTGAACTTCCAGTTCACTGCATCCTCATGATGTTTTACTCTGTTCTTCAAGTTTTTTAACTGAGTTCTTTGGAACCACATTACAGTTTTCTGTTTCCTTCAGGTCCACATATGCCTTCGATGATAGCCACTTCCATATCCTTTGGTCACTCCACCGTGTTTCTAGTCTCAGTGAATATTGTCTCTATGGGGAAAATTCCCAGCTGTTGAGATACTGGCTTTATCATGGGACAACATGGGCTTCTCGTCTCTTGTGATCCTCTCACTACAAAAATAGTGGAGAAGTTAGGAGATATATTATGGCAGGTTTAGCACAAGCTGGAAAGATCAGGTGTCGGGGATTGCTACACGTTTACTCATTTAAATCAAGTTGGATCTTACCCTTCAATTCCTTTCAGACAGAGGGGAAGTGAAGGCAGCTTCCTCTGAGGTTTCCTTCTCTTCCTCCACCCTCTCCCTGAAGGAGTCTTCATATATTCAGAGAAATCCTTCCAGTCCACAACAGATACATAGGCAATGCAAATTTATTGCCAGAGGATTCTGATTCCACTGGCTTTGCTGCTTACTTCTTTGGGGTCATGGTGGCTAGAGGCACAGGGCTCAGCATTTGCTAGCTGCCCCCATTCCTTTCCTATCCAGAACATTGCATAGGAACAGAATGTGACCCACAGTACCAAGGACCGAAGGAGCACTGTACTCTGCCAACCTCCCTACATCTATTTTAAATTATAAAAAATTTTCAAGGTCAGTGATTTTTTTAATAATTAAGCACGTTAGTTGGTACATTTTAGATGTATATAATGATCACATTCACATAGGTTATTTGTACCTGTACATGATACAACATGATTCTTTTTTTTTCCCATTCCCCTACCTTACCTTTAAACCCTCTTCCTCTCATTTTTTAAAAGCGTGGCTTCCATTTTTTCTTTCTTCTCTCATCATTTTTTCCCTTCCCTTCCTTCTTTTTTCCCTTCCCCTACCTTAGTTCTCCTTCCCAAATGAACGTTTTCTTCCTATTTCACCGTATTTATAATACATTTTGGTCCTTATTTACACTTTTGGTTTCTCACACCAGAGAAACATGGATGTTAGACTTACTTCACTTAAGAAGTGAAATAATCCAATATAGTCCAGTAGGATAGATATACAGCTACTTTCTCTTAATTCAATGCGAAGAAAGATTTGTACTAATAGCGTTTAGGCAGCATATTATATCTACATTTTGTACTATGAATAACTACTACAAAGACAACAATATGCAATGTGTTAATTATTGTAACTGTCCTACTGTCCTGTTTGAAACTGTCTCATTGCTATTTATTTCTCAACAAAATTAATTTTAAAGAAAGAAGTGAAATAAAGGTGTTCTTCATTAGTGAAAATGGCCAAAGCTGTTACACAGATATGGTGCAATCCCAATCAAAATCCCAGCAGCGTATCTCACCAAATTAGAGAAAATAGGCCTAAAATTCATTTGGAACTAGAAGAGACCTAGAATAGCAAAGGCAATTCTGGGAGATGAAGGCCTCCCCACTTTTGCTGCTCTGATTCTTTCCCTTTGTCCTCCCTGCCTCAATGTGGATGCAAAGCGAAAGTCAAAGGGGGATGACACTCAGGCACCAGCTCGTCTTGCTTTGTACAACACGTAGCTTCCCTAACGTGTAGAAGCTCCTCTTCTTGGGATGGGAACTAACACATGGGGAAGAAAGCAGAATGCCTCAGTGGGTTAATGAGTTACTCCATTACAATAGATACACGATCTAGGGCTGTTTTCTTCCTATTATAAATTGTAAATAAGTAAATAGTGAACATATATATATATATATGGGATAAATTTCTAGGAGTGAGATTGTTGGGTAAGGGGGTATGCTAAGCTAAACTTTAAAAAAAATAGTGATTTACAGTCCCATTAAAAGGCATGATTGCTCATTTCCTTACATTTTATCAAACTGACTTTTAAATTTCGTTAATTTCTTAAAAATTTACCAAATTGATAGACATTTTTCAGTATCCTCTTGTTTGCATTTCTTAACTGTTAGCAAGGTCAAATACTTTCCCCCAGATATTATTTATTCACAGTCATTGCCTATTTATATTTTCTTTACTTAAAAAGCTAACTGATTTGTAAACCTTTCAGTGTAGTAAGGCTGGCAGTGTGTGATTTAGTGCTGGCCCTGAAGCAGATAAAAGAAGTCCCTTAAAGCAGTTACTGGGGCAAAGCAGGCACAAGTGCACTCACAGAAGAATTCCTGGAGTGGGGTGGGGATCTGCCAAGCCTAGAAGAGCCACAGTAGTTCCAATCCATACCGGATCAACCTCTGGAGGATGGGCCAGAGTGTGTGTGTGTGTGTGTGTGTGTGTGTGTGTGTGTGTGTGTAGATTCTGTGTTATGTGTGATGCCCAGAACCCTCTGTATCTACCTAAAGAGCCTGGTGCTTCCAGTGTTGGTGACAAGTAGTGCACATGTGTGATGAGCATTTTTCCATCAATGTCGTTACCTTATGGCAGTATTATTACTGTTTCCCATGACACAGACGCCCTCAGCAGTCTTGGCAGACTATAGAGCCCTTTGCAGATGAAGCTTTAAATGTATAACACTGGGACCTGGGAGATAGCTCACTAGAATAAGCACTTGCCTGGCAAGCACAGGGTCCAGAGTTCAATCCCTGCTATTGGAAAAAAAATTATATATATATATATATATCACAAAAAATTATAAAAGAATGTGAACTAACTATATGAAAACATGCTTGATAAAATATGCTAAAATGTGAATTTATGACAATATACATATATGCATACATATATTTTTCTTTTTTATGTATTTAGTACAGAGTTTACAGGGTCTCGCTACACAGATCAGACTTGTAGTGATCCTCCTGTTTGCAGCCTCCCAAGTGCTGGGTTTACAGATGCAAGCCACCCCGCCCAGTCTCAATTGCCATCTCAGCGTGCCTTGGGGGCAGGCCAATACCACACACTGGAGATCGAACCCTGGTCCCTGCACCAGCCTAAGCAGGGGCTTTAGTCCACTGAGCTATCTGGCTGGCCCCTACATATATATTTCTTTATTAACCCATCAAATAATAAGATTTAGCAATGAGTCCAGTAATGATGTTTTTCTAGTGCTGCTAAGATACTAAGTCATGGTAGTCAAACAAGTCAAATGGGTAAAACAAGGACACTTATAAATTCAGCAACAAAGCCCAAATGCAGCATATTCAGAATTGGAATTAAATGTCACACATTCGAGAAGCATAATAACCTTATCATGTTCCCATGTTTTCAACTTAAGTTTATTCTATTGTAACAAAATTAGATGAAACAAAGCCTGACCAATTATAAACAATGGGAAAAGACATAACATCATAAAAATTTTGGTTACCTAAGCGAGTCACAATCCAGGATCTATGAAATGAAAGCAAACTCTTACCTCTGTCCAAGTATCTCAGTGGAAGACCTCCAAATGATACAGAGGAATGAAGCTCTTAACCTGCTAGATGTCCCAGTTGCTAAGTTTGTGGTCTCCAAAATTGAGGAATGAATTCTAGGAACAACACAGGCCAAGAGTAGGAAGAATTTACTTATTTATTTATTTATTTATTTATTTTTATTGTCGGAAGAAGGCTTGAACTCAGGCCCTTGCGCTTGCCAGGGAAGCGCTTATTCTACTGAGCCATCTCCCTGGCCCCGGAGTAGGAAGAGTTTATTGAGAAAAGGAAAGCTTCTGTCTGAGAGAGACAGAAAGGGGCCCAGAAAGTGGGTTGCGCCAATCCAATAATTACTATAAGTTTAGAATTAGTGATAGAGGGAAAATGACATCAACAACAACTATAACATGAAACTATCTGAATTCTAATAGTGGTGAAGTCAGAAGTAATTAATAACGATGGAATTTGCTACCAACATTCAGAATCAAAAAGAAAATGTAAAAAGGTAGGTTTTAGGTGGAATTATTGGAAGTTAGTAAAACAAGATAGGCCTTTTTCCCATCCAAAGTCATGGACATTCTGAATTACGTTAAGAGTCTTTTCCTAAGAGACAGAACCACTAATGTTAATTCAGAGGAGAATTGTGCTTCAATGCTTCCCTTTAGCAGGCCCTAGCACATGTGTTTGTAATGTCTGTTGCTGTACAGAAGTTTTACATTTTTATAGAGTCCAATTTTAACTTTGTGGTTTCTCATTTTTTGACATGCTACTGCTTTATTGGTAGGCAGGCTTTCCCACAAGGGAGTGGGCAGAAAAATAGCAAAGCTCAAAGACCTGCACGCTGATGAAGCCTTCTCAGCCTTGTGGCCTGCCATAGCACAGTTGGGAAAAAGCTGTCCTTCCGAAGAGCAGAGCACAACACCCTCGTGAGTCTGGGGAAATTCAGAAACAGAGTCTGAGCTTCATAAGGCCCGTCCCAGGCAAGGATCACAAAATTATTCATCAATTTCCATCTAGAATTTCACAACATAAAATATATATTCTTCTCCCATCTGGAATTTATTTTGCTATAAAGAAAAATGAGGCATCTACCTTCATTTTTTTCCAAAAGATGATCAATTGTCACCCTATCATCTTCCCTTCATCAGTTATAATGTGCTGATTCTCTGCACAGATTTGAGGCTATTTCTGAACTTTTTATTCATTTTATTAACTTATCTGTTCAACAGTGTTTAATTAATTGGATTTATAAACCAGTTAAGATTTCATTCTTGTGGATTATTTGGAAATACAATAATTATAGTTTATGTTTCTAATACAGAGAAGATGGGGACACAGCGGTATCCCCTCAACATAACAGTTTTTCCCCTGCAATTCAGCATTGCTCTGTGTGTCCTTTCCCATGAGGCAGAGTGACTCAAGACTGGTGACTCAAGACCATCCCAGGGAACTTCTTACCTTGCATGCTTATACCATCATACAACACCTTGTTCTCAATCTTATGACTAAGCAACTAGTTCTCTTACTAGAATATGGTCTACTTCTGACCACCATGTATATTTAAGCAAATTGAAATTGGATCTACACTTAAAAGGAAACATGACTGGGAGAAACAGTGCTGTCACTACGGCCACTGGGTTCTCACCAGAACAGTGGGAATCACCAGCCCTCATCTTTGACATCAGTTCCTTCTCTCTGACCCCTGATGCCACCCATGCGTTCACCTTTTTATTTCCTAGAATTACTGGTCTCAGCTTAAATGTCACTTATTCAGAGAATAAATAGATACCTTGTTATATGTACTCATCAGGTATAATAGTATTAGGTAATTTTGTGTAATTTTTGAATTATGTAATTTTTGTGTTTAATTATTGGCTTATTATTGATCTATCTTGCTCCATCTTAAGTTCCATGGTGACCATGACCATGTTTGCTTTCCTTGCTTCAGGATCCCCAGTGCCTGATTAAGAATGTGGCAAATAGTCAGAATTCCGTAAATATCTGTTGGCTAAACAAAGGTTTTTATTATTTCCAACAAGGGACACAGCAGAAGGTTGATTTAAAGTCGAGGTGTCTGGGTCTAAATCTATCTACAACATTTATTAGCTGTGTGACTTTCAGTAAATTCTAAACTTGCTTTGCCCTAGTTTATGTATTTAGAAAATAGCGATTACAACTTCTATACATACAATCTTTTGAAGACTAAGCATGCAATGTAGCCAGTCACTGTTAACACCATGCTTGATCCCCACTGGGAAGGAGAATGCTTGGAAGAAAACAAAGACAAAGTATGGAAAATATTGAAGACATCTTACTTCACAGCAACATCTCTCTTAAAATCTTTCAAATGAGCACTGAAAATAGAAACATTGAAACAAAAAGAAAACTTCAAGAAAGTAATGGTTCTTGGTAGAGATTCTTACAAGCATCAACTCTCCATTAGGTGTGAAAAACGAGACCCATGTCTTTTCTTTTTTAAACACATGAACTCTTTCTTACTTTACTCAAAAATGTTTCTGGTCAAGAAAGAAAGAAAGAAAGAAAGAAAGAAAGAAAGAAAGAAAGAAAGAAAGAAAGAAAGAAAGAAAGAAAGAGTCATGTAACTCAGTAGTATCCCAAATTTTCTGATCAAGGAGATTATGGGGCCAAAGAGGAAAATGATCGATGATGTAGAGTGTGCCTAAGGAGAGTCACATGGAGAGAAAATATTCTCTCAGGCTTTCACAGAGAGCACATTGGCCAAGCATTGGCCGTGACTCATCCACATGACTGACACTGACAAAGCTTCTACAATCTGAGGTACAGGATCTCAGGAGAAATCCTGAGGGGATTTCACTGACCTTCTCAGACCAAAAAGCTACAACTCTTGTTGCATAGGTCCTGCTTTACCTTGGTCTTGACCATCCAGCAGAAAACTATAACAAGGTATAGGAAGTGAAGCCATGCTGTTATGTTGAGCTGTAGGGGACTCAGGTCAACAATTTCTGACATTGCCAGTCAAGCAGAAGACCCAATACTATTATGGGCTACTGGACTCTTTTAGAATATTTTGCTGAGTTTACACACCTATAATATTCAAATAACGGAACTTAACAAAAAAGGGCATACAGATGAATGTCCATTTGGTATCTGTGTGTTCAAAGCGGTTAGGATAAATATATAGTTACGTTCTCTTAATGAGTAGAGTGATTTGTTCTAATGGTGTTTGTAAATAGGATATCATGTCCACATCTTGTACAGCAATTAACCACTAGGAAGAATGTATGCAACGTGTTAATTATTGAAACTGTCCAACCAATTTGATTTGAAACTGTCTCATTGCTATTTGTTTATCAATAAAATTATGGGGAAAAATGAAAAAAAAAAACAAACCCACACTGAAATTCCTTCTCTCCCCGGTCAGAAATGCTATTACCAAGAACAGAGAAAACAATGAACACTCACAAGGATTGTGGTAAGGGTCTCTTACACTGCTGGTAGTAATGTAAATGCGTACAATCACTGTCAAACTCAGTATGGAGGTTCTTCAAAAACTAAAAGTGGAACTACCATTTAATCAAACTGTTCAAACTCCTTGTGATATTCTCCAAAGGACTAAAGACAGCATGCTGCAGAGCCAGTGACACACGCATTCCTATGCTGACAGGGACACACTTTCAAATAGTTAAGCTGTGGAATCAACCTACATACCTATCAACTGATGAGCAGACAAAATAAAAGCCATATATGAAAACATGTTGTTTGCAGGAAAGTGGATGGAGCTACAGACCATCATGTTAATAGAAATAAACCAACTCAGAAAATTAAAAAGAAAAAGATTTCATGTCTGCATTTGTACTATGAATAACTACTACAAAGACAACAATATACAATGTATTAATTATTGAAACTGTCCTACTAACCTGTTTTGAAACTGTCTCATGGCTAATTCTTTCTCAATAAAATTAATATATGAAAAAAAAGAAAGAAAGAAAGAGAAAGAGAGAAAGAGAAAAGAAGAGAAGAGAAGAGAAGAGAAAAGAAGAGAAGAAAAGAAGAGACGAGAAAAGTGATAGCAAATTTCTGGCCATACCAGCTCATATCTGACAAAGAGTCCACCAGACTGAAAAACATATATACCATTTTACATCAAATTTTTTCAAACACTAAAAAAGTAAAAAAAAAAAAAAAAAAAAATAGAAACATTGCTAACTGCCCAAGAGGACATATCTTTTCTTTTGAAAATCCTTTCAAGATGTTTCCAGAAGGCCAACCCAATCCTGGAAGAGTAGCAGAGAGTCTCAAACCCAAAGGTCTTCAGGGTCTTGAGTATTTACTTTAATAAATAGCATCCCTGTACTGAAGGAAATTGACACTAGGCCTCCAAATTTCACTCTGCCATCAGCAACAGTGGTTACAACAGGTATAAATGCCAATTCAAGACCACAAAAGGAAGAAGAAGGGGGCAAATTGATCAGGCACTGGAAAGAACAGGCAGAACAGTCTACTCCAGAGTCTACTGGCTCTTCTTAGAAACACAAGGGAAGCAATCTCAATCATGTCATAGTATAGCAATGGGATGCAAGATTTCACAGCTCTTGAAGAACACTTTCTCTTTGATGTCACAATTCAAAGTGGTAGTTGGCAGGGCCAAGGAAACTCCAGGAAGGCCAAGACAGGAATAGCTTCCTGCTGTAAGGACCCATGGCCTCTTCCTCATATGAAGCACTCAGCACCCCTAAATAACATGGACATGGGCAGCTTTGTTCTGTAGATACCAGCCACCTTGGAGGACCTCAGAGAAGAGGCCCTTGAACTGGAAGCAATCAGATCAAAATGTAGCAAGGTGATAAGAGTCATTTTCTTCACCTGTGTCCAATCAATCCTAGAAGTAGAGATGTGGAGTCTTAAATCAACAGTTGCTTCAGACACCGGATTTCCCAGTTCTTTGATAGGGAAGAATAACAGAAAGAAGTGAGAGGATTAGACTTCTTTTTATTTCAGAATGGTACAAGTTTTAACGACTACCCAATATAAGAGATGCAGATAGATTATTTCACTATTAAAACACAGCTTGGCTCTTCTTTAATTTTCTTGGAGCAACTTAGAACTTTATCAACATTTTTACAAACTGATTTCTATACTTAGTATTGACTTCATGTAGGTGTGAATGCAGCACTGAAGACACACTATCAATGCTGAAAATGGAGGTGTTAATTGAGTTTATTCATTTTCGTTGTGATGCAGAAGTTGTAGCAACCAACATGGGCTTTGAGCAGATGTATTTTCAGTTTAGTGGATAAGTAGTTCATGCTTATGTCCAAAATCTAAAAAGGAGAAATAGAGGAGGATAAAAGGGAGGAGAAGAAGGAAAAAAGAGAGGGAGGGAGAGACAGAAGGAAGTGGTAAATTGAAGAGGTAGAAAGACCAAGAAGGAAAAGGATAGATTTGAGAAAAAAAAAATGTACAGGCTACACTTAGGAAGATAGGAGAAAGGAGTGACACTACGGAAAACAAAATATATTTCCTACACAAACCGGTAAGGATCATAAGGCGGCTGGAGGAAGATTTAGGGCGCTGATGTGAGCAATGATTCCTTTGGTCACGTGTGAGCACAGGAGGCATCACAAGGCACTGTGCAAAGAAAGATAAGAAAGTTCACATAGCCTTCTCCTAGACCTAGAGGACGGCAGCCGCAGTGGAGATGGCAGCATCTTCGGGCAAGGAAGCTTGCTTAGCGCCCCAACGTCATCAGCACTGACGAAATGTGAAGGAACGCAAAACTGGAATCACTAAAAATATCTTCCTGTTTCTCTTCAAGTTGGAATTAAACTTCCTTTCACAATATGGACTGTGTTGCTGCCAGTTTTAAAGTTTGCAGCTCCAGCTGTTAGAGAGTTATGTAAGAGCACAAGTGATCAAAGGGCCTTGGAGTGGGGAAAGCATCTCCCCCTTGATTGCGTAACTCCTGGAGGGAATGGGGCCACGTGAAAGGCAAGGGAGGCATCTCCGCCCACTCCTGCCTTGCCTGCTACCACTCCCAAAAGAGAGGGAAAGAATCACCTTGGGAGAAAATTAAAATGGCATGAGAAATGTTGTCGGATTTAAATGTAGTATGCAAGCATTTTTCAAAAGACACTTGCAAATAACTAAAATAAATTAAAACAGAAACCAAATTCCCTCAACTGTAGGGCACTTTCCCTACGAAGATGAATTTAATATATTCATAAAAATGTATTATAGGCAGTACTGCAATGTCATTATTTTTTTAATCTTTCTCCTCTTAGGGGCCTTTAGCCTTTCAGGACAGGGAATGTAACTTTTTTGGAACTAATATTTTATTGAGTACAGTACAATGCATTATTAAAAATATTTTTATTAGTACATGTTTGCAGTACATAATGATTACATTCCTCTTGGGGAATTGGTACATGTATATAACATATATTCTGCAAAAAATAAAACTAAGAAATTCCATTTCATCCAGCTATCTCTCTTCTAGACATTTTCCTGAAAGAGTGAAAGCTGTCACATTACAATGATACTTGCATGCACATGTTTATAGCAGCACAACTTATAATAGCTAAATCTTGGAAGCAGCCTATATGTCCATCAGCAGGCAAATGGATAAAGAAGACACGTTCATTATGTAGACACAATGAAATACTGTTCTGCCACAAAGGAGGATAAATTTGAGTCATTCTCAGAAAAATGGATGCGCCTTGGGGTCATCATGTTAAGTGAAACAAATCAGACATCAAGCTTAAATATCACGTGGTTTCCCTTATAAGAGATGCTCAATGTGTGAATAAAAAGCAAAATCAGAGATGGATTATAGGAAATAGGGACTTGGATCATTTACAAAAGGGAAGGGGATGGAGAAAGGGAAGTGCGGGGAGGGGGAGGGGAGTGGAGGAGGACGACAGGAAACTTTGTCTTCACCCCTCCAGTTCCTAGTATACAATAAGAACCAACAAATGTCAAATATATGAATAAGGCTTACAGAAAACATGACTTTAGCCATATATAGACTAACTTTCTGCAGAATGACAGCTTACGGAAGTAGGAATCAGCGGCTTGATAAACAAGTGTCATCCTTTTTCACATGCCTCTGACTTCAAAAGGAGCAATAGTAAAGGCTGCTCAAAGTCATGAGATACTTGGATAAAGGTTGAACTTCCTGTAAACTCTTAGCAGCAACTCCAGAATGTCTTTGGGACTTCCCTATGCATTTCTGGAAATATTGTTACCAGTCTGTAGCAACCGCTGCTTAGATTGTAAACAGGCAGTACTTAGGAGAAGCGAGAGCAAAACTGCTCCCAGATTCCTCTAAGAATAGGTCAATAGCTACTCAGCAAATGATAGTCCCAGATGCAGAATATACTCAGGACAATGCAGATTCATAGCACTTGCTATTAAAAAGTAGGAAGATCCATTTTCAATCAATATATTTCACTCAACTTGGGGGAATGAGAAGCTCAAGAGATAGTCCAAAGAGTTAAAAGAAGGTTCTAGAAAGTCAGCGGATGAGAAGTCTAGCAACTTTAAAGATGGCCTCTCTTCTTTTTGTGCTCAAATCTATAGAAATGACAAATTGTTTTCATTGTTTTGCAGTGCTGCTTAGAAGCTAGAAGATCTCCTCCCCCACTGCCCTAGTGTCTGGAACCAAAGTCTGCACTTCTCAGGTTGGCTTCCATGAGTCTTTCCACTGTGCTCTGACCCTCTTAGTTCTCCCTTATCTGGTTCCTGCCTTAGAAACGCTGCCCCCTTCTGGATCATGTCCAACTGTTGACATGCAGCTCTGGTACCTGTTTCTAATTCTCCAGGGCATAGCGACACCTCAGTCTTGTGAGCTCCTCCCACAAAGTGTGTGGCTTACAAGGAAGCTGTGCTCTCCATTTTCCATCCCTTACAGTGGATTGGCTCTTCATGCGTATGCTACAGTGGCGTCCGGATGCCGTGCAACTGGAAAGGGGCTTGCGTAGTGAGGAGAGTTCTGACACAAACTCAGGGGCAGAAGTCTCGGGTTCACTTGCCTGCTTAAGGGCTGTGCGATCTTGCACAAGTGAATGACATCCAGCTACAGGAAGGGGCGGGTACACTGCTCCGGAGCACGTGTGCAAATCCGAGATTTTAGCTACATACTCAATGTTATAGTTTTGTTTTTGAAAATATTGTTTTTAGAACAGAACTGATTTTATCAAATCTTCGCTGAAGAATGCCTTTAAAAATGGATGATTTTAAAATACTGATTCTTGGAAATAAAAGGCTTGCCAACACCTCTGTCAGTTTTTTCTTCAATAATCAACTGATAAAACTCTGCCAGATTTTAATTTGCTAATAACTTCTTTTATCTGCTTGAACATATGGCTAAGATCATTTTCAACGGTGTTATAAAATACTTTTTTCCTAAATTTATAGTTTTGCTTTATTCTTCTTTTTCACATGTATTTTCAGCTTTCTATCATATCAATCAAATCCTCACAAAACTATTATACAAACATTGAGATTATGAGTGAAAGTAAATATTACAATTAAGCAAAGGGGAATGTTGCAATGGGCCATTTCATCTTACAAATGGCCAGCATATTTATTTATTCTTTTTATTAGGAAGAATTGCTTCCCTCTGTTGTTATACCTACAGGGCCCTGGATTACAAATTCCTAAGGAAACTGAGGACTCCACCCTGTTCTGTGTATTTAGTTTTAATAATATCTACCACATTACTTTATTGCAATTTGTGCTTACTTTTTTTTTTTTTTTTTAGTACAGGGTCTCACTACACAGATTGGACTCGTAGTGGTCCTCCTGTTTTCAGCCTTCCAAGCGCTGGGATCACAGGCATGCACCACCACACCCAGTCTCAACTGCCCTCTCAGTGCATCCTGTGCGGTGGGGCTGGCACAACAAGCCAGGCATCCAACCCTGGCTCCTGCGCCTGACTAAGCAGGTGCATTAGTCTGTTGAGCTATCTGGCTGGCCCCTTACTTACTTTTTACTGAATAAGTAACTGAGTAAATGAACAAATGAAGAAACAGAAGGAAAGAAATGAACACCCAACATTTCTAGGCTTCCACTACAGAATTTACGTTATAGCAAGAGAGGTACTCACTACAAAACTTAATCTCTGTAAAACAGGATAAAAACAATACCAAAACTGAAATTACATTGAAATATAGACCCAGTATCTCCATCTATAGCAAGAAGCAAGCCTGCTCAGGGTTTGTGATGACATATAACATAGTGATAAAATAAAATCATTTATTTAAAACGTAATAATATTTATAATGTCAGGCAGCTGGTCTCTATTAGGGAGCTACTCTGAACCAGAGAGCTAGTACAAAACATGACCATTATTTTCAAGATACTTAGGACTAGAATTCTGAAGGACAAGCATAATTAATTCACTTAGTATAATTAATTTTCCCAGTGAAAATTTTAATTTCTAGATTTGAGAAGAAAAGGTTTATTTTATTTTATTTTTATCTTTAAAAATTAAACATATTTTTGAGTGGCATACAAACTGGCTCTCTCTCTCTCTCTCTCTCTATATATATATATATATAATATTTTTTTTTTTTAATTTTGTGTATTTGGTACAGGGTCTCACTGCACAGCTCAGAGTCATAGTGATCCTCCAGTCTCAGCCTCCCCAGTATTGGGATTACAGGCATGTACTACCACTCCCAGTCTCAGTGATTGGCTTGGCACAGCTGGGGCAGGGCCAGCACAGTATGTGGTTCTGGGCATTGAGCCCAGGTCCTTGAGTTTGCCTAGGCAGATGCTTAGGCTGCTGAGCTATCTCCATACCCCTCACCATGTATTTATATAATAAAACTCCAGTAACTTAAGGCATTCTGCTTTTGCAGAACATCCAGAGGCTTCATCCCAGTGAGTATCCAACCACCTTTTCTCTCGGTCTCCAGAGCAAGCAGTGCTTCCTCTTAACCCTTAAGACACTTCCAGGGCAAACACTGGAATTCCCTCCCTTTGAACACGTCTTCTCCTCCTGTGACATGTACATCATTATCTTTGGTGAAGAAACTGAACTTAGCAAAGAAAGTCTGAAGACCTGTGAATATCTGAATCTTGCTTTTCCCCAGCTCCACTGGTGGGTGAGCAACATGGTCCTTCTTGCTTCATCACTTTCTCCTTTCTATACTTGTCCTTCTTTTGCCTGAACCTCCTCTCTCCACTCCTTCTTAGATTCCTAGAGGAAAACAGTTGCACGATTACTCTTTTTATGCTTGGGAACTATAAGGGGCTGTGCAATTCAGCATAGCTGCTTTTCAATAGGGAAGTGCAAAGTTTCGGCTGTGCTTACCCCAGAAAACTATTGAATTATTCTTCATTGAATTCTCAGCTCCTCTAGAGCGAGTGGGGGCACTGTAGAGGGTATTGGCATCATTCCTGTGCTCCTCAATGTACTGTGAACAAAGGCAGAATGTCAGGCAAGTCCTTTCATAGAGGAGTGGCCAACACAGGAATCCATGGAGCGCTGTCGCTGTGTATGTCCCAAACTTTCCATGTCAGGACAGGTAGACAGCACAGTTATGGACTCCGCTAGCAGCTGAGTGTGGAAGCTTCCTATTGTTTAAACTGGCCAGTTCATCTGAAGGCCCCCTGAACAAACAGACGTCCTTGTAACCACTAGAAAGAAAGAAGGTAAATACACAAAATAGATGACCTATATTCTTAGGTGGCACAAAGGAAAAGCTTTTCCTTGAAGGGGAACTGAGATCCTTTTCAGGAATTTGTGGCAGTAGCTCATCAGAACATCCTACATAAAACAGAAAATAATCCTGCTGCAATAGCTCTGTGACACAGTAAAGACTCATTATCAAAGGAAGCCAGTCTGTCCTTTGACTTTCCTAAAACACAGGAATTTATGAGTTGAAAAACAGCCTTAGGATCTCCACAATTGGCCCAACCCTCCAGCTTGTGGATAAACCACAACAGGACAGAATATTCTTAACTGCTGTGCTCCTATATAATTCTGGTTTGAATATGTCCATACTTGCGGTTTCTATTTCTGCCCCAGTTTTACTTCCTAAACATTAGACAATCTGGTCCCTCCGTTTCCCCCTCTCCCCGCCCTCTCCCTCTCCCTCCTTCTCTCTCCATATTTTACCTCTTTAATTGGAACCTTTTTTTCATGACCACAGAAGACTTCAGCAGCTAGAGGGCAAAGACCTTATCTGACCAATTAACTTAACCAGGGCCTCCTAAGGAAAACATGATAAAACTTTACTATCTGGAGGTTTGTATAATCAAGCATGGGAGGGAATAGGCTGAAAGTAAGAGCTGAAGAACCGGTCACTGTTTGTCAGAGCAAGTGAACGCATAAACAATAGCCGTACATGGTTCAGCTCCAGGACGGGGGCTCACACTCCGTGCTTGCTACAGGGTGGGAACTATTATCATCCCCAGTTTAGGGATGACAGAGCAAAGGCATAACGAAGTTAAGAAATTGGCTTACCACATAGCTAATTATGATAGAGGCAGGATTTGAACTCAAGCAGAGCGGTTGCCAAGTTTGTCATTTGAACCACTGTGCAGTGTTGGCTGCCTCCCGAATAAATGGTGAGACTATTTACTCCCCCTTCTCAACCTGAACCTTTATTCTCTACTTTTCCTTTTCTCTCATCTTTCTTTTCACTTTTTCTCTCCCCTACTCAATTTGGCCCCAAATGAAAGGTATTTCAAAGCACCTTTAGGTAGTTAACATTGCGAGCTATTCCTCATGCATTCGGAATATAGAAAACACTTCCATTTGTGATTAGTTGACTATTTTTAATTTCTATTCAAACAGAAATTTCTTAAGATCCATCCACACAGCAACTAAGCATTTCCTCTTCTGTACTGCCTCACAACAGAACATTTCTTTAAAATACTCAAACATCAGAGATTCCGAAATGTTAAAACCGCAGAGTCCTGTTTCTAACTCTGCAATTAGACTTTCACATCATACAGCTGTGTTAATTATGTAACATCATTAGGCTAATCATGACTGTGCCATAAACACGGCAAACAAGTTGGACCATGGTGTTTTTTATAGCTATAGTATATTGGAATTTTTAAAGAAAATTTAAATAGCTTGCATTCAAAAAAGGGGCTGGGGATATAACTCTGGCGCAGCACCTACCTGGTAAGCACAAGGTCCTGAGTTTGATTCCCAGCAGAAAAAAAAAAAAGGAAATTACATTTTTAAACTAGATTGATGTGGTGATTACAATGTTTAGCAGAAAATAATATCCAGGTTTGTTATGGTTTGTGTGTATCTGTCCCCCCAAAGCTTCATGCTGTTATGAGGCATACTTCTAGAGTTTATCATTAACTCATGATCCACTGGGATTATGGATGTGAGTGCTGCTGGGATTATGGGTATAAATGTTCCTGGGATTATGGGTGTGAGACTATACCCTGCCTGGGGTGGACAGCCTGAATGCAACTTAAGGGAGACAGACTTGCTCTCTGTAGCCATTATTGCTGTTACTCCTCTCTTTTTCTCTTGTTGTTCTGCTGCTGTCTGTCGACATGAACTGCTGCCCTCTGCCATGTGCCAGTCTGCCTTGGAGCCAGCTGAGTATGGACTGAAACCTCTAGTAACTGTGAGCTAAATAAACCTTTCTTTCATTTTGAGTGTCAGACATTTGTCCCAGCAGTGAGAGAAGAGTAACTGAGACAGGGCTAAATATATTGGGCTAGGACTGTGACTCAGTATATACTATTTCTTCCCACACATTTCTTGGTTCTGGGGTCTCAGTCACCCATCTTTTGTGAAAGTGCAGAGATTATTCCATTTAGATTTGAAATCCTTTAATATAGAGATAAGAAAATATTTTTGAAAAGAAAATTGCTCTCCTCTTTTCTGTGTATTTTCCTCAAACATGCAGTATCTGAAGAACTGGTTCAGACTCTTTAAGACAGAAACAGCACACTTCTACTTAAAATGTGATTCAGTTTTTGCTGCTGTTTTTGTTCCTATTGCCGTCATTGTCATTGTTGCTAAAAAGGCCAGTCTGTTTGACAGCTCTCTCACAAGAGATGTTTCTTCCATGTCGTCAAAGTTTCATGTCTGAAAGTCAATAATAGTGGGAGCACATGTTTATCTACATAAATAAAAACACAAACAGCACCAAGGATGCGTCACTACCTGAAAGCTGATGAGATAATAAGTGGTTGGCAACGACACGGGTGAGATTCAGTAAGCCTGCATCCGAGATCCAGATCCCTCACGAAGCATGCAGATGATACGTGAAGTGGTTACAACCTAAAAGACAATCCTTCAACACTTTCCATAATAAGATAGTGGCAGAGTTTTGGATCAGACATACAAATAGCTCATTGACATCCAGCAACACAAACAGCTCATTTCTGGTCGCTGGACAAATCTTATCTAACTTGAACTGACTCAGTCCAAACGAGGTTAAAAACTGAATAACTATGTAGCTGATGTTGTAGGAGCCAAACTCAATTAATTTTGGTCAGTATAACCCTAACAAACCGAAGTGAAAAAATACAGAACATTCTGAGCTCCACTGACCCTCTTCCAATGAAAGCCCATGTGATTGAAGCCAATGCCTATCTAGCTGGGCAGAGTTAGAAATTTTTGTTTTAATGTTACTTCACTACATGTCTCCATGCTAAACAGATGGCTGACTGTCTTTGGCCAACTTGTCTGAGCCTATAATATGCTAAAGAACATCATTTACCCGTAGGTCTCCGGGGGAGTACAACTTTTGATCACAAATTCCTTTGACTATCCACTCTACATTACCAGATCAAAAATAGGGGTATTTATTTCATTTGGCATGGCTTGCAACTTTAAATCAACACATCACCAAACACAAGCCCTGCAGAAGATGTGGCCCTGGCAAGTATCAGAGTGCAATCCCTGTGAAGCAATAAAAGTTTTCATTATGCATAAACTCTAAATTTATTTTTGATTTTTTTTTCTAAGGCTGTCAGTGGGAGGATGGCTGGCCTATAGCAAATTTCAGGTTGTAAAAATCTTTCCACAGTGAGACAACAGTTTCTTTCCACCATGACTGTGGTCCAGGTTCTCATAGCAATGTTCTTAGCACATTGGGTCATTGCCAGGTACCTTGGAGGTTAGACATGTACAGCCAACTGAGGAAGTACTAAATGATAGATTTGTTACAATGTACTCTTCCATCTCCCCCCACACACACCAAACCATTGGCTATTCTGCCCCTGGACCGGTACCCATCCTTCCCTCCTGGCCCCCTTTCTCACACAATCGCCAGTATTCTGCCTTACTCTTGTCCCAGGATTTGAACCGTGCTAGCAAAGCGTTAGAATTCACCTAGAAATGAGGCTCTCATAACCCCAACTTCCTGTGCAGACTTCAAACAGACTCTCAAGGACCAGGACCAGGTCTCATGGACTGAGAAAGCAACACCAAATATGCAAACCTGATCTTCAAACCCGCTGGCCACATACAAACAAATCCACCCTTGTTACCCTGGGTGGGAGAAACACTTCTGAGATCACTTTTTCTCTACTTGCGAGATGAGACATCTTCCAAACCCAAAAATGTAGCCTAGATTCTTTGTAGAAGTCTCTTTAGTAAACTCCAGATAGTTTCTAAAATAAAAGGTCATTTTCTGAAGATTTTAGGAAGATTATATCTTTTTTAAGCAACCAGCTTTCTTTCTCTCCAAATCTATTTGGTCTCTGCAAAATCTTTCACTCTCCTAGGGGAAATACATATGGACAAATATATTTGTACATATATATCCATAGTATAAGGTTTCTTTGCATTGGAAATGAATGTGCAGGCCTTTGTTCCGTTTCAGCTAAGACTATAAAAAATTACAATTAAATTTTCTGTTCAAAGGACATAAAAACTTCCTTGATTGAGTGAGATTTGAATTTACTCTTAAAAGAACAGACTGAGAGCTCATAGCTCCAGGAAAAGCTTTTCCTTTGCCTACCAAAACTGCTAAGGAGAAAGCATAAATGTTACTACAATGGTGTAGATCTGTACCTAAAGCCAGTCTCTTGGGGAAGAGAAAACAGACTCAGCTATTCCACTAGTGAAAAGTCAATTCTTGAATGACCAAGACTCAACTGTACCAACTTATTTGCCCTCTTCCCCAGGTGTGTTCCAGCAATGGCTTTGAAATCTGCAGGCAGAAGTCCTGCTGAGTAGATCTACTCATGGTGTTCCGCAACCAAAGATTTCATTTGTATGTGTCCTGTTCATAGCATCGGTTCAAGGTGACTGAAATAGCCAAATCAAAGGGAATGTTGCTATTTTGCTTTCCCTCTACCCTGCCCAGGGCCAAGAACTCCCCTCGTTTTGTTCTAAGGGCAAGTTCTGACAAAGACACTCAAAGTTTAGTTCAATTCTGGATCTGTGTCTGTGTAGTCATGAAGTTCTTCTTCATTTTCTAGAATTGAAGCTTATATTTAAAAATAAATCATCTCTGACAAAAGTAAGTGTATGTTCTATTTATAGACTATTAGCCAAAAAAAAAAAAAAAACATCTTAATCCAAGTACTTCCAAGAAAACTAAAATCCTCAGGCAGCAGGCCCTCAGGACAACACGGTATATGGCAAGCCACCATGAATCATATTTTCCATCAATAAAAGTTCTTTCAACTCTTGTGTAGAGTAATTGGACAAAGGATCATAGAGCCCCAGACAATTAGAACAGTGTGGGTCCCCAGACACTAAGGATCATTGTAGTAAGCGGACACATTTGAGCAAGTTTCTTAGACAAATGCTTAACCACGTGTGATTAACTACTGGGGAGGCCTTCACAGCAGAGGGAGCACATGCACAGTGTCTTACGGTCAGATCACTCAGGAGTCTTCTTAGTATAATTTGGGGAGACTTGATTTTTTTTTAAAAATAAAAACAACCTTTTCATAATAATTCTGAGTAAAATGCACACCAACAGATACTCAATTATTTGGGGTTAAAATTTTGGTTATCTAGTCTTTGTCTCATAAGACAAAAATGCCCTTAGAAAGTGGAATGACATTAACAACTAGATGAAATTACGAATCAGTAACTTCCCTTGGCAGTGAAAGAATGAGTCAGAGGCACAAAATGTCGTGCAAAGTTTATTTTGTCCAGCTTCAGAAAGGGCTTCAGCAGAGCAGAAACCAAGAGCATCAAGAATTACTCTTAAGAGAAATTCCGCATAGCCAAAATTCTCATCCAAAGTCATAAACCACTAATGGTCATGTTTCATTTATTCTTCAAACAAAAATACCTAGATTTGGATCTCCATTAAGTCATTAAAGTTACTATGACAGAGAGGCCTGTTTTGTCTCGCTAATCAAGCTATTTCCATCCTGTTCCATCCAGTCAAAAGATGCAATAACCTGGCTGGCCTATTCAAAACAACTGTTCAAATGTCTTCATTTCACACCAAACCTCATTCCTGCCTCTTGTATCTGCTTTTTCCCAGTAGAAAACTGCTCTGTCCCAACTCTCTTGACTGTCTGTCGACTCTTGCTTGCCTCTTGCCCTTTGGATTCTGGAAATGCATTTTGTTTCTCTGTGCATATTACTGCTCTAGCTGAAGCTCAGCATCTTGAGCAGGGAGGAAATCTTTGCCAAATACCCTTCAGTTCCAATGTTGCAGTGAGGGTTCTTTGGGGGTTCCTGCCTGAATGATAGCCAGGTGCCCAATACCATACACCCCTCAAAGCTTCACCTCTAGCCATAGAGAAGGAGTAACCAAAATGTTGGTGCCCAGCTTCTGTAAGCCCTAAGAAACTGTACACAATGTTATAGCAATAAATGTTACAGCAATATTTTATTGGCATGTATCATGTCTTTCTTTGGCCTAATTACAAAAATAACATATATTATTGTAGAAAACCTGGACAGAGTAAACCAGTATAAAAAGGATAATGTAAAGTTACTCACAACCCTACTACTCAAACATAATTCCCTTTATTTTATTTATTTATTTATTTCATTATTTATTTATTTGGTGCAGGGTTTCTCTATGCTTGGACTCCACTGACCTATCTCCCTAGCCTTCAAATATAATTTCAATTAGCATTTTGACTACACAGAATACAAATTTACACAGCAAAATTAAAGTCACTGCAGTAATTCTATTTTGTTACTTTATTTTCATTTAATATTACAATGAACAGTTCCTGTCTTTAAGTGGTTATACCTTTAAGTGGTCATATTAAACTTGAAGTCCTTTATTTAAAAAAAAAAACTTCATAAATTCAAAGTAGTAAGTACTGCAAGCAAAATTAATTAAGTGAGTAGGTCTAGTAGAGAAGATAATAAGCATAGTCTAAACATGGCTTGAGGTCCAGACTCTTTTTGAGAAAATCCTATTCAGGCATAAATGGAAATCCTGCCCATATAATTCAATTTCACTGTGCAACATTGGGTTTAGGGGCAAAGTTGGAATCGGTGATGCATCTTGGCATTTCTTGGACTTCTTCCCAGACTATAAAGTCAAACTCATGACTGTTGCTACCTAGAATCATTGAGAAGATAAATGAGATAATACTTTGAGAACCAGGCATGCTAAGAAAAAGCAATACATGGTTCATTGTTACAGAAATCTAAGTCTGAGAGTGTTGCCGTTTAGTTTCTGTTAAGTTCACCTCACTGCCTTAATGGATTATTAATAAAATATGTTGTCCACGAATATCTCCAGGTGTCTGAATTTTCTCTCTCCTCAGCTCACTAATAAGAGTCTTGTAGGGCTGGCCCCAAGCCAGCGGGATTAAAGTGCCTGCTTAGGCAGACGCAGAGGCCAGGAGTTCCATCCCTGGGCCTGCTGGATGGCCCCGCCCCTGGGGTGCGCTGAGTTAGCAATTGAGACTGGGCGTGGTGGCGCACACCTGTAATCCCAGCATTTGGGAGGCTGTAAACAGGAGGATCACTATGAGTCTGATCTATGCAGTGAGACCCTGTATACTCTGTACACCCTGTCCTAAATATAAAAAAGAGCCTTGTAGATCAAGCTTTCTCCCACTTAAGATCAGCAGAGTAAAAGCCTTATTTTCATTCAAGTTATCTTTCTAAAAATAAGGATACAAATAAAAATAAGCACTGTAAAATAAAACTTGAAAAAATCACACATTTTCCTACTGACTTAACCTAGTATATTAAATATAAAACCATGTACCCAAAAGACTAAAATAGATTTTTATTACAAAGCATATTTAAGAAAACGACTTTAAATTGCATATCATCCTTAATACCAAGAACACAGACCTCTGAATCATCGATTTATGTGTGTGTGTGTGTGTGTGTGTGTGTGTAGGGGGAAGTGGGTTCTTCTAGAAAACAACACAGCATACAAAAATAAGGGCTACAAGGCAAGTCTAGAATGCGATTTCATATTGCATCTCAGAAACTAAAACATATGTTCATAGTAACCAAGCACCTGCGCTGTTATGTGTCATGGGTGTTAATTTTCTGGGTCCTGATTCCCAAATAAATGATGAACAAAATGAGGGTAGGGCACTTAGGATATTCTGTGGCTGATGTAGGTGATTGACAGAGCAGAAGGAGCTCAATCAAATCTATTGACCAGAAATATACAAAGAACTCTCAACGTATGACAAGATGAAAGAAAATAAGACATTTTTTAAAAAGGCTAATTGGGACAACACAGTAAACTTAAAAAAAAAAAAAAATCACTTGTATCTGAAGTGTCTCCTAAGGCTCATGTAATAATGGCTCTGCAGTCCCCAGCTTTTGATATTATTGAAAATGGTAGAATGTTTAGCAGGGAAGACCTAATGAAAGAAAGTCAGGCCACTGGGTGTCAGGCTTTGAAAAGAATATTGGGACCTGGCCTTTTGCTGCTGCCTTTTTGAGACCCCAACATCATGAGATATATAATTCTTCCCCGTCATGCACTTGGCCACGGTAAGCTATGCCTCCACAGACATAAACAACATGGCCAACCAGCCATGGACTGCTTCCTCTAAAATCGTGAGCCATAATAAACGTCTCTTCCTTTGAAATTTATTATCTCAGGTATTTTGTCTCAGTAATAGAAAATTGACTCACACATCATCAAAAGAGTACAGCTGACAAAGAAGCAAAATAAAAGATGTTCAACATCATTCATCACTGGGAAATTATAATTAAAATGACAAATATCACTCTATTCTATTAGAATCATCAAAATCCAACCCACAACATCGCATGCTGGTGAGGCTGCAGAGTAAGAGAAATTCTCATTCACTGCTGGTGGGAATTGGTACAGCTACTTGGAAGACAATTTGGTGATTTCTCTAAAAAACTTAGCATGCTTATATTATCCAGCAAACACATTCCTCGGTATTTGTTCAAATGAATGAAAACCCTATTTCCTTCCCAGACTTGCATAGAAGTGTTTATAGCAAATGTATTCATACCTCTCAGAACTGGGGTACATTTGTGCAATGAAACATTATTCAAATGTAAAAGGAAATGAACTCTCAAGCCATAAAAAACCCAGAGGAACGTTGTTTTGTCTGTTTGTTTGTTGGACTTTGAATCTATACTGAGAGGCGAAAAAATCTAATTTGAAAAGACCACAGACTGTGATTCCAGTTATTTGACCTTCAGGTAAAGGGACACCAACAGTGACAACACAGTGATTAATGGTTTCCAGGACTCAGTCGAGAAAAGGTAAAGAGAAATGAAAACATAGCGCATAGGGGATTTTAGGGCCGTGGAACTTCTCCATATGATACTGTCACAGTAAACATGTGACCTTAGTCAAGACCCATAGAACTATATAGTGCAGAGTGAATCTGAAAGCAAACGTGGACTTTAGTTAATAATTATAATGGGTCAGTATTTATTGCTTCACTGTAACAACTATAACAACATTAATGAAAGATGCTAATTATAGAGAAAACTAGAATGATATAGGTTCCAGTGAGATAGGTCAGTGGACTAAGCTCCTGCTTATGCAAGCATGGGGACCAGGGTTCAATCCCAGGCCCTACATGCCATGCCAGCCCCACCCCTGGGCATGCTGAACCCATCACTGAGACCAGATGTGGTGGCACACACCTGTAATCCCAGTACTGGGGAGGCTGAAAACAGGAGGATCACTATGAGTCTGAGCTACTTAGTAGGACCTAATATAGAAGGAAGGAAGGAAGGAAGGAAGGAAGGAAGGAAGGAAGGAAGCAAGGGAGGAAGGAAGGAAGGGAGGGAGCAAGGGAGGAAGAAAGAAGAAAGAAAGAAAGAAAGAAAGAAAGAAAGAAAGAAAGAAAGAAAGAAAGAAAGAAGGAAGGAAGGAAGGAAGGAAGGAAGGAAGGAAAGAAAGAAAGAAAGAAAGAAAGAAAGAAAGAAAGAAAGAAAGAAAGAAAGAAAGAAAGAAAGAAAGAAAGGAAAAGAAAGAAGGGAAGGAAGGAATGAAGGACAAGCTAGAATGGAGGAAGGACTATACGAGATCTCCATATTTTTGCTCTTTTTTCCTATAAAGTTAAAATTGCTTTGAAAAATAAAGCCTATTAATTAGCAATGTTCTAAAACCCCTACTCATGGACTGGTTTTGTTGAGTTGAGATAAATGGAGCACCTCTCAAGATCTAGCTGCTTTCTCTGGCAGGAAATGCTACCCAATTTTTGAATAAAAATTAAAACTGAAAAGTCTTCCCACTGCATACTAAATGCAAAGGCAATACCGAATAGGAATTCATGAGGCTGTCTGCCAGTTGGGTCTCTTTCTTCTTCAGAGCCTTGATCCTTTCTGAAATAAAATCTCCCGGAAATTTCACACACATGGAAGCAAAATGGCTCTTCCCTGCCATCCCATGGGGGATGTGCCCTCGCGGCCCTCAGAATAAACACAGACAGGCAAGGCGGCTTCAATGGATTTCTAGTTCTTCTCCTGGGACCCTCTGCATTCTACAGAATAATGAGCATTTTCCCAGCCAGCTGAAAAGGGCTTTCTCTTAAGCCAAGGACATTTGAATGTATTTGCCTTCTTAATCTTTGAACCTTCATTGACTGAAATCTTTATTAAAGGGATTTTCTTTGGGGGGGGGTTGGTTGTTTTTGTATTTTAGGGAAGGATGTTCAGGGTCTCACAACTAGATCGGACTCATAGTGATCCACCTGTTTACAGCCTCCCAAGAGCTGGGATTGCAGATGCACATCATCACAGCCAGTCTCAATTGCCATGTCAGTGAGACCCAGGAGGCAGGGCCCATATGGCAGGCCGGGGGATTGAACCCCTGACCCCTGTGCCTGCTTGCAGGCTCTTTAATCCACTGAGCTATTTGGCTGGACCTTATTAAAGGGATGTGAAATGTAGTAGCTGAGAGAAGTATATTTGGGGTTGTAGGGGATTATCCTACAACTCCAAATAATAATTTTTAATGATAAAAAGAAAAAAAAGAGGGGCCGGGGAGATGGCTCAGCAGTACAAGCACTTCGCTGGCAAGTACAACTGTCTGAATTCAATCCCCAGTTTCGCCACAAAAAAAAAAGGAAAAAAAAAGAGAAAGATTGGGAGATATGGAAGAGCATACATTTATCAAAATCTTAAGGCACAAGTTTTTAAATATGCTCACCAGGACTTGGGCTGTGAGCTTGTGTGAGGGGAGTCAGGCGGTGCGAACTCGAGAGGACATAGTGTCATGAGGGGAGCTGACTCTTTCCTACTACTTTCAGATCATGCATATTTTTGCTTTTCCTCAAAAATCTCCCCTAAGCTGGTTGTACTTTTCTAATATTTTTTCTGGGATAACTATAAGGTGCTATAGAGCCCCCTTTCTTCCTGTAAACCTCTTCGTGGAGTGCATGCTTTCTGTAAACACTTTTCTAAGAATAAGAAACGTTGCCGATGAAATTCATTGTAATCATTAAAGTATCTTCATTGTGTGGCTAAACTGTCCCTCGGCATCAAAATAAGACAGAATCAGAGACAAATAAGGACTTTAGAGCTGAGCAGAATTTAAGGGTATTGTGGTAGATCTAGCCCTAGAACCCAAATTTCTCAGAATCCAAGTTTCTCAGAATCTCTTTTGTGTGGCAGCATCCATTAAGCTGAATAAAAACGTGGCTGCAATGCTTTTTTTTTTTTTGAATTTTAAAAACATGATGTTTATTACAGAGCAGCACGGGCTTCTTTATTCATTCACCTGCTTTGCAAATATGTGAAAGTAGAGTCCGTGTCAGCACCATTACGGCTGGCACTGGAGAGCTCTGAGGAGCAGATGTGGACCTGCGCTGTCCGTCGTGTGATATCTTCAGGGTCTTCATTGTAAAAACTATAGATATGTTGGGGGGGGGGAGAGGTGGACAAAATCAGAAATTGCACTCAAGCCTGTTCTCCTGTGGAATTCAAGATTAATCAGAAGGGGCCAGGGAGATAGTCCTGCAGGGCCAGCCAAATAGCTCAGTGGATTAAAGTGCCTGCAAGCAGGTGCAGGGGTCGGGGGTCCAATCCCCAGGCCTGCTGTGCCAGCTCCACCTCCTGGGGCATGCTGAGACAGCGATTGAGACTGGGCGTGGTGGTGCGCTCCTGTAATTCCAGCTCTTGGGAGGCTGTAAACAGGCGGATCACTATGAATGCAGTGAGATCCTGTATACTCTGTAGAGCCTTCCCTAAAATACAAAAAATATAAAGAGAGAGAGAGATATATAGAGAGAGAGAGAGAGAGAGAGAGAGAACGCTCTATAATATAAGCTCCTGGAAGCTGAGACAGGAAGATCACTATGAGTCCAAGCTGTGTCGTGAGACCCTGTACCAAATAAATAAATAAATAAAACAAGATTAATCACAAGGTATATGAAAGAAAGCAGAAGATAATAGAATTTTTAAATTGTAAAGATATTAAACAGATGCTGGAAGTTTTAATTTCTCCTTTACAGGAGTGGGTTTTAGTCTGTTCATAAGAAAGCATCCTTGGAATCTTAAGTGGAGAAGTCATGAACTCAGGTCTGTGTCGTACAGAAATCTCTTTAGAGCAAGCAACAACGGGGCTTGGCTGTCGTGTCTTCCCTCACCCAGCCCTTGGCCACCTGGGCAGCAGTACAGAGAAGGGGGGGAGGGAAGCAGGCCTAGTTCCTGTTCCAAAGCCTCTAGCATAAATTCACCCCTGGCAGCATTCAAAAAGTATGAATGAGTTGGGAAGTCATTTAAGACTCCAAAGCCATAAAAAAAAATCAGATCCTCAAGTAGAAAAGAGCTTCCAAACTCTTCCCAAACTCTTCTATGGAAAAAGGAGCTAGATGAATAATAATTGAGGAATCAGTTTTGATTTTCCATAGCAGATGCTGGCAGACGCTTCCTCCTAAGGGCCAGAGAGTAACTAGTTTAGGCTTACAGCGCCATGTCGTTGCTGTTGAACCATTCAACTCTGTTACCACAGACCAAAGTTCTGATTACCAAACAGGCAACAGCCCACCTGATGATCTTCCAGGCAGGGTTTTCCCCCAACCCGCTGTCCAATAAAGAAAACTCGCCACACTTTTCACATAGGGTGCATTCGCTTTGCATCAGTCCATTCATTCTTGGTAAGTTCAGCCATAGCTTTTCAGTACATTGGCTGTTCTTGGTCTTTAATTCCTTGCCTCCCCTTTTTTGACACTCATGAGCTTTCCTTGAAAAACAAATGTGGAATTGTATTTGACTCTCAGCACCTGTGCACAGGAGCAAATAGTAGTACCTAAAACTTATAGTTTGGGAACATCGCCTCATTCAAACTCTTGACATGGTGGTCTGAAGTAAAGAAGCAAACTAAGTTGGCTAGGGTCGTATGGCCAGTCATGTAGGGAGATGGGCACCCTAGCGTAGGATTTCTTTTTCTCCTCCATGCAATTATGCACTCTCGTTTTCATCATTTACTTAATTTTGAAAAACAATATAAAAATAGATTTTGCACAGTGCACCAAAAAGGCACATCTGAACCACAGCCCAAACAGTTGAGAGATACCTAGTCTGAGGACCATGCTCAAAATAATGTCACCTACAAAGTAGGTGCACATACACATTAGCTGGAGCCGAAGGCCATCCCTGAAGTTCTCACCCTGGCAGGAAGTGGCTACCTGCGCCATACAGAAATGGGAGATCTGTCTGATGTGGGCAAAGAAAAGGGTGGGGGGTAGAATAACATATGTATTACTGTATTCAGAATACCTGTTTTTCTCTCTTCAAACCATTGGAATTAATGAGGTCATTATGTTAAAATCTGTTTCTTCAGAAAGGACTTCTGAAAAGATATGAGCCAGCTTATATCTTTGATGAAAATGCTTATAAATTGTGTAGGGAACTGTAAACCAAGTTAATATTTGTTGGATGGGGTGAAACTCGAGAACCAGAGAGTTGCCAGAGACAAGTCTTCCTTTGTACTTCCTTCTATTCTTTCCTCCCTCCCTCCCTTCCTTCCCTCCCTCCTTCCCTCTCTCCTTCTTTCCTATCTCCCTCCTTCTTTCCTCCCTCCCTCCCTCACTCACTTCCTTCTTTCCCTTCCCTCCTCCCTCCCTCTCTCCCTTCCTATCTCCCTTCCTCCCTCCCTCCTTCCTTCCCCTCCCCT
>NW_004524577.1:24820137-24841930 GCF_000260255.1 Octodon degus | reverse complement strand
CCTTCCTTCCTTCCTTCCTTCCTTCCTTCCTTCCTTCCTCTCTCCCTCTCTCCCTTCCTATCTGCCTTCCTGCCTCCCTTACGTCCCTCCCTCTTCCCACCTCCCTCCCTCCTTCCCTTCCTCCCTCCCTCCTTCCCTCTCTCTCCTTCCCTCCCTTCCATCATCTCTCCAGGATTCCCATTTCACAGCAGGGCTCAGCTGGGTATAGGAAGAAATGCTGTGGAAAACCGTTGAGTTAAATGTTCAGCACAGAACGTTTGGCCCTGCACTGAACATTTCTCTTGAATGTTAGTCATAGAAATAAACTACACAATGTGCATTCTTGACACATTTCCATAGTGGCTCCAGAGAGTCACACTGAATGTGTTCCTGAATGTTTTACCCCTCAGTCTTATGCCCAGTTGGTGTCTTTGTACTTAAAGTTGACTGAAATCCTTTTCATGTCCATTCTGTTCCACACACAAAAAGATCAGAACCTCTTTGTCACTTGGTATTGACATCTATTTCTGCTTTCATTTTGTATTTTCCTTTTTCTGTCTTTACTAAAATTACTTTAGCCGTGCAGCCAACCGGCCTTAGCATTGCCTTTGACCCAGACTACTGGAGCAATTTGAAAGAGTAAGCTGTCTTCCATGCTCGAGTCGGATGGTCCAAAAGATGTTTGAACACTGAGGTCCCTGAGTTTCTGTTCCCTTACTGTTTGCAGTATGGCTGGATTTGTGTGTATTATCACATGTAATCCTCCAGCAATCCTATGAAATAAGCATCTAATTACCCCTTTTACATCGAGGTATATGACAGCTTAGAGAGGTTAAATAATAGCTCAAGTTCATAAAGCTACTACATGGGAGACCAGGGATCCCAACTCTTTTTGTCAGCAAATGAAGCTCACACTTACATGAAGCCTTCCAATCTGTGAAGTGATGCCGTAATAATCTTTCTATAAAATGCAAGTGACAGCCAATTATTCTTCTACTGTGAAAACATCGGGCTCTTCGTGTGCTCAGAACTGACAGATATGCATTTCCCCTGGGCCTGCAGCTAGCAGCCTCTGCCCTTCTCTCCCTTACCTTACATTTTCCTGCCCCTGTTCTCCTGGCTTTCCTGTTATGTGGCACACGGTTAGCTTCTGACCACGATAGACCATTTCACTGTCTCCTGCCTTCCTCATATTGCCCTCTCAGCCTGCAGAGCCCCCCTTCCCAGGCTGCCTAAAAGATACCTGGGTGTCAGCGTTAGACTCACAGCCACCTCCTCATCTCCCCCTAAAGACCTCTATCAGTTTTCCCCCAACTTCTTTCCTTCAGCCTCTTTTTTACTTGGTGCAGACTTTTGTGGAAACTAGAATACAGCATTGTACTTCCTGGTATCCAAATCAGTCCAAACTCCTAAACCAGGGCCCAAGCCTTCTTTATTTCTGCATCTGTACTGCTTATTGCAAATTCATAGTAAGTACTTAATCATAGCTACAACCGATGAACTTATTAAGCATCTTCCACATGCTTATGCTGCATGTATTACTCAGTTATATGTGTGTGCCTACACATGTGTTCATATATGTACATTTATGTGCATGTATGTAATAGTACCTCCCTAAAGATAGAGAAAATAGTGCAACTTGCAGAGAACATATATGAAGGCAAGAGCCGGAACTTGAATTCAAGTTTGCCTGAGATCAAAGAAGAGAGGAAAGAATGAAAGAAGGAGGGAAAAGGAAAAGAGAGAGAAAGGAAGAAAATTTGGCTTGTATAACCTCAAATGAACTGAAAGAAATGTCTTGCATGAGATATAGTACTTATATTGCTCTCACTCAAAGATGAGCAGCAGGACCAGCTAGATAGCTCAGCAGATTAAAGTGCCTGCTTAGGCAGGTGCACAGACTAGGGGTTTGATCCCAGGGGTGCTGTGCCAGCCCTACCCTTGGGGCGCACTGAGAGGGCAATTGTGACTGAGCATGGTGGCATGCACCTGTAATCCCAGCACTTGGGAGGCTAAAAACAGGAGGATCACTATGAGTTTGATCTGTGTAGTGAGACCTTGTAGACCTTGTACTAAATACATTTTTTTAAAAAGATGAGCAGCAGGCTGGGGAGACAGCCAATGGGTCTGAGCACCTGCCTGGCAAGCACAAGAACCTGGATGTAAGCCCCGGTACCACATGCTGGGCTAGCCCTGTGCCTAGCTGGCCACTGAAACCAGGCATGGTGACACATACCTGTAATCCCAGTGCTGGGGAGGCTGATATAAGAGGATCACTATGAGTCCAAGCTGTGTAGCAAGACTGTACCAAAGAAATAATTTTGTGTGTGTGTGTATGTTAGGGAAGGGTCGATGGTGTGTTCACAGTCTCACTACTAGATCGGACTCGTAATGATCCGCCTGTTTACAGCCTCCCAAGAGCTGGGATTACAGGTACGTGCCACCATGTCCAGTCTCAATTGCAATCTCAGTGCGCTTCAGGGGTGGGGCCAGTATGGCAGGCCCGAGGATCAAACCCCTGATTCCTACACCTACTTGCAGGTGCTTTAATCCACCAAATAAAAGATTTAAAAAATACTTTAAAAGATGAGCAGCATATTTTTGCAATGAGGACAGCAGATTAGGGTATTCTTTCTTCAAGGCTAAACTGGAGGTGATTTTTTAGGAAAAATTCATAGCAGGCACACCTGTGGCCCCAGGTCCATTGACACAGTTTTGATTCAAGAAACAAAATGGGACGGAAAAGATGAGATCTTTAAAACCAGTCTGATCTCTAGAACTGACTTCCTCCTTTCTTAAGAAGTAAAACCAAATGACTGTGTAGCAAACTAGATAGAAAAAACTTCTTTAACCATAAGGACACTTTATACCACTCTTGGTAAGGAGACCCTCTCAAGTTATTCTGACCTCAGTGTGCCTTGTGCTTCTTGCTAGGAACTTGATTAACACAAACTTTCTCTATAATGCCCAAGAGAAAATACTGAAATGGACAAAACAGAAGAATTGTACATTAAAGCACTACTGGGAAAGCCTGCCATACCCATCACACTGGGAGCCATTTCCAGGTTTTAAAAAGTTGCACAAGAGAACTACCACTACTATTATGCACTACTGGACTATATTGGGTAATTTTGCTGAATTCACACACCTACAATATTTAAATGGCAGTGGAATACCCATCTCTGACAAAACTAAACAAAAAGAGGGGATATAAATGAAGGACCATTTTGTATCTGTATATAAAAATAGGATAGATATACAGCTACTTTCTCTTACTTCAATGAGAAGAAAGATTTATACTAATAGTGTTTGGACAGGATATCATGTCTGCATCTTGTACTATGAATACCTACTACAAAAACAATAATATACAAAGTATTAATTATTGCAATTGTCCTATTAACCTGTTTTGAAACTGTCTCGTTGCTATTTGTTTCTCAATAAAATTAATTTAAAAAATGCTACACAAGAATTTCAGAAAATGGAAAGTTGATGATTCTTGTTGGAAATATTGCATGGTGCACTTGTTTTGCAAAGAAATTTAGCCTACTTAGGCAGAAGCAGGGACCGGGTTTGATCCCCAGAGTGCCATGCTGACCCCACTCCCTGGGGCATGCTGAGATGGTGACAGACTGGTTATGGTGGCACGTGCCTGTAATCCCAAAGCTTTGGGAGGCTGAAAACAGGAGGATTACTATGAGTCTGATCTGTGTAATGAGACCCTGAAGACCCTGTACTAAACACATTTTAAAAGAAAGAAAAGTAATTTGGCAAAGTATGACAAAGGTGTTCCAAACAATCCCAATTTATCCTAGCAGATCCACCTCTAGTTGCAGAAGGAGAAGTGCATGTCCAGAACAGCACCATTTGTTATCCTAAAAAACTGATATGAACATAGCCTAAGTGGAAATAATCAAGCAAGTAAAAATACTAAATCAACTCTATAGGATACCAGTCTTATAAAATTCTGAACCACAGTTGAAAGGAATGAATTAGAGTGAATGTCCACCTTAGCTGCAATCTGGACACTGTAAAGATGAGCCTCCCGAGTAAAAATGTAAGAGGAAAAGGCAAGCTATAGACTGAAACAAGTAGTTCATTCAGTATAACTGATGTAAGTTTTTAAAGCACAGGAATTAGCAGCCTATTTTCCTAACAAATACCACTGCAGATCCTTAGTTCAGAAGGAATCTTCACCAAATCCAAGGCTATAGTACCTACCTTTAAGGGGTGAGGTATAAAAAACTGTTATTCCTTTTTGAAAAATCTGAAACAAAGATTATGAAATGTTTATTTTTGTTAATTTGGGATGATATGTACCTGGAGTTTTGTTGGATTGATGTTTGTTATATTCAACAGATCTGGAAAATTTAAAAATTAAAAAAAAAGTATTTAAGCCTCGCATAAGCAACAAGCTCCATAGGAAACCATACCTGGACATGGGTGATAATAGCTACAAAATGGAATGGGTGTGTGGTGAATGCTAGAAAAATTCGGAGGTGGGAAATACATCCCACCTCACTGGATTGGCCCTGGATTGTCTGCCTGACCGTGCATTATTTAATGAGCACACTGGGGGCACAAGAGGTGACAGACTGCTAGTAAATGACAGAGAAGGAACTTGGGTCATGGGACTCTTCAGTTGTCATTCTGTGATTCTGTGTTTTTTCTCAGAATCAGTCAAGGGAAGAAGATTTGATGAGGCTGCGGTCAGTATGTGTCTCAGTTACTCTTGCTGGGACAAATACCCAACCCTCGAAGAAAGGAAAGGTTTATTTAGCTCATAGTTAGTCGAGGTTTCAGTCCATACTCAGCTGGCTCCAAAGCAGAATGACATGGGACAAAGAGCAAAACAGAAAAGGAAGTGGCAGCAGCTCAGGCAACTAGCTAGCCTCTCTCCCCTCCTTACATTGTAGCACAAATTACGCACCCTGGGAGTAGCGGGTAGCACTCGCACCTGCATTCCCAGCAGTGGATCAAGAATCTTGTACATTCTAAGCATGACCCTACCATTACACATTGCTTTCTTCAGCGCAGTTGCTTTGTTCACAGGTATCAGCATATATATTCAGGGTGAGAGACCTACAAATTAACTGCTATTTTCAAAAACATGCCTTTCATTCTGGTCTTCTAAATACTTACTGCTTGTCGTGACATACCAATTACAGCCATACTGTCTCTCAAGTAAATGTTTGTTTAAAATAAAAGGGTAATAAATGAAAACATGAGACAAAAAAAGATCACAGGACTGTCCTGCTACAAGGCTGTATATTGTTAGATTTCTAAATTTCTGTGTAAAAATAAATAAATGCTTATTCTTTTTTAATTTTTTATCTTTTTAATCTTTTTCTTCATATTCTGGAGGGACTCAAAGTTTAATATATCAATACTTGATGGAAAATACCTGTTCCATGTTATGTCTAAGATGTTTGATATTCAGACAGATAGTGAGGTTAAGCTCAACTGTCTATGTTATAGGGTAATAATATTATTAAGCTTCTCTTCTGGAGGGTTAACAACTTAAGTCTGCAGACCAAAAATTAAAGAAAAAGAAGGGCTACAAGGACAGCCAAGATTTTGGCCCTAGCCTTTCACAGTCAGTAAGGACTCAGGACATAGGTGAATCTGTACTATAATATCCTATAACTCAATCGTGTCCCAAATTTTCTGATCAAGATTATGGGGCCACAGAGGAAAGTGATCGATGATGTGGAGTGTGCCTAAGGAGAGTCACATGGAGAGAAAACATTCTCTCAGGCTTTCACAGAGAGTAAATTGGTCAAGCAATGGCTGTGACTCATCCACATGCCTGACACTGACAAAGGATCTACAAACTGAGATACAGGGTTTCAGGATAAATCCTGAGGGGATTTGACTGACCTTATCAGATACAAAAGTTACATTTCTTGTTATACAGATCTTGCTTTTTCTTGGTCTTAACCATCCAGCAGAAAAGTATGAAAATGAAGTATAAAAAGTAAAGTCATATTAATATGATGAGCTGTAAAATGCTCAAGTCAACAACTTCGGGCATTGACAGTCTTATGGAAAACCCACTACTATTATGGACTATTGGACTATATTTGGATATTTTGCTGAATTCATGCACCTACAGTATTTAAATGCAATGGAATGCTCTTCTCTGAAAAACTAACCAAAAAGGGGGATACAAACCCATGAGTGCTTGAGGCTTTGGGGGACACTAATACATGAACCATAACAGTATAGTTATTGTGGTCAGTGAGCTCCCCAGGTCCTTTTGAGAGAACGGAGCCTGCAGCATGCTGAGGCTGGGCATCTGGCAAAGGGGTGGAGGCTCTAAGGCTGTGGGGCTGGGCTTGGGACCTGAGGCTTGGCTAACTAGGTAGAGGCCAGAGCATGAGGCAGCCAGGAGGGCAGAAGAGCAGCAGCCTGCAGGAAAGCCCTGGAGCCTGAGTCTTTAACATTACTGTAGAGGAATCCCTAGATTGTTAAATTTGGGGTGAACCTGTGTAAATTGTAAAGGCTATGCAAATGGATGAAGCCATTTATTATGTGTCCCAAGCATATAGTATACATGTACTACTAAAAAAATGAGAAGGGCAAGCAGGGTTTGCTTTTAGAAAGGTGTGGCCAGAATGTTCACTGAGAGGGCTGGGCCTATGTGGGTTCCCTTGGTGACCCCATGGCCGCACTCTCTGCCTTTCTGGCCCACAACCATTAGTGCACTGGACTCAGCACACACAGAAGTCACAGACAATCACCTGCCTCATACCCTTGTGGAGCTGGAGTACCAGCCCCAGGTTCAAATTTATTTGATGTGATAGGGACTGTGTTGGGGCTGGAGATATAAATACAGCATCCCTGCTCCAGCCCTGCAGGTCAGAGACTCTGCGTATGGACTGCATCACCTCCAGCGATTCAGCACAAGGCAAGCTGGGCTTGGAAACATCCCCGGGCCTCTGGTTGGAGCTGCTTCATGGGCTTTATAGGCTTTGGCCTCACCTTAAGTGGGGCCGAGATGGAGCAGCTCAGGATGAAAAGAAAAAAGAAAGAAGGAAGGAAGGAAGGAAGGAAGGAAGGAAGGAAGGAAGGAAGGAAGGAAGGAAGGACTGAAGAAGGCAGGCAGGCAGGCAAGCAAGCAAGCAAGCAAGAAAGAAAGATCAAGGAAAGGAAAAACACTTAGTGCTGGCTCAGTAAGAAAATTTGTTGATTTTCCTTTTCCTTTTTGATAGGTTGATGCAAAACGTAAAAAGCTTTTGCTGACCTATTACTTTGCAGTATGTATGCCAAAAGTAAGGAAAATGAGTTAAAAATGAAAATGTCATTCCTGGCCCCTGAAGGGTAATAAATAAATTGTTAAACTATATGGAGTATTTCTGAGCTGAATGACATGTCCCAATCCCCAGATCGCCCTGTCCTTCGTGATTCTTCCCAGCTAGTTGTGAAGAACCCGTGGTTTATAAAGCAATTGGGTCACTAAGGCACTTTCTTTATCTTTGCTCCCTAGGTCAAGTTATTTATTTCTTTAGTCTTTTTGAGTCAGGGTCTCGCTATGCAGTTCAGGCTGGCCTTGAGCTCACTTTGCAGCCCAGGCTAGTCTCGAACTTGCAATGATCCTCCTGCCTCAGTCTCCCAAGTGCTGGAATTACAGGCGTGTGCCAGCACACCCTGCTTATGCTCCATAGTTTAATTTCACCACAAAAATATAAAGGCTGGTGATACAGGAACATGTTCCTTTTCTCCACCCCCAACATGCACACCCCGCAGAGCTGTACATGAGGTTGTCTCACACCGTATATCTCCTCCATCTGCTGTTCTGTAGTCCCTCTATGAACACTGCTTGGTTTGGCTTGGGTGTCTTTTGTGAGGTTTGTTTTCTCCTGCCCACTTCCTGTTCCCATCTCTTCATCATCAGCCATAAAACAAGACTGTGTCCCAAGCTATAAATGGACAGGAATCTCAAGATCCAGTGTCAATAGTCACTGTCCCATCTGAGAGTGGCTGGCAAGCCTACTAAAGAGTCTTCACACCTAAACCAGGGGAGGAGAACCAACCTGAGTTATGATGCGTCTTGGGAACTCACAAAGAAGTGAGACATCTAAGCTAAAAGGCCAAAGGAAAATGTCTAAAGGCTCTGATGTGATGAGCAGCGGTGGAACCTAAGGAGTTACTCAAAAATGGAGGAGGCAGGACCACCAGTCTGGATGGCCCATCTTTTCTAAAGCAGGACACTAACTAGACAGTGTGGACAACTGTAGCCCCTCAGAGGACCAAAGAGTGAAAGCTAGTAAGTCAGGTGCTAGCCTAGCTTGAGTCTCCAGTACTTTAAGTAACAAAGCAGAATGGGACTTGGGACACCAAGCCAGGGACAGCTGTATGGGCTGGGACATGACTTGGGCTAGGCTGGTGACAGAAGGGTACAGATCTTATCCTTGGCACAAGGCCTTGAAGCTTGTGGATGCCAGACTAACTCCAGACCCCTTAAGTAGCTATAGACTGAGCTGGCCAACACCTGCCTGCCTGTCTCAGGAACTTTTCCAGTAAGGAACTGCAGCGGTAAGTCTCCAGAGTAAAAATCCTCAGAGAGAAGCCCAAGGAGCAAGGCAAGTTTGACCGTAATGGTTCTTCAAACCTGATGAGTCTCTTTCGCAGAACAGAAAACAAATCTGTGGAGATAAGGCTAAATATGCCTAAACTAGGTAAATATAATAATGATCTTCAAAACAGCTTATATATAAAAGGCAAAAGGAGACTCCCCTTCACTGATCACTTTACACTGGACCTATGAAATTGCCACTTTTGTGCATAAAATATTTACTGAATCTTAGCAACTTCATGTGATTCAGTGTTAGGAAATATTCTACAAGATTTGGACATGTGAACCCTTTTAGTACAAAATACATTGACCATTTCCAGTTGTCAATAAATTAAATTTCATGCCTGTTTCATTTCTTCTATTGTAAAATGAAGATACCAAGCCACACTACTCCTGCTCCATCAGAATTTACTTACAACGTTACAATAATAACCAATCACTGGAAAAGAACATAGAGATAAAGCACTGTCCTGCTAATAGTACACATTGAATGCTATCATTACATTTCTGGGTGTCTTCAAATTAAAATTTGTGCTAGTGGAAACAAAACATCAAGGTTGCCTCATTTCACCCCCTTTTCTAGGTTATTGCCAGCTAAGTTTCCAGGCGTTCTTCCTGACGGGAGAAGGCCAAACACTTTGAGATGTCAGTCAAACCCGCCTCTAACCCTAGTGGCTTTTGGGGGATCTTGTAGCCAGCTCTCCTGGACACTCTACAGCCTTATTTCAACTTCTTGTACCTAAAGGACATCGGTACCAGACCTGACAGAGATTCCTATAATCCCAGTACTCTGGAAGGCTAAGGCAAAAGGATCACAAGTTCAAGTCCCGTCTGGGGAACTTAGCAAAAACTCAGAAAGTAAAAAAGAGATGTAGCTCAGTGCAAAGGTCATAGGCATGGGCTAAATGTAAGAAGGGGTAAAGGCTAATAATAATAATAATAATAATAATAATAATAATAACCTTGAGCTCTCCAGGCCTGGAGAAAAATATCCCTTCCAAGCAGGTCCAAATTCCCTTCTCACTGGCTTTATTCCCAGTTTAAGCATACCCTAGGTCTTCACAAAGGCACTTAGGGGCTGTGGCCCACTGATGCTTGCTATGAAAGACTCCAAGCTGAGCAAGCTGGTCACTGAGCTCTTCAGACAATCTGCTTCCCTGCCTCTGGTCTTTTCCACTTCCTCTGAGGAAACCACTAGCCATTTTAAGGGTGCCATAAACTTTTAGTTGAGTAACAACTTAGTTACCATGTCAGCAAAGCCAAACTTCCCAAGGATAGCCACATCAGGTCGGAATTTCCTTAGGTCAGCCAGGAACACCAGAGCCATCGTCACGTACCCTGCTGCAGACGGAGCAGGAAGTGACCAAGCACATGCCGGGCAGAGCTCCTTCCATTCCTGAATTATTAGTCCCTGTCATACACAGGAAGGGAGCTCAGTCCAGGCTGGGGAGAAAAGTGGTGAATCAAGCCAGAGAATTAGGAAGCAGTTTAGATATAGAGAACTCGCCAAGCAACACTAACTCCTCTGTGGACACATAGAACTCACACTCGGACTCACACACACACTTGTCATCTGACCTCATCACAGCACAATTAAAGCTTTACCCATATTCCAACAAGTAAGCAAGGAATGAGATTTCAGTTATTCTGAAACAAATAAAGCCCAGTCCATGCTCCCTGCCTCTACAAAGCCAATTCAAATGTCCTGATCCAGCAGTAGTTTTCTTTCCTCACAGCCCTGCTCCTTCTCTTCTGCTTTAACATAACATGCCTGGCATGTGCTTGGTCATTTCCTGCTCTGTCTGCAGCAGGGTATGTGACAATGGCTCTGGTGTTCCTAGTTGACCTAAAGAATAGTAGCATACATGAGGCTTAGATACATCAGTCCCTTTTCTTCCTCCTTACCTTTACTTTGTTTTTGTATTGGGCATTGAACTCAGGGCTTTGCACTTGCCAGGCAGGCACTTAACTTATGCTGTTGAGCCATCTCCCGGGCCCTTGCTTGCCTTGACTTCTGACATTCCTCATAACCTAGAAAATATCTGGCTTCTCTATCCAAATCTATTGCAAATAAATGCATAAATATTTATCCAATACAGGAGGAAGCTGTTGGATTAAGATTCAGGAACGTAGCAATATGCAAAAGAGACCAAAGTTTATGATTTTAGAGTAAGTTTCTGTTCCCTTTGTGACTACTTTCATCTCTATCTCATAGAAAAAAAAAAAAACAATACTCATATCATTTATTTGGCAACTAATATACTTCATTTTTTTCACTCTTGTTGACAGTTAATTAACATTATATATAAGTATTTGCACAATCCCATTTAATGAACTCTATAAGACTTATGAAAACAGAAACTTTATATCTTTCTCTGTGTTTAAAATGTATATTTTGGAGGTGCTGGAGAGATGGCTCAGTAGAATAAGCACTTCCCTGGCAAGCGCGAGGGCCTGAAGTTCAATCCCCGGTTCCGGGGGGAAAAAAATATATATTTTGGGAACATGGAATAACAAAAACCTAACAAGATAACAAGAGAGAATGGAGAGCTTACTACTCCTTATAGGGTAGTATCACTGGTAGCGTTAGCATCCATATTCATATTCACCTTAGCATGAGCATTAGCATTAGCACTGGGGACCTGGTCATTCTTTGTTGAAGGGTTTCTCCTACACTTTATAGGTTCAACAGCAACCCTGGCATCTTATTTATTAAACGCCTGACACACCCCTGCCCTCAATGTGACAACTAGAAATGCCTCTCCAAATGTTGTGGGGGGCAGCAAAAACTGAATCACCAGCTCTCTGAAGTCTTGGGCTTACTCTTATTTTCCTGTCACTAGATTCATTCACACCTATGATACAGATATCAAGACGAATATATATTTAATTTCATGAGGGCCACCTTTTTGCAGGACACTAAGAAGTGACTGAAAGGCTCATTATGCGAGAAGCCAGACCCTTGATCTAAGATGGAAGATCCAAAAGGACAGAATTTTCTCTCAAGGCTGATTTTGTGTCTCTGGAGAATGTCTCAAATACTCCAATAGGTGTAAGTCAGTAAGACTCTCAAGGGCGTCTTCTGGGCTGGCTTTGCCTGTGACTCTGATGAGAGCTAGCTGGGATTCTTGGATGAACCCCTAGGGACCAACCACATCCTCCTTGCAGTTCATTGTTCTAACTGTGCATCCCCCCCATGGTGACTGCATGGTGTCACTGCAGATCCTTACATGACCTTTGAGTAGACTACTGTTATGGTTTGTGTCTGGTCGTCCCCCCAAAGCCTCATGCCATCATGGAGAAGACTTCTACACTTATTAACTCATGTGATTTAATAAGCGATTAACTCCTGATCCACTGGGATTATGGGTGTGAGTGCTGCTGGGATTATGGGTGTGAGTGCTACACCCAGCCTGGGGCAGGCAGCCTGTATGCAGCTTAAGGGAGACAGACTTGCTCTCTGGAGCCACTGTTGCCACTGCTCCTGCCCTTTGGCTCTTGCTCTTTGCTGCCACTATGAAACCCTGCCCTCTCCCACGTGCTACTCTACCTTGGAGGCAGCTGAGTGTAGACTGAAACCTCCACTGACTGGGAGCTAAATAAATCTTTCCTTCCTTCATTTTGGGTGTTGAGTATTTTGTCCCAGCAATGAAAGAAGAGAAACCGAGACAACTAGAATGAAGGAGCCAAAGAGAATTGACTTTTCTTCCCTTTTCCTGTTGTGTGGATGCTGAAGAGGCAAAGTTCTAGACCACACTGAGGTTGAAACTGCCTCTGAGTGTCAGCATGTACACAGTGTCCGAAGACTCGGACCTCAAGAAGATCTAAACTTACAGAGCACGTATGTCCCTGGCATCCACCGTTTAATAAAAATATTACCTTCCTTCTGGGTAAAAAGAAAGACTGGGCTAGCAAGACCTACAGACTTGGAAACTCTCAGGTGGATTTTGTGAGACAGCGTTGATGAAAAACTTCGGGCTGCTGAAGTCCACTGAATTATTAGCTCTGCAAAGGTCAGGAGAGACCAAGTCTGCGCCCCAGCATTAGCACTGGAGCTGTCACAATGTCCTATAAATGTCTGATTGTGTAACTCCAATAAAACATGTTCCTATCCTGTTGGTTCTATTTTGAGATGTGATTTAATGTAAATACATTTTCATTAATGTATATGTATAATATAAATTATAACACATACAGTATAATATAACATTTTTACATGATATAAAATAAATTTATATTACAAATATCAAAAATAAGATCTATTGTATTTGATTACATAATTTGAAATAAAGAAATCAAGAGTCCACAATGAACAGTACTGTGTGCTAAGTGTTCTATTAAGCTCTTTCACATCTTTCATTTTGTTTAGATTTCTGTACAAGTTCCTAAAGCAAACATAAGAATAATGCTATTTTTCTCCAAGTCAAAAGAAAAATAAACAGGGCTCACTTATTAAGCATCTATTGTTTAGTTTACTCATTGCCTACTTATTTGAGGATGAAATATCATGTAACTCTCACGCTCCAGACCCCCTTACTGAGACCTGGGGATATGAGAATAACATGAAGCTCCTTCCCCCAAAAGCTGGTGTAAAAGGCAGAAATCATTCTGACCCAGCGAAGTAAGCAGTACTGAAGTGTGCAAGGCATGCTGAGTAGGCAGGGCAGGGGCTCCAAAACGAGCCAGGGAGAGGACCAATGGTGGAAGAGGCAACTGTACAGGGCTCGGATGTGGAGTAAAAATCAACCAATGAGTGCAAGGAGGGTATATTTAGGATGACAGTCTGCTAAAAACTGAAGTGTGGACTCAAGAAAAAAAAAAAAAAAAAACATGTACTAAAATTGCAAAATGCCTGAGGCATTGGACCAGTTAGGACAGGAGGAAAAGTGAAGATGCAGAAGCTGAGGAGGACACCACTGGGACGTCAGCCTATGGCAACTGCAGAAAGGAGGAAGCAGAGGTCCTACGTGGTCCAGTGTGGTAAAAGAGTGTCCTCCTCTGCTCCCTGCAGCTCTGAATGGCAGGAAAGGGCCCAGCTCCTCTGACAGAACCCATCAGAGAGACGAGGTGCTGAAGCCCGTGGAGATCGGGCAGGCTGTCGCAAGGTAGCCTTGGCAGGGAAAGGCAAGGGGGAGGGAAGGCTCCATTTGACTTTAGGGTATTAAAATGCTGATGAGGTGGGCTCTGCCCCTCCTCAGTCCCCTTCCCATGAGGCATTGTGTTTCTGTGGAAAGAGACCATCACCTCAACAGACTGTCAGGACTCACGAGCAGATTCTGAAGCATGATTTTATATCATGCACACAGCTCCTAATTCTGTTCATCAAGAGAAATTATCATTCTAATGAGCCTCTCTTGTTTTCTGGTGGCTGGTGGTTAACATTTGGCTAACTGCAGAAATCTGACTTTAATTTTACTGAGAAAGAATGAGTAATACAACAGAGCCAAAAAAAACGAGGGCTCAGGATCAGCAAATTATTTACCACTGTTCTTGGGTTTGTTTCTTTCATCCACATCATGGAATTTGCCCTCTTCGTCAGAGAAAAAATTCTGGTCAGGGACACCATCCACCTCACCTGCAGTATCAGACCCAAATGAAATCCCATGAGTCTCTTTGTTCTCAAAATGGCCATCTGTTGAGTTTGGATGTTGAAATGTTTCAGTGAGTTCTAGTCAGATAACAGACTTCATTGTTCATGGGGTCCGGTCTGCCTGTGATAATCTTCATGATGATAAAGTGGAACAACAGTGAAGGCATTGAGGTGTTTGAAAGGGAGTTTTAGAAAGAAATATTAGTTCATCGCTGTTAATTCACTTGGAGAAGAATAATATAAAGAATCCAAGTTCTATCCCAGTTCTTCCCCAGTTCTACCTCCGCCTTCCTGAATGTTTTCTCTATCCAGTTACACCAATGAATTTTATCCTTAAGATACACACTGATCGAGACACCCAGATTGTACTGAGGCAGCCATGTAGAATTAGATCATTCCACTAGCCATAGCATATCTGCTTATGAAAAAGCACTCTGCTAATTGAGCCAGAGCCATGGAGCATTTGCGGTAGTTTCCAATTGGGGTGACAGGTAGAGTCACAAAGCGCACAGAAATCCAACACAATCAATATGTTCAAGATCAACACGACACACTGATTTGCCCCTTTTACCTGCTTTTAGAGAGCAATATATACAGTCCAAGGAAGGGTACTTGTATAAAAATGAAGCATAGGAAATAGAGATAAACTAAAAGTTATGTAGGGTCTTCCTATCATGTAGCTTGGGCTGGCCTTGAACTCACTATATAATACAGACTGGCCTTGAACTTGCAGCTGTCTTCCTACATCAGACTCCCCAGCGCTAGTATTACAGGCATGAAACACCATGCCTGGTCTAGATTACTGTTAACCATTCCTTGTGTTCTCTGTGGTATCACAGGAAAGAAATATGAACCCAGTTATTGTTATTGTTGGCTGCATCACTCCATGTCATCTTTTGCAGGGGGTCTGATTAGGATGGAAACACCTGCGTAGAAAGCAACTTGATGTCGTGAAATCCTTCTGTCCTGTATTACACTTTACGTGTTCAGTACCGCATTCACTTTTATCCTCAGGCTTACCCTAAATGTTTGTTCAGGTTATGCCATGCTTGGCTTTTCCCACAGACATCATCTGCAAAACTAACAGGAAATGACTATGTTAAAACTAATGTTTACATAAGATTACAAGTGTCTTACAAATCCTACATCATAGGGAGATATGGGGGCTATTTTTTTCTTATTGGAGGAAGCTCTTTAATTTCCTACATTTCTCATGGCTCTACCTTCAAGTTAGGAGAGCTGCAAAAATATTTTTAATGTAATCATTGCATGAAATTATTGTTAAAAATAGGAAACTTTCATAATACTGAGAATGCTATATATAGATGAGTTGTGTATGTACAAAATGAGTTCCTCTGTACCAGACTGCCTAAAAGAGAATCATAAATTTTTATAACTGATAAGCATAAGGAGAGGGCTAATGAAACACACACCAAGGAAATACATAATATGTAAGTGTATGTGGGATCTGTGTTAGGCACTCCATACACACTATCCGTTGTTCACAGGCTATCCTTTTTAGCAGTTGTGCTACTGCACTTTACCAAAGAACATCGCTGTTTTATCCCAGAACTACTCTGAGGAAAAAAATCTTTAGTTCACTTCTCCCCTGTACTTAATGGTCTGCTTCAAGGCAAATTAAGAACTGAGTTGTATTACCTTTTCTGGAGGTAGTGATCTAAATGTGACCCTTGTGATGTAGAAAAGTTGGCATGGGTTCCCAAACATCATATCCATCTTAGGAATGGATACACAGGATGGAAACCAAATCCCTATACTCCAGTGCCCCAGGGATACTTAAAAATTTCTTTGGGATTTGTAGACATTGGATTCAAGTATTGATTACCCTTACTATTTCTACCAAACCAAGGACAGATTTAGCCAATTAATAACATAAATTAAAGTTCAGAGGTGTGGTGAGAGACATAGGATTTATACTTGCTAGAGCTTGTTGGAATCCCAGCTCTGCAGGATGGAGATAAAAGGATCTTCTTGCTCATTCCCAGGGTAGTTCTTTGGCAAGGCAAGATGATGAGGTCCCTACTGTTGTGGGCTGAATAATGTCTTCCTTCCCCTCCCTGACCACAGCAAAATTGATTCACTGAAGTCCTAACCTCAGAATGTAACAGTGTTTGAAGATGGGGCCTTTAAGGGGGGGGGTAGGTAAAGGGAGGGTATATGAGTGCATTCTGATCCAGCCTAACTGGTGCCCCCATGAGAAGAGGCTAGAGCCAAGCACAGTGGCACACAGCTGTAGTTGCAGCATTGTGGTATGCTGAGGCAAGGGGATTGCAAGTTCAAGCTCAGCTTGAACAACAGCTTAGGGAAGGTCTGTTTCAAAATAAAAATATAAAGTAAAATACAAGAGGCTGAGCATGCAGCTGAGTGTCAAGTGCCTGGATTCAGTCACTAGAACTGAAGAAAAAAAGACACACACACACACACACACACACACACACACACACACACACTATGGTATAAAGCCTTCTATAAGCCATAGAAAGGCTTTGTCTCGGTTTCCTTTCTCATGCTGCTGAGACAATATACCCAACATTGAAAATTAAGGAAGGAAGGGTTTCTTCAGCTCACAGTTGGTGGAGGTTTCAGTCCATACTCAGCTGGCTCTGAGGCAGAGTGTGGCACATGGCACAGAGAAGCAGTTCATGGCAGCGGAAACCAGCAAAGGGAGGAGCAGTGGCCGCAGCAGCTAGCAAGTCCCTCTCCCTTGCTTATATTGTATTCAAGCTATTCATCCCAGGGTGGGTATAGCACTCATAACCATAATCCTAGCATTGGCTAAAGAATTAATCACAATCTAGAAGCTTGTCCCATGACTGCATGAGGTTTGGGGTCACAACTCAGCACAAACAAGCTTCCAGAAGACACAAGCCCTGCCAACATCTTAATCTTTTATATTTTTATGTTTTTTTATTTTATTAGCATGTGTCTAGAGTACATGCATTTTACATTTCTCTCAGGAGTTGGCATATGGGTACCTGTACATAATACAGTTTATTTCTCTTTTAAAGCCCCTCATTCCCCTTTCCTTCTTCCTCCTCTTATTCCCTTCTCTCCTTTTCATTCTTGCTGATGTAATTAATCTTAGTTCATGTTTAAGCATATAGTGTCCACATTCATTGAGGTAATTAGGGCTTTGTACCTGGCATATCTGCCTCTACTGATTGCCCCATCTCTTTCCCCCAAACCCTGCACTTGGTCCCCTGGACCCCTTCACATCAGCAAGGGACCCACCCCCTTGTCTCATTCTATCTTTCTTTCACTTTTCTTTTAGCTTATACTTTGCCTTATGCAAATGAGAGATTCTACATGCTATTCAAGTTTGTGTGTGTCTCACTTACTTTACTGAACATTACACTTTCCAGATTCTTCCACAAATGTCTTAAATTTTTCCTTCATTATGACCAAGTAGAATTCTATTATATACAGACACCAATTGTTTATTGAGGCATAAACACTGGGGCGCATGTATCCCTGTGGTACAATATCTTAAGTTTTTGGGGACAATCCCTAAAAGGGTGATAGCTTAGGGATATGGAATTTCTAATTTTAGCTTTTGTGAAAGATCTGTCCTGCTTTCCTTATTACCAGCACCTTAATCTTGATCTAACCTCCAGAATTATGAGAAAATAAACATCTTTTGCCTAAATCTCTGTCTGTGGCACTTTGCTACAAATGCACTAGCACAATAATACCATTTATTAAACTGCAGCACCCCATTAAAGTCTGATTGTTGGTAATGTGCCTTTGACAGAAGATTATTGTTGGGTATTTTGTTTCCTTCAAAATATGTATATTTGACATTTCAATTAGAAGTCATTCATATAGTTCATCTTAAAGGATAGTTAGGTACTTATTTTCTGTAAGCTTCCAAATAATGGCATTTAATTTAATTTTTGAATTTTGAGTGATAAACTCCAGAATTTCATCTAATCTTCTGGATTATCTTTCTTTTTTGTGTATCTTTTAAGGAAACAATGGAAAGTGTGAGCTTATAGAACACTATGTTAGAACCCCCAAATGTGACTGGGTGAATCTCTTGAGTTCTTGTTTATTTTACTGTATCATGTTTGAAACCCATTATTTGTTACATTTGATGTACAAAGTCAGTTTTACTATGTGTCATTTAAAAATTCAGGTACATAACACTGACAATTTATAATCAAAGAATGAATCACCAAGGCAAAAGCAATATACAGTCACTTACACATTAAGGAATCGAATGTATGTATGCAGATTTTGATACAAAGAAAACAATGTATAAAATATGGTTAGAAAGTTCAAAAGATGAATTATCAGCCTCATGAATAGAGGACAGCAGTAAAGAAAGTGAAGAAGTTCCACTGGACCTCCACTGGCCCAGCATGCTAGGCTGCTATGGTAATGCACCGCAGGCTATGTGGCTTAAACAGCAGGCTCTACACGCTGGAAGTCTAAGGCTAGGCTGGCCGTCAGGCTCAGTTTCCTGTGAGGCCTCTCTTCCTGCCTTTCAGCTGGCTATCTTCACAGTGTGTCTTCAGCAGGCCTTTCTTCTGTGCATGTACTTCAGAGATTTCTGGGGTCCTTTCACCTTCTTGTGAGAACACCAGTCCTTTCTGATTAAGGCCCCATACTAAAATCACACTTAGTCTTTATTGTCTTTTTATAGACCCTCCTCCAAATACAGTGATCATGGGGATAGGGCTTCGACTTCTGAATTTGGAGTGCCAAAGATTACTTCATAATATCCTACCCTGTGGTTTCCTGAAATTCCTATCACATGCAAAATATATATACCTCACTCCAACTGCCTCAAACATCTTAACTTCTTCCAAAATTAACAGCAAGCCTGAAGTCTCACTAAGTATCATCTAGGTAAGGTACAGAAAAGGCTTCATAAATGACTCATCTTAAGACAAATTCCTCTACAGCTATGCACCTGGGAAGCCACACATGTGCTTCCAAAATCCAGGTACGAGATGGACTTCCTCATTCTAAAAGGAAGAAATTTGAAATGTCCTTTCCTTTTTTCTTTCTAGAAATTTTGGTCTGAAACACTAGGATGGTATATTCCATTAGATCTTAAGGCTCAAGAATAATCCTCTTTGTCTAGATGCTCCGCTTTCCATGTGCAATGGGGGACTAGTTACCCACATATCCCCATGAGGTGGTCCATCTTCTCAGCTCTCGCAGATACTCCCACAGCACAGAGCACCATGGATCCCCACCTTCAAGCAGCCAAGGAGGTGGTCAGACCCTCTGAACCCAAAGAGCAACCATCTTTGTCTCAGGGATTATATGTTCTTGGCTTGAGGTGGGAATGGCAACCCTGACCATCTCTGTGTCACCTTTACAGTCACTTTTCCCTTTTCTTGAAGTACTCAACATGTTTGCAGCCAAACACCTCTCCTTTGTCCTGTACAAAAATATGTGAGCTGAAAGCCTCCCTTTATTTACAGCTTTTTAGCTGGTATAACCTCATTCTTCTTCCTGTCTTCTGCAAAGTTGGCTGGTAAAAATCATGAGTGACCTCTCCACGGAGAGTTTCTCCAGAACACCGTTGGTATTTTTGCCAGGACAGGCTTTTTCATTTTTTACAATATGGATAGGCTGAGAATTTCTTTTATCTTCAAATTATAATTTCTTTTTTGCTTGCTAGTTCCTTTAATTTATGGCTCTCCTCTCATATTTTGCTGTTTTAGGCTTTATTGGAGGAACAGACTTAATGTAAACTATATATATGATTATATGAAGGATTTACTAGGTAGGCTTGCAGGAACAAAAGTGGAAGAGACCCACTGACTGTCCTCCAGATCAGCAGGGAGGAATGAGAAATGGACATGTGTACCCTGTGGGGCCTAAGGATGCAGCTGAGGGTCAAAAGGCTGGAGCTCACCTCAGGGTGCAGTGTGAATCTGTGTCAGAAATACTATGGTGGACACCCAAAGGAACCTGAAACTAATTTCTGAAATTAATGGTGAAGACTGGAACTTCTCTAAAGAAAACAATAGAAGGATTTCTTTCTTTCCGTTTTTGTTGCATCCAGGCTATAAGCTGAATGGCTGATGCTGCCCACATCCAGGGTGACTTTTCCCTCCTCAATCTGAGGCCTTGTAAGTCCTCCACAGGCACATCCAGAGCTTTCCTAATCTTCTAGGCCATTCTTTCTTGAGTCAAGTTGACCCATCATGAGTAATGTTCACAATCAATAACGGAAAGTCAGGCTCCATCTTTAAAACTTCACCTGGAAATTTCCTCAAGTAAACATCTAATTTCATCACAAATTCTACCTTCTGTAACATAAAACCACAAGTCATCCAGGTTCTGTCCTACTTCATAGCAATTGCCTTTCTTTTGGTTTCTAAGTACCATATTCTTCAAGTCTGAATTCTCATCAGAATCATCTTTGACATCCACGCTGCTTCCAACAGTAAAGCAACCAAACTAGGCTTTACTCTAATGTGCACCTCAGATCTCTTTCAGCCCTTACCCATTACTCAATTCCAAAGTGACTTCTACATTTTAAAGTAGATATTACACGACCATTTCACTTACTACTACTAAAATCTGTATTAGTCTCTTAAGACTGTTACAACAGAACACCACCAATTAGATGACTTCAACAATAGCAAGTTATGTCCTTATGTCTGCAGGCTGAAAGTCTAAGACCAAAGTGCCATCAAGGCTGGTTTCTCCTAAATCTCTTCTTTGGTAGGTGGCCACTTTCTCACTGTAGTCTCAGGTTACCTTTCTTCTGTACGAGTATGGATGGAGAGGCATCTGTAGTGTCTCTTCCTCTTCTTGAAAAGGCCCCAATCTTATTGAATTAGAGCCCACCCTTGAGACTTCATTTAGCATCATTCTCTCCTTAAAAGCCTTGTTTCTAATACAGTCACAACGGAGATTAGGGCTTCAGTATATGAATTTGATGAGAACACAAGTTCATATTAGGACCCAAAGGGTTCATTTCAGAGCTCTGCTTAGGTATTGTAAGAGAAGAAACATAGGCCAAAAGCAGGACTAAAATCATAACTTTATGAATCTTCAGAGACTTGGAAAAAAATCATGTCTTACCACTTAGCTTCAGCAAGTACAGGATGTGATCAAAGAACTCACAAGAGATGATTTCTTATTCTCTTTTTAATATTCTGTGAAAACTCTACAACTATATTTGATAGCTTTTGTAAATTTAAGGTCTTATTGATGTTTGCATTCATTAGGGTTCTCTAGAGGAATAGAATCAATAGAAAATATCTGTAGTGATTTATTAGATGGGACCACAAGATCAGAGACCAGAGACTCCACAGTGGGTGTCTGCATGCTGGAGAACTGGAGGATCCAGCAGCTTCTCAGCTTGCGAGGATGCAAGCTGTGGAACAAGAGGGATCGAGGATGCAGGGTTGGGCCAAGGTCAAGAGGCTTGAAGCTCATTGGAGGTCACTTGTGAGAATCTTCATTGGAAGCCTGCAGAAATTGGAGACCAGTGTCCAGATGCAACTACAGAGATGAGCTATTAAGAAAGAAGGTACTTCCTTCCTTTGTCCCTTAATATCGCATTCAGGGAGCTGGGGAGATGGCTCAGTAGAATAAGTGCTTGCCTGCAAGAGCAAGGGCCTGAGTTCAATCCCTGGTTCTGGAAAAAAAAAAAA
>NW_004524577.1:24808784-24820037 GCF_000260255.1 Octodon degus | reverse complement strand
TGAGGGGAGAAACAGTCCATGGTAGAGCATGCAGGAGACTGCAGGCAGTGAAGCAGCTGCAGTGCACTTCTCTTCTCCATATATCACATCCAGGCTACAAGCTTATTGGTTTTTGCCACCAACATCTAGGATGGGTCTTCTGCCTTAGTTTGCTGGCCCATGTGTCAATCACCAGACATGCCAGACCTGTGCTGTACTAATCTTACAGGCATTGCTTAAGCCCTTCAGTTGACATATGATGACTAATGGTCACAATATTGAACAAAATCTATCCTCCAATCCACCTCCATGGTTATTAAAACTAATCTGCACATAACACTCACAATAGAAATCCACATCACTTTTTCCTATAGTAATAAATGGGACAGCAGGGAATACTGTGTTTCTTGCCCTAAGGTAACCAAGGCAGGAGTTATAGGCTCAGGAATGATCATGTGGATCAATGCATCCAGAGACAGAGGTCTTGAAATCGTGGCATCAGTTTGGAAGTTGGGAGACCTGAGCTCTGATCCAAACTCAGCTATGGTTTAGACCCCTTGAATATTATTTACATAGAATTAACTCAGCCTCTCCAAGTCTCCATTGTCTGAAAAGGAAGGTGGTAGGAGGAAGTGATGCTGTTGAACATAAAAATCTCTAAATACCCCACAGTTCCTCATAAACTTCTAAACCACCACAGTTGCCTGTTTAATATATTTCTTAGGAACTTCCCTGGCATAGTCTTAGAACGTCAACTCTGCAACACTTAAATTATTATTGTGTTTCCTTTAGCCATATTGTACAATGTCCCAAACTAGAAACTGTATTTTGATATAGCTTTGGCTAGTACTGAATATAGCAAAAGAAATATTCTTGGCCTTGAGTATCATGCTTCTTTTAGGATTTCTTAGTGTCATATCTCCCTTTTCCCACATAGAACTTTGGCTGGGAATTTTGTAACCCAAAATAAGGTTGAACATGATATGCCATAAAAGCATGAAGAAACCAGCGCCGAGCTCATAATGTTGGTGACCGATCCAAAAATAAAAACTATTTATTTTTCATGAAGCACGTTAACTGAATAAACGACAACACCTCTTTCCCTTGTTTTTGTTTAGAAAGAAAAGAGATACTTTGCAACGTTTGGGGGAGAAATGAGGCCATGGTATAAATTATGACACATGCTAAAGATCCTAATCTTTTACTGACTGGGTCTGGTGTCAGACCCAGCTCAAGAGGGGCGCCTGTCACTGAAGGTGTAACCTTTCTGAGTGACTTCTGCATTCCTGCATGTCTGAGGTCAGACCTGTTTGACATGGTACCTGGACTTAAGAGGATCTTGAAACCCGATTCCAAAAGTCTGCATACTACCTAATATTATTTTTAAGGTAGGAATTGTCGTTGTTTAAAAATAGTAGCTCCCTAGTAGAAAGATCTCCAAATGATGTAATTGCCATAAATCGCATTGCAATCTGAGAGGATCGGTTCGAGTCTCAAATTCTCAGACACTGGGGAAGGAGAAGCTAAGAATGTTACAGAAATGATAGGCGTGATCTGCTGGTGGGAGAACTTTCCCATCTCGTTTTCAGCACCTTTTGTTGGTGGGGTTAAGCCCCTTACTATGAGAATAAAAAAGCTGCCTCTCTCTCTCTCAAAACCCAAGCATGGTAAAGAAAACCCAAAGTATTTGAACATGGCAATCGCTTAGACATAAATACTGCTGAGAAATTTGTTTTGAGGATTAAACACGCATTTATTCCCTTTATATATGAACACATGCAAGGAGAACTGTGGAATGCTAAGCGGATTCAGAGGTAGATTATTCAAAGTCTTGGTGAAGTGAACACTCACCTGAAACACAGTATTTCAGAGCACAAATCAGAGAAGTAGAAAATAAAGTGTGACAAGGAGGGCAAGAGGCTCAAGAAACATACATTAGAGAGCTTGACAGGAGAAGCTACCAATTTCTTATTTTTATCCTCTTGAAACAAAATTCCTCGCTGGGCCTCCTCATTCCTCAGGCTCAGACATGATTAAACACCATACCTTTTAAAAATGTTTTACTATTCCAAGCTGAAGAATATAAATATAACCCCTTTCCAGCTACCACTCCTCAGCCTGGAATTTAAGCCGAGTGCCTTCTGGGCTTCCGTCTGCTTTGACCAGACTTCATGCAATTGTGAAAATACAGCTGCTTGCTGGCAGCCTGGGAATCTGCATGTAGGAGAGGTGAGGGGATTTTGAAAGGCATGTGAAGGAAGAAGGGATGGTCGGAAGAAAACAGAGCCCATGGCTTTCTTGCCTTGGCTTGTGTTAAGAAGCAGGGATGAAGCTGTCGCCACTGAGGGAAATTCGAATCAACTCGTATCTGGAACAAAAATTGGAAAAGCTCTCCAATGGCTAGCGCTGAGGACACTGTTCTCTTCCTGACAAGCAGAGAGGAAGGCATGCATGTTTGCTAGAGTTGGAATGCTCCAGAGTTCACGTGTGAACTGCAGAGTACATCAGGCTGTACGTGCTCCGTGCAGAAAAGTTCACGCATCAGGGCACCTGCGCCTCACCATTTGCCTGCCCGGTCCTGACCCGCCTGTGCCACTCTTGCCCCAAACTCTGACTCCACACATTGGCTTTGCTGGCTCCTCTTCTAACCCCAGCAAAGTACTATTTCTGTGCTTTGTCTAACAACATAAAGACCTTTCTACCTCTATCATCCCGCCCTTTCTTCTTTCTTCCCTTCGTTTTTTCCTCCCTCCTTTCTTCCTCCTATCCTTTCTCTCTTCCACCTTTCATTTTAATAATGCTCTCCTTCAAATTTCAGTTCAATTATCCCTTCCTTCTATGACAGTTCTCAGTCAATATTTTAAACTATGAACCTCAAACCCTTTGCTTCAGAAAAAAAGACCTAGTTTCTAAGCCTCTACTCCAGCCTCACAGAAGACTTTTTGGTGTGAGAATAAGGAACCTGTACTTAAAAAAAAAAAAAAACCCTCAGAAAATCCCACCACTCAGTAAACTTTGAGAATCTCCCAAGCAGCCCCCAGGCGCCACTGTAGCTGACACTACTGGGCAGCTTCTTGAGGATACCTTACAGTACAGTTCCCTTCTGTGTTCTCAAACATTGGTGCTCATCAGAATCTCTTAGAAAGCCAATAGAAAACACCAAGGCTCGGGCTTCATAAAGGAATCCCTTATATTTTTACCAACTTCTCCAAGTGATTCTGATTCCCACTAAAACTTAAGTATCAGTGTGTTTCAATTATTTGTTTGTTTTTATTTACGATGGCCCCGGTGCTTGATTATATTACAACTCCTTCCTTGACAAGAGAAGGGCTCACGCCTTTGAATGCTTAGTGTCCCATACTCAGTGCACAATGCTCAAAACATGTCACTCAATAAACAGGATGGCTCTGATATTCATGACCCTGGTGATGATAGAGGGAGATAGAGATGTCATGTATTTCGTTCACTGTATCCCCTTAAATTCTTGACATTTTAATTCTCCTTTGTTTCCTGTAGTAAATCTGATGCTCGTCTTCTATAAGCACAGCTTGACAGCGCTGCACCTTGGGGCCTGTGCTGAGTCCTACACTTGGTACAGTGCTCCGTCCTCATCTTATTGAAACTTTCACTAATTTTTGAGTGATCTTATTTTGCACAGGGATTGCACATTGGATGGCTGGTCTTGGTCTTCACGTTGATTCATTTCTAGTGCAATCCTTTACATTCTTCCTGTAGCCTCTGTGGTCCGGCTGTTGTCTTCTGACACCCAGGCAACTCCAGCATTGTTTGCCCTTCCTGAAGAACATTCAGCATGTGTGGCTGGCAGCCCTGAAACAAATGATCAGTTTTCATTGATGAGAAATTAAATAGGACTCTTGGGTGGTGGGAATGTAGATCAACACTGATAACTAGTAACTTTTAGCTAAATTTTAAGGTCACATCCCCTACAAGTCAGCAATTCCATCTCTAGGAAATGTGTTCTATAGGAGCAGATTACTTAACATTATGCATATGAAGGTAGTCATTGCATTGTCCTTACTAATAAAAGACTGCAAGAAAATTAAAAGTCCAGAAATGGAAAATTCATTAAATGCATACATTTATGTACTTAACATATGTATAGAACACTTTCAGAAGTATATGCAGACAAAATGGAAATACAGCTTTTGCCTCTGATTATGAGGCCTCAGAGTATAGAATTATTTTTTTTTTATTTTATATCCTTGGGAGTTATTTCATTACTGATTTTTTTTCTTGTAGCAAGTTTATTTCTGAATAATAAAATTAAATGTCAAAAATATAGGTTCGATAGGCCTAATCAAGCCTCTTGTAGGAGACCGAAGAACAGCCCCTGAAATGCGTCAGATATAAATTCCTGGGGCCTGTGAATGTTACCTTTTGCAAAAAGTGTCTTTGTAAGTGTGCGTAAGCTGAAGACCCTGAAATAGGAAGATTTTTCTACACAATCTTAAAAGGTGGGCAGTGAGTGTCTTGACATGCAAGAAGGGGTCCGAGGAAGATCTGGGCAGACACACCAGAGAAGCAGAAATGAAGACAGAGCAGAGAGAACTGCAGGGTGAGGCCATGAAGACTCTAGTGACATGGCCACGGATGTGGGAAGACAGCAACTGCTTCTCACTGGAGCTTCCCTGGAAGCCTGGACCCTGTGACACTTCAATTTTGGCCCATCAGTACTGACGTCAGACTTCTGGCTCGCAGATCAATGACAAAGTAACTTTCTATTGTTTTAAACTAACTGTTTGTGATTATTTGTCACACCATCCACAGAAAATTAATATACCTCTTGATTAATTGAGTGTGATCTAAATGAATTTTAGGACAATTAATCTAGAAATTGAGAGGAGAATAGATATGATGGTGATCAGACCTTAGGAACCAAGATGCAAGGTAGTATATTTATGTAAAAGACCTAGGATAAAGGATCCATAATCAGCAACCAAGTTTGTGAAAATAGAGTCCAAGAACCACCTTGAATTTTTTAAAAGTTTAAAAATTTATTCAACAAAGGGTTTTAAGATCTATAAAAGACACAGGTGAGGGAGGACGGCATTTTAATAAATGATGTGAGAAATCCATTTAGAATGAACCTTGAGTTCTACATCACACCACAGACAAAAGTCAATTCCAGCTAGATTGCAGATTTTAGCAGAAAAGAGAAAACAATAAAACTTTTGGGCACAAAAATAGAAAAGAATGTCTCTGCAACCTTGCACCAGCCCATGCTTTGTAAAAGAGGTCACGGAAGTGCTAATCATAAAGAGAGAAAAAAAAAAAAAAGCACAGAAAGTCCCAATGGAAAGTGAGAAAGATAAGTCACAGAGTCAGAGGGCACAGTCACAGCACTCTTGGCTGACAGAGACCCTGACCCTGAATTTATACAGAGCTCCTGCTCGCCAATGGGAAGCGAATAAGGGACTTAGAGTGCGACACTCGTGTCTTACCATGGTTTTTGCATTGATGGACAAATGGCCAAAAGAAAGAAATAAAGAAAAAGAGTTCATCTTCACTGGTCATTGGAAGTGCAGATTTAAGCCACAGTAAGATGGATATTTTCGAGAATTTTGGCAGAGGCAATGAAATTAAAGTTTATAAATTTCTAGCTAAAATGTAAATGTGTAGAATACTTGAGAAATAGGAGGTGTCAGTTAAGTATTAAAGCTGAATATATGTGACCTAGTATTTCACTCTTAATACTCCCAAGCTATAAATTACTCATGTCCATCAGTGATAAAATACATGAATGTTACACAGTACAGGTGAACAATGGCATACTATGCATTAATGAAAATGTATGACCAGCCATTACATTTTGGAAATGTCCACTTAATTTATTTTATTTATTTCTATTTATTTATTTTTAATGTATTTGGTTGATACAAGGTCTCACTACGCAGCTCAGTCTCCTAGTGATCCTCCTGTTTTCAGCCTCCCCAGGACTGGGATGGCATACACCACTACACCTGGACTCTGTGGCCAGCTCAGCCTGCCCTGGAGGCGAAGCTGGTGTGGCACCTGGTGCCAGGGAATGAACCACAGTCCCTGCGTTTGCCTGAGCTTGCCTAATCAGGCATGTTAGTCTGCTAAGCTATCTCGCCGGCCCAAATTTGTTTTATAAAATGTATCATTATTTAACATTTTTTGTGGTACTGGGAATAGAAGCAATGGCCTTTGCAGTGAGCTACAGCACCAACACTTTTTTAGTTTTCATTTTGAGACAAGATTATGCTAATTTGCTACATTGTCCAGACTAGATTCAAATTTACAATCCTCCTGCCTCAGTTTCCTAACGTGTTAGTATTACAGGCATGTACCACTATGCACAATTTGACTTAAAAAATTGTCATATACATCATTTTTTAACCACAAAGTAAATTAAATCTAAAATGAAATAGGGCTTAATTATTCTCAGAAATACAAAAGAAAACAGAAACAAAAGAGTCTAGACTTTGTGATTAAACATATATAAAAGGAGAAATCAAATTGTTGTTATGTTGTCACCCACGAGGGAGGGAGTGGCTTGGGAATGCGCGTGGGGGTGAAAGCCTTGCTCCTTTGTCTGGCTACTGATGTCCCCTGCTGAGTTCAGACTGTACCACTTCCAGACTGTACCACCTCCATCTACCCTTTTATGAAATGTGCAACTCTTTGAACTCATTTCATGGAAATGTTTTGAGGATCCAAAGTTCTGGTAAAAGACACAGACATGTACGTGTAACAGCACACTTGTGTGTATCTACATGCTACAGATGTGCAGAACGTTGCTCTGATGAAGATTTCAATAGGCCTCACAAAAGCCCTTTCACAGTGAGCACTGGAACGCCTGCGCTCCCTGTGCTGACTTGCCTCGCTCATAATTTTATCTGAAGTCACACAAAGTTTGGTATTTTGGAATTTCAGCACATTTCTCATCTCCCAGTGGAGGGGAAAAAAGAAAATGTCACAAGAAGACTTATATACCTCAGATGCAATTCTGCAACTTATTCTTAATCATCCCATTTTCAATTCTAAGCAGGCTTCTTGGCTGGGAGGACTTATTTTTAGAAGGCTGTGCAGTTGATAGTATCGAAGCCAGCCAGTCCGCCCACCTCCTCCCCTTGCTTTGGCAGACCCTGATCAGCTGGGAGTTTACATTTTCAAGTGTCCCACAAGGATAAGAATGATGCTGGGAAGGGCTGCTGTGGAAAGTGCAACCATAAAACTAGATGTTTGCAGTGGAGCATTTAAAAATGAAAATAATGACCAGTTAATTTAAAACCAAGGTTCTCAGAATGAGAAATGAGCTATAAAACTGTTATCTTCAAATTGGTGAACCAAATTACAATTGTATGCCATAAGACTCATTTGCCCCAGAATTAAACATCATTTAAAAAATAAGACGCGCCCCAGTCCTATATGTGTATTATAAATCAAGGGTCATAGTCACTCAAGCCAGCAGCATCTGTTTGTCCTGCAGACTTGTTAGAAATGCAGACCCCTGGGCCTTCCTCACCTGCTGAATCAGAGACTTTGGGACTGGGGCCCTGCACTGTGTTGAACAAGCTCTTGAGATGATTATGAAGCAGGCTAAGGTCTGAGGACCCCTGCCACACATAAGTGGTCTTCCACAAGGAGTTTAGATGAGTGCTGCACCATGACATGGAAATTCATGGTTCACATATTGGAATGAGTATAACAGAAAATTCACTAGTAATATTTCCTTTAATTTTCTGATCAGCCAGAAAGAGTAAAGGAGTATCTGGCAATATCAACTTTATGCAGAGAGACACGGGTGTGAATGCACGTGTGTGTGTGTGTGTGTGTGTGTGTGTGTGCATGCGTGTGTGTGTTTTGTGTGCATATACATGTGTGTGCACAAGGCTGACATATATTAGACCAACTGGGTCATTGCAGCCCTTTTCTATCCTTGCAGTTGTTCAAGGTAACCTGTAAATATTTCATTTGCTTGGGCTTAAAAATTCCTTAATTTTCAAAACTCTGCTCACCTATCACCCAGAGAGTTGAGAGAATACCTAAAAATAGATATCCACATTCATAAATATTGTCCAGATAATTTTAAGGCAATAGGTGAATGGTTTAAAGTTTTTCTCACAGGGAAAATTATGAAAATTTCCTAAATGAAGTTGAAGAGATAACTCAACATAATACCACCGAAGGAAACCAACTTGAGCCGCAAGGAGAGGACCTTTCAATTCCCTCCCTTGAGAAACACTCTGTCATCTAAGTGTGAATGAAAACATTTACAGAGCATGCACGCTGTGCATGGGGCCACGAAGGTATCTGACACCACCTGATGTTCAGAGTCCTCTGCTGATGTGACACGTACTTATCTCTCTGTCAACACCAGCCCCTTGTGCCAGGAGGGATGGTAAATGACAGAAAGCTCATTTGAATTAGCTTAAGCAAAACAAAATAGGGAAGAAGGAGAGAAAAGGAGGGAGGAGGAGGGACTGGGATCTTATTGGCTCATCAGACTGAACATTTGGGAAAGATCAAGAACTATAATTTACTAAGAAAATTTATAGCCATTGATTTAAACACTATCTATTGTCTCGCTTATTAGTTGTCTCACCGCTCTCTTTTCCTCTTTCTTTCTCTCTCCTTTACTGCGATATAATTTGTTGTACACCAGGCAATGATCCATTTAAGGTGACATTAGTATATGCACAGAGTTATGCAGCACCAGATCATCAATTTTAGAACAGTTTCATTGCTTCAATAAGAAACCCTGCAGTTCTTACCCATTACCTCCCTTTGATCTTCCCATCCCCTCAGTACTTGCAACCACTTATCTGTGTTCTGTTGTTCCATCTGAGTAGATTTGTATTTATGTTTATGTTTCATACAAACAGGATAGAAATAAATACAATCTTGAAAGTGGTTCATTCCCATTTTTGGCTATTATGAAAAACGTTACTAGCATTGCTATAAACCAGTCTCTTTGGGTAGTAGGAACTTAGTCATTATTAGTTCTGTGTTCACTCTAAGTCTCTAATAACTTCATAATTGGGGAGGAATAAAATCCAAATGTTTCAGATAAAAGAGAAACAAAGAGGAATTCTCTCGTCTGTCTGTCTCTTTGCTCTCTGGCCATAATGAAATCAACAGTGTACTGCACCATGTATCCCTTACCAGGCGCAGCCTCACTACCACAGACCCAAAAGTAATGGGCCAACCAGTCATGGATTGAAATAGTCAAAACTAGGAGACAAAATTAACCTCTACTCTTTGTAAGTTGAATAACTCAGGTGCTTTGCTATAGTAATGGAAAGCTGCTTAACACAGATGAGTATCACAGACTCCAACTCAGTCAACTCTCAACCAGCCCAAGAGGTCAAAGAGATGGAAGGAATTTGCATGCCATTCACTTCTGTTCAGATCACTGTTGATGAAGAACAGGGGCATGAAGTGTTTCCTAACGTACAGACATGATGCTGTGGGATCTTTGGGGGGAAATCCCTCCCAGTTTTGTCTACTTTAGCTCTCTCTGGCATCTTCACAGATAGTCATATGGGATTAGAAGACAGTCTTCAGGGTTGAAATAATAAAGGTAATGGCTCTACTGTCATTCAAAAGGGCTCTAGAATCCTCAACGACTATGTAATAGAGGAGAGGTCCAGGTTTAAAAGAGAGACAGGTCAGTGTAAAAAGCATTCACTCAACTAGCCCACCATTAGATAGATGGTACCTATGCACCATGAGTTGCATACTAAAGTGCGGTAGCAAAGCTAATAAGCACTCACAAGATGACTTGAGACTGTGGTGATCTTGCTAAGCCTTTCTTTGTTTTCTTTCTCTTTCTCTTGCTTCTCTTTCCATTTTGTGTTACCTTGTGAACATACATGCTAGACACAGTGTGCCCCAGGGCTACCAAGTTCTGAATTTGTTCCACTATCAATCCTCCAGGCTTGCTCTGTTCTGTAATATCCAAATTCAACAGACTCTTCAGGACTAGGTTTTGGATCAAGGCAAGAGAACAAGGAACTCTCAGAGCTGAGGAAAACCAGGCAAAGTTGCCAGGATTTTTGCCTTGTTTTGTTTTGCTTTTAGCAAAGGTGGAGATTGGACCTACAAGGACGAATTAAAAAAAGAGAAGATCCTTAGGTTATTATAGTTCTGATTCCATGCTGTTGTAATTTCCACCTATCTCTTGGGACTTAATCTCCATCCCTATTATCATTATCCTGAGAAATTGTTCCTTTAAATCTGGCCAGTCTTGAACAGAACCCTTGACTAAGCTATGATAGGCTCAAGGTACCAAATGTTATTGGAGAGCCACATGAAAATAAGTAAATGTGTTAGAAATAGTTTTGATTCTTTTTTTATGTATTTGGTACAGGATCTCACAATGCCACTCAGACTCATAGTGATCCTTCTGTTTTCAGCCTTCCCAGCGCTGAGATTACAGGTGTATGTCACCATGCCTGGACTCTGTTGCAGGCTCAGCACACCCAGGAGCAGGGCCAGTGCAGCATTTGGTCCCAGGGATAGAACTCAGGTACCTGTGCTTGCCTAAACAGGTGCTTATTCTGCTAAGCTATCTCACCGGCCTTATTAGCTTTGATTCTGTAGCACATCAAAACTGTTCTAATACTTCCTCTCTGAGGGACTCTATAAAAGCCCATATTCTAGATTTATTCTGAGAGTTAAATAAGATTTATTACCTCACAAATGTATAGGGTATCTATTAGGTATCAGACATTGTTTTAGATACAACAGTGAACAGACAAATCTTGCCCCCTTCTTAGAGCTTATATTCTAATTGTGAAAGATAAATAGTATATAATTCAATAAGTAGAAGAAGAGCACACATACATATGAGAAAGCAAGTGTGAGTGTACATCTTAGCCCATTTTGTTGAGCTATAACAAAGCGCCTAGACAGCAGGGATTTCTTTCCCACAGTTACAAAGCCCAGGAAGGTCAAGATCAAGGTCCAAGATCTGCAGTAAGGGCCCCTGACTGCATCTTCAGCTGCAGAAGGCAGGATGGTAAGCAGAGGATGAGCCCTGTGTCCTCATGTGCTGAAAGAGCAAAAGAGAATAGACCAAGCCCTGCAGGCCCTTGATGGCAGCAGGAATGCACTAGGGAGGGCAGATTCCTTGGAGGTAAACACCTCCGTTAGATTTCACTCCCCGACCCTACTGCACTGGAGAGTAAGTTTCCAATCAGTGAATGCAAAAGGCACATTCAGATACAGCCAGATTCAGAAAGAAAGAAGGAGGAGGAAGAGGAGGAGGAGGAGGAGGAGGAGGAG
>NW_004524577.1:24791552-24808669 GCF_000260255.1 Octodon degus | reverse complement strand
AAGAAGAAGAAGAAGAAGAAGAAGAAGAAGAAGAAGAAGAAGAAGAAGAAGAAGAAGAAGAAGAAGAAGAAGAAGAAGAAGAAGAAGAAACATCAAATTGCCATCTGAAAGTTACTGATGGCTTGTACCTGTTGCTCAAGAAAGTACTTTTGGAGGAAGTTGGCTTTTTCACTTGAGAAAAATATTTCAAGGTGGAATTTAGTTCTCCAAAGGAAAAAGCCAAAACTTGCTTACAACTGAGAAATTCTGGAAAATGAAGAGATAGACCTTGTGGATAAAACTGTAGAAGGCTCACCTGCAGCACAAGGACAGGTTAAAGGAAGCCAGTTTAAGTCTAGTGAATATAAAGCTGAGCGAGGTGGGCTGGGCCCGTCCAGGGAAGCAAAGTGGGAGTTCGGAGGGAAGGAGCTAGTGGCAGATTTCCTGTGAAGGAGCTTGGCCTGTGGTCTTTAGGAGGGGAAGTATCTGATATATACTCTAGATTTTTCATCTTGGCACTGCAATTGCCTTATTCCTCTCAAGCCATTTGTAAAGTTTTATCATACACTAAAAACAGGGGTAAGCTGTGCTTTCTGGGAATAAGGACTTTTTTTCTTTCTTTCTTTCTTTTTCTTTTCCTTTCTTTCTTTCTTTCTTTCTTTCTTTCTTTCTTTCTTTCTTTCTTTCTTTCTTTCTTTCTTTCTTTCTTTTTCTTCACTCAGAGTACCTTGAAGCGAAAAGGAGCCAGAAGGAGTAGATTAGAGGCCAGAAGCATGGGGAGAAACAGAGTGTGGGAGAGGGCCAGAGTGACAGAAAATGATGGTCAAAACTGAAAGTTCTGCCAGTCTCCACACTTCAGTGAAAGGAGGAAGTTCTGAGGAGGGAGAGCCAGCACGATAGGGCCTCAGGTTACATTTTTCTGCACTTTGAACAGAACCCAAAGGCAGGAGAACTGTATGATCACATTTGTAATATTCTGAATAGACAGCATACACCCAATAAATATGAATCACTTTGTCCTTTCTCCTTTATTTCCAAAAGAAAAAACACCAAAGACCAGAGAAACAGTTGACCCAACGTATAACGGGGCTACTGAAGATAATTTTGCTACAGCTGCACCACTCGAGCTTCCTTGCTTCCTGGTTTCTGCCCTGATGACATGTGACTGATCCCATCTTTCCTTGTCAGCTCATAAGAGTTGATTTCCGGATGGTCTGGTCTTTGTTGCTACTGAGGCTTAAGAGAATTTTCAAGGAGCAACTATCTCAAGATGGCAGCTGAGTCCTGGTTCTTGGTTCTAATATTTCCCCACACAGACACACATAATTGCGCATAGATGGTTCCTTGTTCAGACTAGCTTTACCTGCCAAATGCAGGGTGGCCTGACCTTATGGCCTCTATCCAAAGAATATTGAACACAACTGTAGAGCCAATATGCAAGAAATATAGTTATCAGTTTGCCTCTTATGACCGGGTGTAGGGATACAGTAACCTTCTTTCCTATTGCTTCTTTTTTTGCTGCTTCTTCCTCTCTTAAAGCTTTCTTGTTGAGGCAGGATGTACTTTGTTTTCTTTCCTCGCCAGTATTTCTTTTTCCAGCACCTTTGGTTGAGAGTTACTATTTACTGGTAAACTTGGAGATGAAGTTTGGCTGGAGCTTCACAGCTTCATCTGCTTAACATCTTCCTGAGCCAAGCTGGAAAGCTCTTGAGGCCAGTACACATTTGTAGGCTAGAAAATATCTTGGGGGAGCTTTAATTTACTTTATAGCTTCTGTCCAAGGCTGGTGCATGCCTGCAATGGAACAGGCAGCCCTTCCTCTCAGTTACGGAAGGAAGCCATCCTCAAGTAGAAGGAATGCGTATTTGGATTTATGAGAGCTGAGCTTGGCTGCAGCAGCCACATTCTTGTTCCACTTTGAACTTGGCAGACCACACTAGTATTTGTTCTTGGTCTGTAGACAAGAGAACTCTATTTTGCTTTGTTGCAATCTCATGAAACTCATGAATATATTTTTTACTTGAGACTTTGATAAAGTATACAAAGATAATATAAATACACAAGCTTTACCCAGGCTGACAAACCAATAAAGAGGATATATTTACCATGTGTATAATGTTTCTTTACCATGGTATTGCAGTGTCTGGCCAACCACTTTCTTTGTGCTGAGCTGATGTTCAGACAAATAGTGATAGCATTTTGTTGTTTTGTTTTGTTTAATCCTAAACTAACTGTTCAGTCATTTTGGGATAGAAATATGGTTTCCACAGATAATAATGTTTCAAAAGCATAAAGGCTCACATTATAAAATTACCTAGTTTAAAATGCAGATGTATTTCACTTATTTGGCTGAAACCCATGTCCTAAATTCTAGGCAATGTGATAATTGACACTAATGTTTCCTTCTACCCATCTCCAAGTATTTCAACACAAATATTGTCACAACATAGCAGAAGGAAAATTGTATAAGAATACACAAGTCAACAGTATTTTGTAAGGTCTCAAGAGACCACTATTTTCCAACCTTATACCTCATTGAAGACATGATTACTGACACCCATTTTCTGTGTGCCAGATTCTGAGATATAAGCAACAGTAAACCAAAAGACAAAATTCTTATAGTCATGCGACATTCTGATGGCAAGCGTTATGGATGTGAAAGGGAGAAGCCATGGGTGACTACATGACATAAGGTTAGCTGGAAATAGTATAAGGTAAGAAGAAAAGTTAGCAACCAAGAGAATCCAATGAGCACTTGTTGAAGATATAGACTCCTGAGTCCACCACCGGTGAACTAGAGTATTCTGTCTAAAGCCTACCACTGTAACCACAGCAGGATCTCTAAAGTCACTTAGTCAGATTAGCTAAGGTCTGTGTCACCTGAGGTCTGTCTTGGGCACCCCCTCTATCCACAGCAATGGCAGGAGAAAGCCAAGTGTACTCCACACAGCCTTCCTGGTGCACAGGCACCCATGCCTGATGGGTAGCAACTCACCAGAAGTGACCACTTCTGTAGACCTCCTACGGGACCCGGGCTAAAACAGCAGCTGCTCCAAAGTCTGTTATGCTCTGACTCTTCTCACAAGGGGGATATGGGCAGGGAAGCACTTTGAAGAGAACAAAGCAGGCGTGAGAGATGAGCGCTTGTTGAGGGAAGAGGAGAGGTCATTTCAGTCAGATCCTCTTCCTAGCAACACATGACCCAGGTGGTCCAGCTACCAGATGCTTCTACTCAAGTAGCACTGTTTCTTGAAACATTAAATGGGTCATTCATTGTGTGAGCTTCATATAGGGTGTGTGTGTGTGTGTGTGTGTGTTTGTGTGTGTGTGTAGTGCGTATGTGTCCAATCTTTGGCCATAACCTGGGTCACTCTGAAGAATTGTCTTGTGCCATATACAAAATATATAATAAAGTTAATGTATATAAGCAACAAACACTGCCTTTAGTTCTTATATATTGTAACATTATTAAAAAGAGTGCAATATAAACTGTGTGGCAGGTACAGGAGGCCCAGTTGGTTTGGCACTGAGCCCTCTCACCCACACCATTCCACTGTCACCAGTGTGCTGCAGACTCAGGCACTATTTAGTTGAGTCACAAAAACGCTCACTGAGAATCTCAGAGGAATATTAAAAGCTTTAGGGCAGGGGATATAGCTCAGTGGTCTAAGCACTTGCCTGGCAAGCACAAGGACCCAGGTTCGATCCCTGGTGCCACATGCCATGCTGGTCCCCTGCCGAAATGGCCACCAAGACCAGGCATGGTGGCACGGGCCTATAATTGCAGCACTGGGGAGATAGGAGGATCACTACAAGCCTGAGCTGCATAGAGAAACCCTATACCAAATACATAAATTAAGAAAAAGGAAGCTTTAGAGCCACTCTAAAAAAGTATAACTTGTTCCTTAGAATGGAGGTGGGGAACCTAAGGCATGTGCGCTGCACGGGATGCTTTGTGTCATTGAATGCTCTCAAAGGTTCGCCAGCCCTGTCCTGAAGGATCACTGGGGTCAGAAAGAAGAGGCCTTAGTAGTAATGTAGGCTTTGATTATTTATATATGACAAAATGCAAATAGTATCTATAATTCCATGGGTAGTAAGTCCTGGGGGAAATCATAACCAACAGCCATCCTACTTACAAGTAAGGAAAGCGAGGACTATATAGGTGAATGATGCCCCAGTGGTTCATGGAGAATGTCAGCATAGGCTGAGATCAGCCATGGTCATGTATGGAAGGTCAAAGTTGTGACTTCACTTCCTCAGGCCTACCTGGTGCTACCCTCTCTGTGAAACTAAAATTATTCTTTTCCTAAGTTACTGCACTCAGAGAAAGCCTACTAACCACTCACTAAAAGGATGCCTCTCAGGAGCCCAAACTAAGATTGGATGAGTGCAGCTAGTGAGCAGAGTAAGGACTTCCCCCCACACAGGTTGAAGTTCTGGGAAATCTGCCTCCGCCTACCTGTCATTTGCTGAGAGTAATTTATGGGGAGAAAGAGGAAGTGAAGCATTGACCTCAGAATCCTTATCTCTGGATGAGCACAATTAGAGAACAGGATGGGAAGATGCAAATCTCCACTGTGAAAACAGCTAGAGCTCTAGAAATAAGGAAGAAAGGCACATGCAGTTGAGGACGCTGTCTCAGTTACCCTGTCACAGTTAGTGGAGGTTTCAGTCCACACTCAACTGGCTCCAAGGCAGAGTGGCACACAGAAGAGGGCAGCTATTCATGACAGCAGAAATAGCAAAGAGCAAAGCAAGGAGCAGCAGCTGTGACAGCTAGCAAGCCTCTCTCCCCTCCTTACATTTATACACAGATTATCTGCTCCAGGGCAGGTGTAGCACTCACACCCATCATCCCAGCATTAGATTAAGAGTTAATCACAAACTCTAGAAACTGCCCCACAACTTCATGTGGCTTTGGGAGAACAACTAGACACAAATCATAATAGACCCCAACCTGCCCTCTCAGGCCTCTGGTCTGGCCACAGCCATTCAGTAGGACAGGGGTTCCCCTCAGCTCATTTGTGGCAACATTGGCTTAAAAGAGAGAAATTTTTTTTTTTTCTGAAAATAGATTCTCATCTGGAAAGGCAAATAAATCTCCAACAAGGACACCATAGCTCCCCCTGTAAATGCCCCAGTTTTCTGGGATGATTTAATGCATCAGTCATAAAGTATCTCTCCTCAGTTTTGGCACAACAATAAATGTTAGCTCTTGTTTCCATTATTAATAAATAATAAACATATCCAAGTTATTAGACATTTTATTAGGAAATGTGTTCCCTTAAATATCTAAAATTAAAAATCCTAATTTTCATTCTCTCCTGAAAAAAATATACAAAATTTTTCATAGTTTCAAGAGATATGAATATGCTCTGATTCCATCCTTTCTCCTTGGCTTAGAATGTCTCTTATAGCAAGCACTTCAGCCTCTGCAACCAGAACGGACTATATTTGGAGGCTGAAACAATGTCTTCAATTTTTCTGCTACCCAGAGTACCTCTAATAGTGCCTTATCTGTAGAAGTACTCCCTAAAAATTGGAGATTTGTTAATGCCAAATTTTAATTTGACATTGAATGTTGGAACTGAGTGCTAAAATTTTGGAGTTCATTCATTTTTATTAATGGAGGAAAACAAAATGAAGTTTGCTTTCATATTCTTAAGCAGACCTGGTGTCTGAACTACTTTGTGCCCAGAACTGCATTAGCAATTCCAAGTGGAGCTCTCCATTTCCAACGATCTGTGGCCAGTTCCAGTTCTGAGGAAGGACGTTCGGGCTCTTCAGCCAAGTCACACAGTCTGAGAAGAGGGTATGTTCTCAGCTAGAGCCCAACCCAAAGTGCTTCACATCTGTACCGACAACCAGAAGGCATGGCGGCCTGTTGCAAACAGTCACATGAAGTCAGTTTGCAGTAAGTCAATTTATGCCAACCTAACACGCTAAATAGGCTAAAACTGGGGCCAAAAATTCATTGAGAAATCTGTCAATAATTAACTTCTATTACTGAACAACTTTGTTAATGCAAACACTAGAAACAGACATTTTTTTATCCATAAGAATTGATAAAAGAGATGTTTGTCAAGGTGTGAATGCAGTTATATGACATGACTCGTATTTTCTGTACCCTCCCTCTCTCTTTCCCTACCTTTCAGAATTCAGTTGTTTTATTTGGAGGGAAACAGATAATGACTAGAAATAGCATCACTCTTTTGCTCTGCTAATAAAATTAGCTTCTATGTTTCTTGAAGTAATCTATTAATTTATCACACGCTCTAGTGCTTGATAATTATGCAAATTGAAAATGCAACACTAGCTAAAAAGAAAAATTAAAGTTTCTTTTTATAGATTCTAGCATGAAAAGTAAGACTTCAAAATTTTGTTCTCTTTTCTTCTCCCTGTCACATGCGGGAGAGACTCTGAGAAGGTTTTCTTTCCCAGCCTTTGTGTCCTTCAAACTAAATAACTCTAGTACACTGCTCACAAACACACAGGGCGGGCTGCTGAGCAAGTGTCGACTTGTTCAAAACACTTCTTGGAGCTTTAGGAGAGAGTATGCCAGGGATCAGAAGCAGATTTTGGTAAGCAGCCCCACCTGCTAGCTATGAGGGAAAGAAGTACAAAGTCGTGTGTGTGGGCTTGTGTGGCAAGGAGCGGAATGACTGGCTGTGTTAGACTCTCAGCATGGACTTCCTACTTGACCTGAACAAACCCAAATGAACACATGGCAAATCTCCAGTCTCCCACAGAGCCTGCATGTGCAAATATATGGGAGTGTGCACGCACACACACACGCGCACACACGCACAATTCACTACATGATATAAAATGTTTCTGTGTCCCATGAATATGGAAAAACACTTTAATTCCTGAGCCCCCATGTTTGGCTCATCCACGATTCCTCTCTATGCTAAATCTGGAGCCTTCTTGGCTATAACTGGGAATGGGGGGAGCTGCTCAGGGTCCAACTCCCTGCAAGGACACCAGATATGTTTGGACACAGCGTAGGAGCCTGGGGTTGCTTTTCTGTTCAAAGGCCACTGAAATCACCACCACTACCACCCCCTGCACTATTCCTTTCCTCCTGACTTTGAGTGACCTCAGCGGCCCACTGTGGCCCCCAGAAAGTTAAGCTTTCTGCCTTTCTACCCTACCCCACCCCTTAGTAAGCTTGCTAATGTATAACTTATCTTCAGAGACAGAGATAAGAAGTCCCAATCAGAGGTAACCTGTGTCTAGAACAAACCTTTGGTTTAATAACCAGGACCAGGAGCAACAGAGCTGAAATAAGGAACTGGGCGTAAGCCAAGGTCTAGACAGAAGATGAGCTTCTGGGGTAGATTCACAGGCTGTGAGTGAAGAAGATCAGCCTTCCTGGACTGCTCCACCCCATGCCACTCTGCACTCCCCCAGAGCCATCACAATCAGCCTGAAGCCTGCCCCTCAGCCACAAGCTTTGGAGCAGGCAATAATCAAGATAACACTTTTTCTTGATTCATGGCATCTCCAAGTTTCTAAAAATGAACTTCTTTTCTTTTGAACCCAGAGAATTCAATCTCCTAAGCAACAAAGTGTTCAGAGAGGGTGGGCAAACCCAGCCACTGGTCAGCTTCCATCCGTCACGCTCCCAGGTCTCCCACCCGCCAGGTACAGGGGCCTGCACTCAGTCAGCTACAGAGCTGCGCTGCCCTTGGAGGAGTTCCAAGAACCAAACCAAGTGAAAGCAGAAAAGTGTTCTCCTCTTTGCCCATTCCAAGGCCCCTAGAATTTGATAGGAGGTAAACTTACATAAAGAACATCATTTTACTTTTGAAAACAATGGTTTATTTTTGCAAATTGCCAATTACAGAAACCACATATGAACACAGGAATGCACTGTGAGTGGAGCTGCTAAAGTTCATAGCCATGGGAACCACACATCCCAGAGAGTACTGGATCCTTGGACACAGTCTCATGTAATACTTTAAGGGCCACAACAGTTTTCTTTTTTCCCTGTTGTAGATGATTCATTAAATTGATCTGGACATACTGTAGGTGAAAAGATATTTTTCAAAGATAAGAATCATGGACTTGAAAGTTGGACAATAAAATTATAGCTTTAAAAATGTTAGTCTTATTCCTCAGCAACGGCTTGATAAAATAATTCAACTATGTAGAAATATGGACTCTAAGACTAGCTGGAAAACTCAGAAATCATTTAGCCAAATATCCTCCCTTTTGTTAGAAAATTAGACTCAAATATTAAATGAATCTCCCAAGCAGATTCCCCCAGAGTCCCCCAGCAATTCGCTGTGTGTCTCAGCATGTCCCCTCTGCCTATGCACTGCCTGTGCGGCCTGGCCCACCTCCTGCCTCCCTCCCAGAGTAAGGCAGTTGGCACACAGCATTCATATGGCCACTAATGAGGGCCCTGTATTTCTTTATGGCTCTAATGAGGGCCCTGTATTTCTTCTGCTTAAAGTTGATCACCAGGTTGACAGCTTCTAGAATGACCCCAGTAATCCTCGCCTACTGTTGAACCAAGCCTGGAGTAATCCCTTCCCATGAAGCATGGGTTAGATTCACTTTTAAGGAGAATACAGCAAAACTGATGCTCTGGCACTCCCAGGATTATATTATGAAATACCTGTTGTCCCTGTCCTGCAGGCATGCTCCATCTATCAGCACCTATCTGCTCAAGGCTCAGGGAGGTCCCCACCAAGCTCCGAGCTGTCCCATGAGAGCCAAGAAACTAGCGTGTCCAGCCGGCAGCCAGACAGGAAGAGGGCTACAAAATCCTCTAGGACTGGCATACAATGTAGCTCCTGACCCCAATATTGAGGAGGCTGAAGCCCCCACTGGTACCAAGTCTGCCACCTTGAGATGCTTTGAACCAAAGCACTCTTAGGAGCTGCACCCACATTACCAACCCGCAGAAATGGGGAGACAATGTGTGTTGGTTGTTTCAGAGCTGCTATGTTTGGGGAGCAATTTGTAAAACAGCAGTAGCTAACTATTACACATTATGTTACAGCCAACAAGGGGGTGGCCATTGAATAAGAGGTGGTTTTCCTTTGAGCCTCAGAATTGAAAGCTCCAAATTAACTCTCTTTCTGTCTTCACAAGCATCTTACCTCTAGGTACATCTTACCTCAGACTTATGAGTCTGACACTGCTCCAAGCCCCAGAACCCAGTAGGTTGTGGCCTTACAGTATGTCTGTCTGACCATGCGCGTGGCATATGGACCAATGGATGAAGGCTCATCCAAGCGTATGATGGCCTAGCAGGGTCCGCATGTTAGGCCTCTTGGTCCCTCGGTCCCACCCCCATCCTCCCATTCCTTCCCAATCCTCCTGCCATGACTGGGCTGAGGTTAGCATAACTGCGAGCACACCAGAGGTAGTTCTGTCAGTGTGACAAGCACATCAGCTAAAGGAGTGACAAAGGACAGAGTTCTGGGGATGGCAAGGCGGTAAGACAACAGTGATTCCCCCCCTCACCATCACTTTCCACCCCATCCATCCCCACCCACGTAGTCACCAAAGCCTTACCCTATCCACCCCTTACAAGCAAACTTTTCTACACTTTACCTTTTCTGTAATAAAGCTGGAGAAAACATCACTCTGGCTGCTCAGCAGGAGCTCCGGCCACCTTCATCCTTCTTTCCCTGTCTCCTGGAGGAGGAGGGATGGTTCTACCCAAAGGCTAGTGGGAGAGGGAGAGCAAACCTCAAGATAGAGACAAAATGGAAAGTGACACATGCAGCGAAATGAAAATGAGGAGACAAAAGACATGAAATGAAAGAGAAGACCACAGTTACTCCAGAGCAGGGTCGCATCTTTTCTTAGGAATGGACTGGAAGGCACGCACGTGACTTGGTGCCTCACAGCTTGACACGACCTATTGTGTTTAGTCAGAACCCGAAACTGTGCAGAAATGCAGTCATAGCAGTCAGTCCTCTGCATCTGTGGTTTCACCGCCATGAATTCAGCTATCAGCAGATGAAAAAATATTCAGGAAAAAAATTGTAGTGGATGTGGACAGACCTTTCTTATCATCATTCCCTAAACCATAATGCATTGCTGCTATGTACAGAGCATTCCCACTGTGTTTGCTACCAAAAGTGGTCTGAAGATGGTTCAAAGTATATAGGAGGATGTCAGGAAGTTCTATGCTGAGACTGCTCTATTTTATGTAAGAGATTGAACAGATAGAGTAGATGCTCAAGCCAGTCGCCATAGACACCAGCAGATGACTATACACTTCCATTTCTACTTTTTAAAAATCAAATATATATATTTGATTTTATATATATATATATTTTATATTATATATATATATATATATTTCTTTGTTTGTTTGTTTAGTACAGGGTCTTGATATACAGCTCAGACTCATTGTAATCCTCCTGTCTCAGCCTCCCCAGCATTGGGATTATAGGTGTGCACCACCATGTCCAGTTTCAGGGCCAGCGTGGCATGCAGTACCAGGGATGGAACTCAGGTCCTTGCGCTTGCCAAGCAGGCACTTGGACTGTTGTGCTTTTACTCCAGCCCTCCATGTCAGTAAGCTTCTCTATGAAATTGAGTGGCTTACTTCTAAGAGTCTGTTTTTCTCAGAGTAGGAAAAAAATAAAGACTTAAAAAAAATAGTTGGAGAACCATTGTTCTATCAACTCAAGAAAGTAGAGTTTAAAAATACAAATTGGAATTTCCATGGTAACAGGCCCCCTCCCCCAAGCACCACTGACCAAAGGGCCAATTCTAACTTTTTATCTTTAGTGCTGATTTTATATTGTTGATATTTTAATGATACTACAAATGGTTTCTGGGCTCTAAATGTTATGGGAATAAATGAGATTTGTGTTCTTTTTTAATGGTAGCTGGAGTAACAATAGAAAAAAGGGAATAAAAACATCTTTCAGTGTGAATCTCTGCTTGCATAACTTTAAGACTGCTATGATTTAGATCTAGAATGTTCCCTAAAAGCTTCATGTGTTCAGAGGTGGGGCTTCTGGAAGGTGACTGTGTGGGGGACGTGCTGCAGCTGACTTGCTGCTAAGAAGTGGGGTCTGGATGGAAGAGGCAGATCACTGGGGGGTGACCCAGAAGGGTAGATCGCTCTCCCCAGCTCCTTCTCCCTCTCTCTTTGCTTCCTTGCCACCAGGACATGAGCAGTTTTCCCACACCTAACACCTCTACAGGGCCATTCCTGCCTTGCAGCCATTCAACTATGGGCCAGATCCCCTGAAAACAGTGAACCTATATAAACCTCTCCTCTTCTAAGTTGTGAGCATCAAGTATGCTGTCCCACCAACAAAGAAAATGAGATTAAAATTATCTTCTCTTCTTCCTGTCCAAAGCTCACATCTCTACTAGAACCAGCATACCCAGAGACCTCCTCTTGTATGACAACATCAGGAGGCCGGCAAGCCTTTGTTAAATGGTCACGTAGCTGAAGCCCCAACAGGCTGTCTTCCCCAGACTGTGAGAGGAGGTTGTGGACGACTTGAGAAACCCACAGGCAAGTCTGCAGCAGAGGGGGACTGTATAATTCTTCCAGTGGAAACAAGGCAGGGGATATGTGCCTGTCCTTGTCTCTATGGCAACGGCTGGTTTCTGAGTGCTGACAAAGTCTCTGATTTCATCCTTTCCTTCGTAATTCTTATGGACTGGCAATACGATGGTATGGCAAGAAAAAGGAAAAATAACATAGTCAAAATTTTTTGGAGGGGAATTGTGAAGAGATGGAAGATTAGAGGAGTTCAGGTAGATACTGGAAATTCTCTCAGATGAACACCTGGGAAGGATCTACCTGAGGGTTCTGGCAGTGACATTAGTACAAGACATCAGTATAAGTCCCACAGAGAGGTTTAACAGCAAATGTCCTTCAAATCCCATCACCTCCTTACTCTTTAGCTCTTCCCTCTCCCTCCTGACCTGCTGGCACACTGGACAGAATGATGTTTTCATAGCTCTTGGCTTTATGTAACTCAAGAGAACATGTCGGGGAAGATTCTAAGCTGTCATTTCACCTAAACAAGAGGATAAATTGTTTGTGAATGAGGCAGGTAAAGCTGACTTGTATTTTTATTCGTTTATTTATCTTATGTATTTACTATAAGGTCTACAGGGTCTCACTACATACATTGGATTCATAGTGATCCTCTTGTCTCAGCCTCCCTTAGTGCTGGGGTTGTATGTGTGCACCACCAGGCCGGCACATCATGTCGTACTGGGGATCAAACTCGGGTCCTTGAGCTTGCCAGGCAGGCTCTTAGACCACTGAGCTATCTCTCCAGCCTCTGACTTATATTTTTAAGACTAAAATCAACCATTTACATGTGTCAGTATTCACAAATGGTACTAGTAGCCAATCGTCCATCATGTACCCTGGTAGACTTACAATGCAGCACCACAGTGCGCACATAGGCCTGGGGCTCTGTGCTTTCGGGCAGTAACGGTGAACCTCTTAGAGATCGAGTGCCCAACTGCAACCCAAACCTAGTTTATTAATCACACAGTACCCACATTGTAGATAAATTTGAATACTTAGATTTCAGTTCAGAAATAAAAACAATTGTTATCTGATGCTTCCATTCTGGGATGACTTGGCTCTCTTGGTGACGAGAAAGCTCTGTATGCCTGCTGGGCATGTGTGTCATGGGTTCTCCACCACTGTTTCAGAGTATAGCTCAGTGACGTTATTCAAGTTCTGAATGGTTGGTTTCTTGTGAAAAATGGGGATGATGATAATAATTCACAGTTCATGAGGTGGATGATATTATCAAATGTAACCTTTGTCATAATGATAACTCCTGTTGGGAAAGCAGTATCATACATTGTTCAGTTACGGTAAAAATTATGAATGTGTTCCATGCATATTCAAGGTAATAGCATATTACCTACCTCACCTGTTTATCTGCTGGACAAACTTCTTGGTAACCTAAGGTGAAAAATATTTTGAAGCCCACAGGTCAATAAACTACAGTCCATGGGCCAAATTCAACCTACCTGGTTTCATAAAACTAGTTCACAAAACTCACTAGCTTCTACATTTGTCTGTAGCTGCTTCTAGTGGCACTACTGTGCATACCCACAGCCTCACATCACCTATGCCAGGCAAGCACTCTACCACTGAACTATGTCCCCACCCCTTATAGCTCCAAGAGTTGAGAACTTGAGGCAAGTGACCATGTGTCCCAAGAAAACCTAAATTATAGATTCCCTGACCTTTTACAGAATAAATTTGCCAGTCACTTCACTGCTTTAAGACACTAATTATATCCTGCATAGCCACAACTTTTATGCAGCATCAGCTACATAATTAGTGTATGTTGGGGGGTGTTACAAAACATGGAATCCCTTCTTCCAGTCATACTAGGCATTTCAAGGCAACAAGAAGATCAAACCAAACATGGTGTCACAGTGTAGACAGAAAGCATTGCCCCAAAGACTTCTGTGTTCAGAGGTTGGACCTGATCAGAAGAGGTAAGTCACTAGGAGAGTTACCTGGAAGCCTATATTCTTGTCCTCAGTTCCTCCCTTTCTTCTTGACTTCCTGGCCATCATGGGGGGCACAGCTTTCTTCTCCAGCTATTTCTCTCATGCCATTTCTCTGTTGGTGCCATGAAATCACGAGCCAAACTAAATGTCCCCTTTAAGATGTGAATGTCAGGTATTTTACCCCAGGGATGGTGTCTTAGTTCTTACTCTTACTGCTGAGACAATATACCTGACACCTGCAAGTTAAAAGAGGAAGAAGTTATACCAGCTCACAGTCTGCGAAGACTTTAGTTCATCATCAACTGGCTCCAAGGCCCAGTGAAACGGCAGAGGTGCATCACAGAAGAGAAACAGCTCATGGCAGGGTAGGCAGGAAGCAGCAAACAGTGAGCAGCAAGCCTTCTTTCTCTCTCTCCCCATATATTCTATCCAAGACACAAACCTATTGATTGGTGTTGCCTACAATTGGTGTTGGTTTCTGTTATCCACTCAGATTTGTTAAATCCATTTAGTTATCACAGAACCTTAACCTAGTTACACACACCCTAGATCCAGCCTGCTCCAAAAGGTTGCACCTATAAGAGTATGGGATTCTGGGGGGACATTTAGATACAAGCCAGAACCAGTGGAAAAGTGACACAAAACACATAGGGACTTCCTAAGCTGGGCTCCAGTGTGACTGACAGCAGAAGTGACACACCACGAAGCCAGTCCAGCTTTTATATCTGTAGTTTACTCTGAGTATAAACTCCATTTTCATCTTCATCCCTGAGTATTTTAGAAAAACAAACCCAGAACAAAAAAAAAAGGGAAATGGGACTAGAGTAATGTCACAAAAGCATTCCAGGTAAATGGGGCTTGGAGTTACTTATCAGAGGAAAAGCTGTTCACTAAGAACACTGGTCCTCCATGCAGCACGGACGTTTGCCTTGATTCTTTGAGTTAAGTTATTGCCCTGGGTTGGCTCTAGTTCCTTAAGATCCACTCTGTCAACACTGGAGAGTCATAACATGTGGTATTTGGAGTCAGACAACTATGAATGCATTTTTTCCTTAAGAAATAAAAAAGGATTTTTTTTTTTATTTTGAAGCCTACAAAATTAAAAAAAAAAAAAAAAACCCTCCTAATGACCAGAATAGCAATTCAAAACTTGTTAAGAGACCAGAGTGTAAGAAAAAGTAGAAAATAACTATTGTCTCTTTCTTGTCCTTTCTATTTAAAGAACTTCCAGTTTAGCTTTCTAATTCATAGTCTTTTTTTAAACCACTGGGCACCTACAATATTTAAATGACAATGGAATTCCCTTCTCTGACAAAACTAAACAAAAAAAGGGGATACAAATGAAAGATCATTTTGTATCTGTGTATTCAAAACAGGATAGACATACATTCACTTTCTCTTAATTCAATGAATAGAAAGATTTGTTCTGATAGTGTTTGTGGACAGGATATCATGTCTGCATTTGTACAGTGAATAACCACAGAGACAACAATATGCAATGTATTAATTACTGAAACTGTCCTACTAATTGATTTTGAAACTGTCTCATTGCTATTTGTTTCTCAATAAAATTATCAAAAATAAATAAATAAATAAAGCATTGGGGATTAATCTAGGACCTTGCACATGCTAAGCACGTAAACATTCTACCTCTGAGTTATAGCCCAGCTCTATAGTAATTTCTTAAATAATAAAAACAATAGAACTGTTATAGCTTAAGTATCTGCTTTTTAAATTGTACAGTATTTATTTTCCCTTCAAAGTCAGTGTTGAAGAAGGCTTAATGACCTACTCTACCAAACTGGACCTTATTGCTTCTGGAAAGAGTGGGCCTCGGGTGGAGAGAGAGGTGGGTATTAGGCACCCGAGAACTCGCTGAGGGACTGTCTGCTGCCTGGGTGTTCTTTCTGCAGCATGGCTGTGGGGCTGCTCTGCTCCTCAGCCCAGCTTGCTGCCCCATCTCCTGCGCTGGACTTGTCATCCACTTTGTGAGAGCTCTGGCATCCTCCCGGCCATTAACCTTTCTGCTTTTGTTCACCAGAACTGGCTTTCCCGGCTTACAACCAAAAGCCCTAACACAGCTTCTCTTTTAAGAAGCTGAGGGCTGGCCAGCACCTGCTTAGGCAGGTGCAGGGACCGGGGTTCAATCCAGGACACCACAGGCCATGCTGAGACTGCATCTGAGACTGGGTGTGGTGGTGGGGGTGCATGCCTGTAATCCCAGTGCTTGGGAGGCTGAAAACAGGAGGATCACTACAAATCTGATCTGTGTAGTGAGATCATATAGACCCTGTCCTAAATACATTAAAAGAAAAAAAGCTAAGCAGTAGAAGAAAGCAAAGAGAGAATCCAGTTTAGAGTGAGGGATCCATACTGGTTTACTGTGAAAAGGGCCTGCACCCCACTTCCCTTCCTTCTTGTACCCCTTCCCATTTGAAAAAGATCTCCCTACCTGCTACAATCTGTTCTCTATTTTGCTCTGTATTTCTATATTGTGTCTCTCACAAAAGAAAACCCACACATTATTTAAGCTTATGCGTCTGATTTATTTCAGTAAATATGATGGTGGCTCCATTTAACAACAGATGCCTCAAGTTTAGCCTTCATTAGGGCAGAGTAACACTTCACTGTGTATAGAAACATCTCCTTTGTCCATTCATCAGTGGAAGGGCATGTAGGCTACTTCCATGATTTAGCTGTCATAAATCGTGCTGCTACAAACACAAGTGTACAGGTATCATTACAATATGGTGCTTTTAACTCTCTGGGGAAGATTATTAGAAGCAGAGTAACAGCGTCAAATGGAATTTATAGTTTCAGCTTTCTGAAGAATTTGCATGCCAGTCTCTATAGTGGTTGTACTGGTTTACCTTCCCACCAACAATGTAGAAGTGTTGCTTTTCCTCTACAGCCTCTTCAACCCTTGTTATATTTGGTTTCTTGATGGTAGCCATTCTTTTCAGGTAAAAAGGAGTCTCAGGGTTGTTTTAATTTGTATTTCTCTATTGGCCAATGATGTTAATTCATTTTTCATGTATTGATTAAGAATCTATAGATCTTTGGAAAGTATTCATTTCAGATGTTTATTTCTTAATTAGGCATTTTATTTGAGAGATATAATTTGTTTAGTTTTTATGTATTCTAAATGTTAGTCCTTTTCAGAGGAAAAGATGGCAATTTTTCCCCCATTCTGTAGGTTATCTCTTCAGAAAAAGGGAATTTTAAAAAACAATTGTTCCAACAGGAAGGGGGACAGGAGTTGAAGCAGAAAAGGGTGAGAGGAATTAAGGAGTTAAGAAGTGTTCTGTAAGGTACAAGTCCCTGTGGAAAGCCTAATCGGTACGTGCTGCAAACTTGTGCCCTAATAAAACTTGTGTCTGCCTCGCTAGCCGGGGGAGCGAGTCGACCTCGGTGCTCTGTGCTCACCACCCCAGCCATTCCGGTCTGTCCCAGTCCTATCACTCAGGACTTGCCTGTCTTAACCTGGAGGTTAGAGAGGGAGAGGATCTGTAAAGGAAGCCACATCCTGCTGAGCCTCCTTCCTCCTGGCCCCCAGGGGAACCACCACATATGTCATGGGTTTAGATTCAAAAGTAAACTCTTAGCTGAAAGGAAGGAGGAGGAGAAGGAGGGAGAGGAGGAGGAGGAGG
>NW_004524577.1:24783892-24791397 GCF_000260255.1 Octodon degus | reverse complement strand
AGAGGCAGAGGAAGAGGAGGAAAGGAGGAAGAAAACAGGAAAGGAGGAGGAAAGAAAATCTGTTTCATTCATTTTCATCATCTTTCCTCAGGATGAGAGCGCACAGGTTATGAGCAAGGGTTCTAAAGGTCGGCGTCTGGGTTCCAGTTCGAGATCCACTATTCACTAGTCCTTTAAATCCCTTTCAGTCTCTGCACCTGAGTATCCTCACCAGTAAAACAAAGATAAAAATGCTGTCTATCTCATGAGTGTTGTGAAATTCTAAAGAGAACCATAGAAAGCATTCAGAACAGCACCTGGCGTATAACAAGTCCTCATTAAATGATAGTTTTGGCTGTTATTATTGTCATTATTATTATTATTTATATGCTTTAAATCTTAGATAGTTTTGGTGCCTAGAATTTCCGCTACTGAGTTGAATTAAATGAGTGGAAAAAGTGTCAGACCTCTCTTAAAATGTAAGGACTTGTATGTTTCAATGTCACAAAGGGATTTTTTTTTACTTCACTCCAAAGGCCCAAGTAGAGCTCTGTTTCCAGAAGCTGGGTGGGTGATCATAACTCAAGCTCACTGGCAACAGGACCAGAGGCAGCCCCTTCCCTCTGCGTGTGGTGTGCTCTTTCCCTTTGGAAGCAGGAAGAGGTCACTCACATGTTCAAACAGACGTATCTTTTTGTTTTAAATAGATTTCAGTGAATTTGGGCACAAACAAAAGAAGATGGAGAAATGCGAGATTTTTAGCAGTGGAGGCGGAGCTGCTGAGTCATTATCACATGACCCCAGTCTGGGACCTCTTTGGACCAAGAGTGACTTGGAAATTTATTCTAGAGAGGACTGTTGAGTACCTCTTTCCTTGGTGCCATCTGAACAATTCTTTCTCACACGATGAGCTGCTGCTCCAGAGTAAGGCTTTGCTCTCTCAGGAGTGTGAACTCGGTGTCACAACCCTGCTGTGGCCCAGGAAGCATGTGGCCCTGTGTGTACCTTGGCTAATATACATGGTTCCCTCACAGATTTCCCCTGTGAACCAAAGCAGAAATCCACAGAGGGGACAAGGAAGTTAGATTCATAACCCGCAAAGGGGAAGACAGGCCTGAGAAATGCGAATGACGCCATGAAAGTGGAAAGAAAGGTCAGCTGCCCAGGGAGACGGAAAGTGCTGAGGGCAGGCAAGAACGCCGAGTCAGAAGGCCAGGGCTTGCCCCTCGGCTTGGACACTGTGCTGGTGAGTGGGATGGCTTAAAGCATGTTAGTTGCATGAGCTGTGCTTTGTTTTCTTCATCTGTGAAAGAGGTTAAAGGAATAGCATCTATCTCACAGGACTGTTGTATAGATTAATATATGTAAAGTACTTGGGACACTGACTGGCATATGGTATCACTGTACGTGTTAGCTGTATCAGTGTTTGCTATTATTAATAGCTTGAGATGCTTGACAATGCCTACAGCCATAGGGGACATGAGACATTGTGCTGGACTGACCATTGTATTAATTTACTAGAGATCCACAGACAAAGCTGGTTAAAATGACACAAATTTACTTTCACACAGTTTCTGATGCTGGAGTTCAAAATCAAGTTGTCTGCAGGGTTAATACCTTCTGAAGGCTCTCTCCTCGGTATGCAGTAGGTTTCTCTCTTTGTCATCACATACTCTTCCATCTGTGTCCTAAACAATTAATGGATTTTTTGGAAAAGGACATCAGCTTCATGAGTTAGAGCCCACCCTAATGACCTCTTCTAACTCAGTTACCTCTTTGAAGACCCTATCTCCAAATGCAGTCATATCATAAAGTACTGAGGGTTAGGACATCAACATGTAAATTTGGGGACTGGAAAGGCTCAGTCCAGCCCATGAAAATCAGACAGCAACGTGTTGAGAAGCACTGTGTTCCTCTCATCTAGCTGCTTTCTGGTAGGAGTTGACCAAAGTAGACACTCATATGGAATGTGGGAGACAATGGAGAAGTCTTCCCAGCTCGGTGGAAGTCACAACAGTCACAAGTGACAGATCAGAGATGCTCACAGGATCAGCCCAGCCCGCCCCTCCTCTGCTCCCCAATCTTCCAGATTGCTTGCCCTTTTGACCAGCAGCTGCTCCAAGAGCATCCCCAGACAGGAGCCTGAAGACCCACAGATTTCCCGGCCCCTCACTCTCTCACTTATATGGTTGGGCATAACTGGCTTCTCCGGTTAACTGGTAAGTCTTCTAACAGCTCAACTTCCCCTTGCTTCCCACAACTGCATAAAATCTAGTTAGGAAATCAATGTTTTATCCTCTAAAATGCAGTGACTACTCATGTGATCAAGGCCTGACTAACGCAGGAAGAAGAAACAATTGTTTTGCTGAACATATTATTAGTATACATGTATGTATCCATCCGAAGCACTATCTCAAGGCTGAGCATTTGCAAAACCCTCCTGAATCAGTCTTCCTGCTTCTATCTCTCCTGGTTTCAATACAAGCCACCCATAAATGGCTGCCAGAAAAAATTTCTTGAGTCACAGTTGGTTCATCAAATGATAGTCAAAGGACATCCCCAAATGACAGCTGGGTAGCTGGCCTAGGGAGCAGCACTTCAGATTCAGAGAACCACCAAGGGGGTTGCCAGAGGGAGGCCTCCAGGGGAAAAGAAACCAAACATATTCACTCAAAGTATTGGAAATATTAAGGGGGTGGTTTGCAGGAACATTGGGGCCCTAGGAGGAAAGTGGTAATAGGGCAGAGAAAATTTTAAAGAAAGTGTTTATCTGTCTAGGACATACAAAAATCTAGAAACGATACAATCAAATTATACTACTGTGCTCAAAAATGAAGACCCTTTAAAATTAGTAATGTAATAGTATCTATAGCATCATGACCATTTCTATAAGACGAAACTGAAGTGAGCACAGGCGGTAAGAAAGGGCATGTGATACACTGGCAGGGCAGGGTCATGGAGCATGGTGGAGGGTTTCCCTAGGCAGCTGACATAGACAGATGCTTGAGAAACAGTGGGCAGTTGTAACACGGACCAGTAACTGCAAGACTTATAGGACAAGACAGAATTTGATGCAGCTACCAGCGTGTGTCGCATGCTTTGGGACAAGTTCAGGAGAAAGGTGATCTGATAGAAGAAAAGACAATGAAGATGAGTATTGGAAAAGAAAATGGAATAATTCAGAGCCCAGGTGGATGCTTGGAAGTTTGGCAGGAGCAGGGACTTGCTTTTCATTATTCAGGAGGTGGTGTGCGAGTAGATCTCAAAGCAGGAGGGCTCTACTCTCTGTCTGCATTGAGCTAAGACTGTGGTTCTCCCTTTCCCTTATCTCCACCTTGTGTCCTTGCTGTGAAGTCTCGAAGCACTTTCCTAGAGCTCCCTCCTCTCCCTGCCCATCAGAGAGGTCAGAGAACGCTAAATCCAAAAGGAGGAGGTTGCAAACCAAGAGGGAGACGAACCATCTCGTTGGAGTCACACAGCTAATTAGGGACTAAAATCAAACTGGCTCCTAGCCTGGTACTCTTTCACTACCAAATTACCGTGTAATATTGAACAGATGGGAGTGATTAAGGCTTAGGGCCATTAGCAAGACTAACAAAACCCAAGCTACACACAAGAAGCACCAAGTAGAAACACAGCTGAGAGATTTAAACCTCATTTCGCAGGAAGGGGTAATTTTACCCACTGTGAGCCCATGATTAAATTAGACTACATGGAACTGAACTGTAAACTTTAAAAGAACTGCTTTCACCGTCCTCCAACTCTGTGTGCAGGGAGAAGCCCTGGCTGCCTCGGGTGACACTCCAGGGAGCGGAAGACAAATGCCAGCCATGGAGTTGAACTGAAACTCACTCTAAATCACACAGATCCTCTGGAGGTTCTATTTTTGCTCTATTCCATTCGGAAACACACAAAAATCATTGACAAGTAGAAAGTGCTTAAAACTATGTATGGTTCGTCCTCCACATACGTGGGGGTCTTGGCACTTATAAGCTGTATGAGAAGATGCACTTCCTCAAAATAGTCTCCCCTAGGGCTGGCCAAATAGCTCAGTGGATTAAAGTGCCTGCAAGCAGGCGCAGGGTCGCAGGGTTCAATCCCCAGGGCTCCCATGCCGGCCCCGCCCCCGGGGGCACACCGAGATGCAATTGAGACTGGGCGTGGTGGCGCATGCCTGTAATCCCAGCTCTTGAGAGGCTGTAAACAGGAGAATCACTATGAGTCTGATCTAGTAGTGAGACCCTGAACACCCTGTAGACCCTTCCCTAAAATCTTTTCTTTCTTTCCCAGAAAGAAAAAAATATCTTCTCCCCTTAGACTTTGTCATGGCATTTATGTGGCTCTTGTTCCAATGACTGCAAAATGTTTTTGTTGTCCTGCATTTGAGTTTCCAACATATCTTGGAAACTGATGTTTGTCCAAATTAATACTTCATAATCTGTCATTAGAACCATAGACATGAAATTATTCTCCCCTCAATATCATTTAATATAATAGAGAACTGAATTAGGAATGTTGGCCCCAATCAATCAGGTTGGTTTTGTTCTTGCATAGCTATAGGTGTGGAGAGGAGACAAATGTGTTCATGCCCATGTGGGCAAGTCATCAAGTTCAGCCGCCTTACATGCTCATTTATAATTAAAATCCTTCTTGTCAGACAATGTTCATAATCAATAGTGACTTCTAAACTTTCAACCACGAAAGGGGAGAGAGCTGAGCAGCATTATCACCTGCCTAGCAACTGCAAGGTCCTGCGTTTGATCCCTGGTAGCAAAATAAATAAATAAATAAACATTCAACCAATACTCACTTCTCCCCATCAAGCTTTTTCAGGGCTCTAAAGTTCTTTTATTCCACATGCCCAGGGCAGGGCTCCTGAGCCAGAGAAGAAGCAGAAGATTCCACAAGTTGCTAGATTTGCCCAAGCATCAGAAGAAAAATACCCAGCTACTTGGGCTGGGGAGATAGCTCAGCGGTCTAAGTGTCTGCCTGGCAAGTACAAGGACTTGGGTTAAATTCCCAGTACCACATGCTGTGCTGGTCCCAGAACCATACCGGCCAAGGAAACCAAGTATGGTGGTACACACCTGTAATACCAGTTCTAGGGAAGCTGAGACAGGAGGATCACTCTGAGTTCAAGCTGCATAGAGAGACCCTATACCAAATAAATAAATGATATTTTTTATAAAAGAAGGAAAATATGCAACTGCTAATATCCAGCTCTATCTGATTACTACTCAGATTAAATTCTCAGAATTATGTCTCAGACTTCCTAAACACAATTGTATGCAGTGTAATACAAAATCTGGTAAAGGTTAAATTTTAAAAAGTTTGGGCCAGGGAGATAGCTCAATAGAATAAGCATTTGTCTGTCAAGTGCAAGGGCCTGAGTTCAATCCCCGGTTCCACCAAAAATAAAAAAAAAAAAATTAAAAAGTTATTACAAGGGCTGGCCAGATAGCTCAGCAGACTAAAGGGGCCTGCTTAGGCCAAGCACAGTGCCTGGGTTCGATCCCCGGCTTGCTGTGCCAGCTCCACCCCTGGGGCACCCTGAGATGGCTATTTAGACTAGGTGTGCTGGTACATGCCTATAATCCCAGCACTTGGGAGGCTGAAAACAGGAAAATCACTATGAGTCTGATCTGTGTAGTGAGACCCTGTACTAAATACATTAAAAAAGTTATTACAATAAAAGACATGCTGCCATTCACCACCTCAAAATACATCTCTTCACCTTGAACACATCTAGCCCATCCTTCTGGTCACTTTCCGAATCAGTCCTGGAAGTCCTCTTTCCTGATGTCTTTATGAGATGTGATCCAATCATGCAGTGAGTGCTGCTGCCTTTGATACGAGTGGTGAGTACTGCTGCCTCTAACAGAAAAGCAAGCATATGAAAACATTACAGTGGGTCTTCATCCACCTTATTCACCAGGGCTGGCACCGTGAGGCTCCTAGCTCCTCTCCAAAGTCAGACCAACCTTGAGAGGTACATCTTGAATCAAATCAGGATATCAAGGCAGCCACAAAGGCACAAGTAAAGACCCTCAAGAAAGCAGGTTTCTAGACCTGCTACAGAGAGTGGCAGGAACAATGCTGTAAATATGTTCCATGCAAGGGAGAGTATATTGACATGATGTATCTTTTGCTGTAATGAAAATTTGGATTTATCACCATGTTTTTGAGCACACTGCTTATGTTCAGGTCTCACTTTCACTGCACAGACAGGTCCAGGAGCATCTAGGGACAAATAATGTTAAGGATACCAACAGGGTCCCATTCCCTACCCACTTGAGGACTGGAAGTATAATGTCTGGTAAAGGGAGTAAAATAATTAGAAATTCAGGCACTTTCCTTAATGACTGTCCAGTTCTTTCCATGTTATTCTGTGTGTCATTTCTTTTCATTGTACTTGTTACACTTACGTGAATTTCTAATTTACTTCTTTGCTTTCTGTCTTTTTTTTTACAATGTAAGGAAGAAATGTAGATCTTGGTCTCCAAGTTCTGGAAACAATGCCAGTAGATACAAGGTTAAATACCCAGTGGATGTATGATGGATGGATGGATGGGATGGTGGATGGATGGGATGGATGGATGGATGGATGGATGGATGGATGGATGGGATGGATGATGGATGGAATGGATGGATGGATGGATGGATGGATGGATGGATGGATGATGGATGGGAGGATGATGAATGGGTGGATGATGGAAGGATAGATGGATGATGGATGGATGGATGATTAATGGATGAATGATGGATGGATAGATGGATGAATGGTGGATGGATGGATGGATGGATGGATGGATGGATGGATGGATGATGGATGGATGATGGATGGGTGGATGATGAATGGGTGGGTGATGGATGGATGGGTAAATGGGTGATTAATGGATGAATGATGGACAGATGGATAGGTGGATGGATGATGGATGAGTGGATCATGGATGGATGGTTGATGGATGGATGGATGGGAGGATGGATGGATGATGGATGGGTGGATGATGAATGGGTGGGTGATGGATGGATGGATGGTTGATGCATGGATGGATGGATAATGAATACTTGATAGATAGATGGATAGTACATTTGCTCTTCTTCAACAGGAAGAGTGAGTCACCTATTGAACAGGTATCCCAGATGTAGATAACTCGATGGGTCTTAGGTAAATTATATCAGAGTAGATAATAGGATGCTATTTAGGTCTAACTGACATTGAAACTTGAAAGAAAAGTAATAAAAACAAATAAGGAGTTAGAGGAAAACCAAAACTATAAGAAGGTGAACTACATAATTACAAAGCTACCTTGCATCACAGATCTTAGATATCAAAGTAAGACACAAGTGTGAACTGAATAAAAGGAGAAACTAGATTGAGATTAGGAGATAGTTTAAAAATACACATTGGGAGAGTGTTTTCTCTCTCAGGCTTTCACAGAGAGCACATTGGCCAAGCAATGGCCGTGACTCATCCACATGGCTGCACTGACTGAGGTACAGGATCTCAGGATAAATCCTGAGGG
>NW_004524577.1:24779216-24783097 GCF_000260255.1 Octodon degus | reverse complement strand
CATCTTGTACAGCAATTAACCACTAAGAAGAATATATGCAGTGTGTTATTTGTTGAAACTGTACTTCCGATTTGATTTGAAACTGTCTTATTGCTATCTGTTTATCAATAAAATTTTGAAAAAAAAAAAAGAATACACATTGGTTTACTGGGTTTCTGACAAAAGGAACAGATGCAAATTAGATGTATGTCTTCTTAGAATAGAACTTTCTGTATTCTTGCGTGAGATCCAGCCCTGGTGTGATGCAGGGGAAAGGGTCCACTTTGCTAGTATCTGCCAGGCCTCTTGTCCATAGCCAATGGACTCAGGCTGCTACCCTTGCTAAGTCAGCTACCAGAGGGCTTCCTTTTCCACTACTCTTCGCCATCTTGTGATAGATTCCAATAACTAGACTCTTCTTCACTCCCACGATGTTTGCCCTGAGTCTTATTCACTCAAGATCCTAATGATGAACAGTTAATTGAAAATCCTTCATTCCTGGGTCATTTCCATAGACAATATATGCTATAATTCTCTCTTCTTAAAAATAACCCTAGGGCTGGGGAGATAGCTCAGTAGAATAAGTGCTTGTCTGGCAAGTGCAAGGTCCTGAGTTCAATCCCCAGTACCGCAAAAAATAATAATAATTATTATTATAATCCTGTACTGCCTTACCTCTCCCTATGGTTCCATCCTCTCCTTATTTTGATACTCTTCTTTTTTTTTCTTTTTCGAAGGTTTTACAGTTTATTAAATCCTCTCATTAAAAAGTTGCAGTCACTGCAGACAGGCACAGCAGAATCTCTACTCCTTCGGCTTTTTGCCAGCACTAACAGGAGCCTTTGGGCTGCCCCTGACTTTCTTCATTCTGTTCTCACGTTCCTTCTACTGCTTTCTTGAGGTCCTTTTCTTCTCATACAGGCCGTGTCTTGGAAGTCTATGTTTGGGCTCATTTTTCTCGCATAAACCAGGGAATCATAAATCATGCTAAAGCCAGTCGTCTTGCCACCACCAAAATGAGTTCTGAATCCAAACACAAATATGACATTTGGGGTGGTCTTGTACATTTTGGCGAGCTTTTCCCAAATTTCTGTCTCAGGTATTGTTGCTTTCCCAGGGTGAAGGACATCAATGACCATTTGTTTCCTCTGAAGAAGTCAGTTGGTCATGAACTTCCAGGTTTGGAGAGTTACTGTGTCATTCATATACTCTTCTTTACAGCAACACACACTAAAATATGTCTTCGCTTGCCACTTGCAGCCTTTTCTCCTGACATGCTCTCTCATATCTTCTCCATTCAAGACTTGTGTCTTACCCATTTCTATGAAATTTCTTTTATCAAGGCCGCCAACTTCCTCCAACTTACAAAAACTAGCTGTCCAATACAACTGGGGGACCCAGGCTTTTCCTACTCACCTGTGGTCATTTTTCTATTATTCATTGCTCTAGCCATTGCTTCTAGACTGCTGGCCCTTACCTGTGCCGGGAATGTTGTCACTGCCCTAGCACCTGTTAGCCCACGACTTTCATGCTCTTCCCCAGATCTTCATGTGTCTTCCTCCCACACCCCCTCCCATGCTTTATCTAAGCCTCCACTTCTAAGTGAGATGCTCAGGACTGCTTTACTTCCAACCCAAACCATCTCCCTCCTATTATTTCCATTCTTCCCCTCTGCTCTAGTTTTCTCCCCACAGCATTTATTACCATCTGCTTCCTTATCATTTATGTGATCAGTCTTCCAACATTACTTTCATCAGGACAGAAGGTTTCATCTCTTGTTCATTGTCTGACCACCCATGCCTAAAACACCCCTAGCACAGGGTAAGCCACCAATCACTATTAGCTCAAGCCGTGGAAAAGCAGCTCTGCACCAATGTGTTAGCAATTCTGGCATCCTAATAACAGAAGCAGCCTAGACTCAATTCACTCCCCCAACAACAGTAATTGGGCCCACAGGAGTACTCTGGTGGAGGAATATCAGACCACATAGATTGAGACTGAAGCTCCAGACAGTCTAGCAGGGAGATATTTTAGGGGTGGTTGGGGCTTTGTGACAGAACCTCAAATTAGACTACAGTGCTGAGTGCTATATGAAAATAACCTAGGCCACATATGGAGCATGAGTCACGAAGATGAAATGGCCACCAAGACACTAATACAATTGTTGACTGCACGGCTGGCAAGATATTTTCATGGCTATAACAGCTCTATTGTCTTCTGGTCTAGTCAGGCCACATTGGAAGTATCATGTTCACCTTTAGGAATTATTTTGCAAGAGGAATACTGTTTGGAGAAAATCAGCCAGGACAATGAAGTAGCTAACCATGACAGGTGCAGCATGACTGAGGGGACCCAAGGTGCCCAGTGATTATATTACATGGAAGGACAAAATCTAAGGCTGTGTAGCCCTCAATTCACAGCTCTGTTCTCCTCTGTCTGTGACAGAAATTATTAGTCACACATGGTTCTCTTTCCTACGGCATCTGTAACTCCTTGATTCTGTGGAGCTTCGCCTCCTTGACTGCAAGGCGAGGGAGGGCACCAGGCTTGCTAAAGCAATAGTTCCAGGCAAAACCATTCACTTTAAACTGAAGTTATCACAAGGAGGAAGAACACCGAAAATCACAATAAAAAAGCCAATGATTTGAGCACAAAAAGATAAGCTAATTATTTCTAAGCTATTAATTTTTTGGAACTTTTGGAAGCTTCCATTTGTTGTAATTTTTCCCCTCTTTCCACATGCTTTAACCTCATGCTCTCATTTTGGTTAAAAGCCAATTAACTCTGTTAAAAAACGTAGGAGAGACAGCCGATGCCAGCACTTGGCTCACTGTGTTCCAAGACTTCATAATTTCTCCCCTAATGACATAGTAGAAACACTGTCGCCACAGTTAAGAGCAGGCTCGAGACAATTACTGTATTTAAGTCATGCTTTGTAGGTTATCATACCCACATCTGCAAGCTATTCCCCTTGTAAAGTATTTAGAGTTATTTGCCCCTAAAAACGCACTGGGAAAGGCTAGCAACTGCTTGAGGACCAACAACTAAGGCGCCCTTCACATGGCTGGCAGAAGACAGACTTGCAACTTCCTGTGCAGCGATGCCACCCCCACCCTTGCTTCTTGGGAGCAGGCTCTTCGTACCAAAACAGGAAATCTATACTTGGGGGTCCAATGAAGGGGTGATAAAGAAAGAACACATCCTCCAACAGCCCCCTCCCCACTGGCTTGTAAAACAACAAAAACTAATCCGGGTTGGGCAGCTGAAGAGTTGCCCTCTGAAAAGTCTGCCTGACATTTATAAAAAGAAGAAAATGAAAGGACAGGATCCTTCCAGGATGGCATTGTCTAAGGAAGTCAGAGAACATGGAAGTCTTGCTCACTACAGGGCCACTGGCACTCACGGCCTAGAGCAAGTAACAGCTAGTCTGGGTCTTGGCTCCCTCATCCGTGAAATGGGACAAGTCAGGCTTAACTTGGATTAAGTCTTGGGAAGGGCAGGAAAGATTAAAGTGAATAATAGAGTCAAGATGAATGTGATTATCATGCATTACAAACATATTCTGATTAAAAGAATAGCAAAACATAAATGAGGGCCAGCCAAATAGCTCAGCAGATTAAAGCATCTGCAAGCAGGAGCAGGGGCAGGTGTTCGATCCCTGGGCCTGCTATGCAGGCCCTGCCTGCAGGGCATGCTGAGACAGCAATTAAGACTGGGTGTGGTGGTGCATGCCTGTAATCCCAGCTCTTGGGAAGTTGTAGAGTCCAATCTAGTAGTGAGACCCAGAACACCCTGTAGACCCTTCCCTGAAAATACCAAAAAGAAAGAAGAAGAAGAAGAAGAAGAAGAAGAAGAAGAAGAAGAAGAAGAAGAAGAAGAAGAAGAAGAAGAAGAAGAAGAAG
>NW_004524577.1:24775031-24779116 GCF_000260255.1 Octodon degus | reverse complement strand
AAGAAGAAAGAAGAAAGAAGAAAGAAGAAAGAAGAAAGAAGAAAGAAGAAAGAAGAAGGAAGCAATGTGAAGGCACTTTGAAAAGACTTTCAAGCATGATCCAAGTGTCTGGATTGTTATTATGAGCTTTGTTATATTCTGATTGTGTTTGTGATAATTACACAGAGATTTCCATGCAGTGACAATAACCCTAAGCCAGGTGAAATACAGGTCACTGTCACCCTAGTAGTTTACATGGAGCTTTTACTCCATCCTTTCTGATTAATGCCTGTCTGAATTTAATTTGAAATTTATAATCCTTGAGTAGGTTCTTCTAATTGTCACCTACAAACTGAAGGTCAGTAAGTGTTTGAAAAAGTCATACAGGATGTATGTTCAGTAGAAAAATCACAGCCCTATAATCCCAGCACTCTGGAAAGCTAAGGTAGAAGATCATAAGTTTGAGCCCAGCCTGGGCACCTTAGTAAGACCTTATCTCAAAATAAAAAGGTTAATTTTTTATTAGTACACACTTCTAGTCCCTAATGATTATATTCCTTGTGGGGAGTTGGTGTGGGCACAACACATCTTAATTATTTTCTAAGCTCTGTTCCCTCTACTCCTGCCCTCCCTATCTCTTAGTGCCCTTCCTTTTTATGAAATATTTCTCTCACTCTCTCTCTCTCTCTCTTTTCCATATATATATATCAGCAATCTCCCTCTGAATATTAATTTTTTTCATTTATGGTATTTTCCTAATCTTTCTAATCCCATGCTCAGCTCTGGTTAAGATCTGTGCAGGAATCATACAAATACCTAGTTCCCAGGTCCATTGAAACTAATAAACTATTTTCAACATTTCCAAAAAACTAAAATGACAGCTTCTTTCCTTTTGGGTAATTAGGTTAATTCCATTATTGTATGCTAAGTAGACCTCAGTGTCAGTTGTGTGTGTCTTTTGTGATTAAAATGTTAAACAAGTAAGCAATTACTTCTCAGCTAAAAAAAAACATTAAATAAATATGTAAAAGACAGAGCTTGTGTACACAGTACAGAAATACTCCTTTAGCAGTATGGATCAATGGGAGCTTCTCAAGTAGCAACTTCTTGGGAGGAAGTTGTAGAGCAAATAAGAAACAAGACTGGTGTGAATTTTCATTGCAAGGAATTTCCATCTTTCTGACAAAGCTATTCAGGCAGTTCTTTAATTTGTTCTTATTCTTATCCAGGAGCAAATGGACTGACAATGAGCATATAAATTGAACACTAACCTGCATATAGACAAATGCAAGTACAAATATTACAGATATAAAAATTATATCATAGAGCCAGACATAGTGGGATGTGCCTATAGTCCCAGCACTCAGCAGGCAGAGGCAGGATGATCTCTGTGAGTTCAAGGCCAGCCATGTACTACAGGACGAGACTCCATCTCCAAGAAAAAGAAGTCCACGACATGCTTGGCATCTGTTATCTCAATATTACTTTTCAGTGTAGCAAATCCAATGTGACACTTTCATAAGTCTTCATGAAAGCTCATTCATTCTTTCCAAGCCTATCATCCTGAAAGATAAAGCAGCACTCACCTTCCCAAATATCCGTTACCTGTAAAACAAGGGTCACTGCAGAGTTGATGACGGTAATCATGTCAGCAGCACGCATCTTGAGTTCCTCAAGGACCGCACATGATCTAACTTGCTTCTCTTCATATGTCCTACATGAGCATGCGTATTAATTAAAGGTGGTTTGAGAGCTCCATACGCCACTCGTACGCTAAGAGAGATTGACTCTGGAGCATGGAAATAGTGAAAGATGAATTGAAGAGAAATGTTACAGTGGGTGGATTTCTAAATGGTTACATGGCTGTATGAGATATGAAATTATATACTATTTGTATAATCTTAAAACCACTCCATTGCACTATTGAGCTTTCACAGGCAGAAGCCTTAATCTGGCTAAAGTTGGATAGTCTGCTTCCCCCCGCCCCCAGCAGGCTAAGCCCTCACTAGGCAGCCTCTTCTGAGGACAGGTCTGATAAAGAGCACATTGCTCTGGCAGGTTTGAAATTAATTCCTTTTTCCCTCCCTCTTTTGGAAAGCCAAGATATTGCCCCCCAGTATTTAACCATGAAAAACAGGTTAGGTACCTTTGGGCTCCAGTGAGGGAGTCCCCACGAAGCCTCGGGCACTCAGACTTGTCCACAGTGACCTCCCGCAGTTCATTAGCTCCTGTTTAAGATATCCTGCTGTGGCGCTTGTCACGGAGGTGGCTTTTGATGCCCGAAATATGAGTCTGTTTCTCCAATTCTAATGGCAGTGACTTGTCCTGGGCCTCACTTGTCTTCATAGCTGAGAACAACTTATTTTTATTTATTTTTTATTTTTTATGTGTTTGGTACAGGGTCTATCTCACCTCAGCTAGGACTTGTATGCGCCACCACACCCAGTGTTGGTGGCTGGCTCAGCATGCACGGGGCAGGGCCTGCACAGCACATGGTAGTGAGGTTGAACCCCAGTTCCTGTGCTTGACTAGGCATACACTTAGACCACTGAGCTATTTCTGTGGCCCTGAAAGCAACTTCTTAATTCGTTCAGTTTGTTCAGGTTTTTGGGTTTGTTTTTGTTGTTGTTGTTGTTGTTGTTGTTGTTGTTGTTGTTGTTGTTGTTTGGTTGGTTGGTTGGTTTAGTTTTTTGGGTTTTTTTACTTATAAAGATGGACTGACAGCTTGAAAGTTCCTTAAAGGTTGTGACTGTTAATTGTGGGACGTCAACTCGACCTGAGTAAGAACTACCCATCAAGTTTGAAAGGCGATGCCCTGGGTGTGCCTGCACAGTTGACTATGGCCCAGCAAATGGAAGTGGAAGACCTGTGCTTGGTATGGGTGGCACCAATCAATAAGTTTGCAGCCTGAGCAGACTAGAAAGGGAAAGGAGGGGGAAGTCTGGCCCTGTGGGAAGAGCTGCCCTCTTCGGCATTGCCTTTGTACTTGGCCTCCAGTTTGTTCAGCCTTTCAGGGCAGATTTGCAGACTATGCAGTGAACCTTCAGACCTTCAGGCTTGGACTTGTGTTGTATACTTTATCCCTCTTATTCTGTGGCTTCTATCTTGGGATGAGTCCCTGCCAGACCCTCCAGCTCTGCAGCGGGTAGTCACTGTGGAGTTTTATCACCTCTGATCCTGTAAGCCTAGCTAATAAATCCCCTTGTGTACTTATACGTATATTTTAGTTTGATTCTATCCTTCTAGAGAGCCCTAACTAATATGCAGATGGAACTGGAAAATGCAAGTCCTTTTTGTATTCTTCTTAAAAATGTGTCAGTCTGTATAATGAAGGGGATTATTCCTGTTAAAACAAAACATTAGCTACCAGTTTATCTAAACTGCTAAATTTTGTTTTAATCTCATGGCCTGCACAAAACATGCCAGTCTGTTCTTATTTGTTTGCCTCTACCTATTGAGCTAAGAGCTTCAGCAGGTACCTTGGGAGCTGTGAGTTGTTAAGAGCAATGAAGAGAGCAAGGAAGAAGAGTTTAAGAACAAGATCCCTTTCACCCACTCAGATTTGTCTTCAATTTTCTCATGTAAATAGTGGTTGACAAAAGAAGTTAGAAAAATAGAAGAACAAATGAAGATTTACACCTGGAAGAGACTTCATAGATAACTTTCTTAATTGTAAAGGAAATAAGGGCTAAAATGGTTAAATGATTTAATCCAAATCAGATGTGGTGACAGTGACTTGGCACTCCAGGCATCTTGTGTTCTTTCTACTGAACTTTCCTCGCTTCTGCTGTCCATTGTCCCACAAGGCATAATTTCAAAACCTTTCAAATGCAATGATTATCAAACATGGCTGCAGGTTCTTGCAGCGAGAACATCAAATCACAAGGTACCCTACATTGTCAAAACAGTTCACCCCAGGATCAAATAGTAGCTTGTTTAAAGCATCTCTGGAAGTGCAGGCTACACTTGAGCTTCAGGTCCACGTGGTTTTCTGAGCTCCAGGGCACTTCCACCTGGTGGCCTTTCTGGAGGACCACCATGAGCCTCCCCACATTTTATTGCCTCTTAATCCAAGTACCTAGGAGCCTTGTGCTGAGCATACTTGG
>NW_004524577.1:24762678-24774611 GCF_000260255.1 Octodon degus | reverse complement strand
TGTAGAAAAGTTTTGTGAGCTTGGGGAATAGTAAAAGAAAATGGAGTTTCTCAAGGTCCTTTCAGTGTGGCCAATTCAGGATAGAGAAATTTAATAATGACTGTGTTGTCACAAAGAACAGCAAAGACGCTGCCCCCTTCCTGCGTCAGGTATCCTGGCTCTAGTGCCAGATGTGTTTTCTAATGTCCTGTGTCAGAACCATTGAAGCCAAAGCAGCCCTCCACGGCGGAGCTCTCTGAGGTTCTGCCACACAAGCCCACACAGAGCACCCTGTACAAGCCGCGTCGACCTAATTGGACTGAAAATCTCGGAAGCTGCAGGTTGACCTCTAAAGGAGCACATCAGTGTCCTTTGGAGCCCACTTTGGGCTAACAAAGATAAGCATTTGTCTTAACTCACACTCCATCATTTCTTTGAGTTCACTCGAGCGATGTCATTTTTAGAGATGGCTGTGGACAATGACCATTGAGCCACATCCTGACCTCAGCTGCCTGACCCAAGAGCTCCTTTTGGGAGTCCTCTTCCATGTCAGTCATTCTTTCTCTCCAGTCAACCAAACAGGAGCTCCCTGGGCCCCGTGGGGATTTGGGGCCTGAAACCCTAAGAGTTTGCAAAGTTTATATCCTACAGGTGGTTGCGTGAGGAAAGTAGGGATATGTTATTCTTAAGATATAATTTTTTTATTTAATAGTGGGCAAAAGTATGTGAAAACTAAAGTCTGCAAGAAATAAATGTCTGGTTATACCATGCTCTAAGGAGTATTTTATATTTAAGAGTTTCTAGGTACCAATAATAAGATGAGTATTGTTCTCAGGAGAAAGGCTAAAACTGTCACCATCCTAAACCTTCATCTGTTTAAAAAAGAACAGTCTTAGACATAAGGAATTCATTTACAGTATACTTGTCACAGTATTATTCATATTTTTCTACTTGATTTTGATTTACACACTGTTTGACAAACCTTATAAATCTATGTAAATAGTAAGATCTGAAAATCTCAAGTCAAGTTATATTTATGTGTAAAATACCTTTTTTTCCCAAATAGTATCATGTTCACAATAAATGCCATAAAATAGCCTGCAGTATTTATAGTTACATTAAATTTGCTGGTGTGTTTAAAATTAATAGGGATTTAAAATAAACTTGGAACACAGGGTTTGTTAACTTTATTGAACTGAGGCTTTCGTAGGACCAGCTCAATCTGAATGCCATACCCAGAAGCTTACTTGACAAAGAAATGTTTTGGTCAAAGTGGCTGCTATATGGTTATTTTTTAAATTATTTTGGAAGATGGGAACTGGCTAGATTCTATTCTCAAAATTCAGAAGTACACTCGAAAAACTTATTACATTTTCACTGTACCCAACACATACACAGAGATAAAAATATCTGCCAATGGGGTATAAATTTCACTTGGGCTGTCAGTTTTTACCCTTCGAGGTTGTGGGAAGACATGAAATGGTGAGGATCAGTTCTCCCCGTGCTGGCGAGAGGTTCACTCTGAGTGTTCATCGAACTTACGCTCCACATTCTCTTTGTGTACTTAATTTATTTTTGAGCTCTGTGCAAGTCCTAATAATTTTCCACTTATGGTGACAGTTAAGTGCGAGTCAAGTTCCTTTTTGAGCATTTTATAAGAGTGAATCAAATTGAAAGCTGGTAAAGTTCTTCAACTCTGGTTTTTATTTGATGCAGTTGTACATTTGGAGAGGAATACCTCTGGAAATTTACCATGGCATTGACAAATTGCCCTTGAGATTTTCCAAGATCACTGTCCCTTGGTTTAACTTTACCAGCACAAGCTGCTGGCATTGTGAGGTTATCAGGCTCTCCCTGCAGAAGAGGAGAAGGGGAAGGAGGCAGGGAGATAGCCAAGTGGTGTAAGCACCTGCCTAGGCAAGCACAGGGACCTGGGTTCAATCTCCGCTACCACATGTCATTGGGCCCTGCCCCAAGTGCACCAAGCTGGCCACCAAGACCAGGTATGGTGGTGCACAACTGTAATGCTAGCGCTGGGGAGGCTGAAACAGTAAGATCACTAGTTGCATAGTGAGACCGTGTACCAAATACACAATTTTTTTTTAAAAAAAAAGTAAAGGGAAGGAGGTGAGCAGCTAGTGTTCACAGAGCACTGGCTTAGCTGTGGAAGGCCCCACCAGCCCTGCAAATGCAACACAAGGTGATACGAATGAGCACATGTTGATCTGCACACACTTCCTCTCTCGGGATCAGCCTTCAAAAGATAGTTGAACCAAGAAGTTTCCAAAGATGATTTAATAGAATCAAATATTTGGATTTTTAAAAACGAACACTAACATTCTGAATCACTGTGGTCCTGCAAGCCAAGATGACAGAAGGGGACTAGTATAATTGCAACTTACAAGAGCAACAAGAGAGTAGAATTTCCTTTCACCAAAGCATATTCAAAATGTGGCCCCGAGAGGCAATTTACAAAAGTTCTCACTATCTAAAAAGTGAAACTATATTTTTTAACATAGTTACAGATCCATACAGTCATGTAGTGGCCAAAAATTTCGGTTAACTTCACAGATGGGTTATAACAACCTCTAATGGGAGTAACTTAAGACGGAACAGATGACTCGACCAGCAGATTAATCAACCTCTTCCAAACTGCAAATTAAAAATGAAACAAATCAAACACTGCATTTTCTTCGCAGATGTTAAGGAAATACACTCAGTCCTACTCCTATAATTACAGCATTAGGCGAGATTTACCAACATGAAAGTAAATAAAAACATACCAAATGAAAACTGATGAAAAACTAACACGAGGCTGGTTATTCTTTTTTTAAATTTCACGGCTAGAAAATCTTATTATTTCAATTATAAATTCATTATCTCCCAATGAAATTGCAGAAAGAGACCTAGACTATGTTCAAACCACTCAGTCGCCAACAAAATTCGTCTCCAGCATACGTGGTTGATTAAAAGCAGAAAATCAAATGGGTTTTTGATATTGTTTATTTGTTTTGGCCAAGTTTCATTTGAGCTTTTTCAAGCTTAGGGAAGACAAACCAATAGGAGTACCCCAAATCTGGATATGCAGGGTGAATGTTACCAATCCACCTTCACATTAAATACAGCATGAAATTTTTTGCACAAATAATTTCCTATCTGTTCCTCTCCTATAGGACTTCCCGGAAGTAATCGAGGGTCGGAGAGAACTAATCTCATAACAGACTTAATAGCAAATGCCCTGCTTCCTGGGGGCTCCCGACATCCCTTGGACCTCACCATGCTAAGTCAGGGTTTCGCTGCCCTCGGCCTGGTGCAGATCTTACGACCCTCCTACATCACACCTCAGAAGAGCAGCCCACTGGCTCGCTCCGCACCCTAGAAGATGCTCAAGATCTGGGGGGGTTGGGGGGGATGGAATGATAGAGCTGCGGTCAATCAAAGCTATAACTACTTCAACTCCAGCCAGTCTGTCTCCACTCAAAGCATACATTTATCCGGGAAGCGCAGCAAAATTTATAGCCTCGACTTTTTATTGTGTGGAGCGTTAACACTGCAGGGAACCCTATACTCATGCCTGAAAGCCTTTAAGGAGGAGGGCAGAGCTTGAATTTGTTTTAACCAGCGGGTGAGTTTGGTAGCTAAGGCTGCAGTAGGCTTGAAACGAAGCACTTTGTCATTCACACAGCTCTCCAACCATTACTTTACATTTGACTTCTGAAGGTACTAGAAGCAACAATTCATTTCTTTATAAATTTCCTTTTTGTGCAGCATATTTGTTTGTACAGCACCATTTGTTCCAGATGATGAATATTGTCTGTGAAGCGCATTTTTAAAAGTAAATTTAATAACACGGTTTTGAGATTTACAACATAATTATGTGGAGTATCTGTAGAGAGTTCAATATAGTGAAGTAGATCAACATGTCTGTCATCCCACTCTTTCTTTTTTGTGACAAGAGGATGTAAAAGGTATTTATTTAACAAAATTCCCAATACAGAACAATTCTGTTCACTTTGGTCTTTACATTGTATGTTAGACTTCTGAACTTGTCCCGTGTATCTAAGAGCTTGTGTTCTTGTACCTACATTTCTCCATTCCTGCACTCTACCATCAGTAATTACTGTTTTACACTTCATCATTGTGTGCTTGATCATTCCACATGAAAACGAGATTGCATAATACTTTTAGTTCTGTGCCTGTCTAACTTCATTTAGCATAAAATCCTCTGGGCCCATCTACACATGTTATGCCAAATGGCAGAATCTTTCCTTTAAGGCTGACACATATCTTCCAACACTAGGAAATTTTTTAAATGAATATGAAAATTCTGACTCATTATGTTCACACAAACCAAGATGACGGAGCACTCCTGACTACAGATGATGCTCACATGCAAATGAAATTTCTATTCGTAAACGAACATTCAAAATGGGACGCCTCTTTTGTACGTTTTGGGTACAGGGCCTCGCTACACAGCCCAGACTCGTAGTGACCCTCTTCTTTTCAGCCTCCCTAGTGATGGGATTATAGGCATGTGCCACCAAGTCAGGTCTAGGTCGCTGGCTCAGTGTGCCTGGGGGGGAGGTGAGTTGGTGCAGCATGTGGTACCAGGGATCAAACCCTGGTCCCTGTGCTTGCCTAAGCAAGCATTTAGTCCACTGAGCTATCTTGCTAGTCCTAACCCATCTTTTGTACTGTATGAGAAATTTTTGTTAAGTAAACACACACACACACACACACATAGACACACACACATAGACACACACACACACACATCCATACCACATTTTCTTTATGGACTTCACTGTTGATGGACATTTAGGTTATTCTCATATCTTACATACTCTACATAATGTTGCAATCTTCTTTGGCTTTAAACTCAGAAGAAAGACACCTGGGTATTAAGGTTGTCTATTTTTAACTTCCTTAAGGATCATCACTTGTTGTTTTCCTAATGACTACACCCATCTTCCTTCCCACCATCAGGGTTGCAGTCTCCTTTTTTCCCTACCAGCACTTGTTATCTCTGATCATTTTTGATAATAGCCATCCTTACAAGTGTGCAGCGGTATCTCATGGTGGTGTGGCCCTCCTCATTGGTGATGTAGGGCCAGGTTCATGTACCACAGGTTCATGTACCTGTAGTTCATTTTTATGTCTTTGGAGAAATATCTGTTCAGTCTTTTGCTCCTTCTTTAATTGGGTTGTTTTTCTGCCATGGAGTTGTAACCCTTCTTTATAAGTTCTGAATATTAATACCTTATCAGATATTTGGTTTGAAATTACTTAGGGGCAACATTTTTAAAATGTCAGTGTTTAATATTTCTCTGCCTTTTGTCTTTAAATTAATTTCTAGAATGTTTGGCTGATGAGGCTAATGAAGAGATACGTGAAAAAATCTAACACACTTTCCTTACATACAATACATACATATTTCACTTACATGTGTTGCTTGCAGTGTGTCTTGGCAGAATGTCATTCCCAGGAGGGATTGCCTGTGATACACCCCATGGTGTCTATGTCAATAAATTATTATGGCAGTGTGTTTGGCACATTGGCTCAGCACATAGGTACAGCAGTGCACCAAACAGACAAGACTCTTCCTTTCTTAAGCTTTCTCTCCATACTAATGAAGCCTACGCTTTAACTGTTGGATTGTTTGCAATGAAAGTCATCTCGTAAAATGCTATTTGTCTTAAGCGACATTCAGAGCCTGCTCTTCTTCATAGGCATCCTGTTAGAGGAGATCATCTGCTCATTTGCTAAACCAATCTAGGTAAAAGTCACCAGAGAGAATTTTTTGGTTTGTTCTCTCCTGTGTCTCCATTCCTGATAGCATAGCCTGTCACATGAGAGGTGCTTGAACACCATCATAATTTATTGGTTATATGATTGCTATCCCATCTCTCCACAATAGTGCATTTCTATTCTAGATTCCCAACCCCCTTTTCTAAAATATCACATCCAGCCTAGACATTGGCCCAGTCCTCCAACCTTTTCCCACCCATCGAAGCACAAGTACTTTATCTGATTAAACATATGTTACCTACGTTGACATACATTTAACAACCACTTTAACTGTGACTAAAGCCATAACCTCAAATAGTGATTATTGTGAAGTAGATTGTTTTGTTTTTTACTTTAATTTCTTTTCAATATTGAGGATTTGACTCAGGGTCTTTGCTCTAACCTGCCTCCCCAGTGCCTTTCCTATTATTTTTGAGACAGGGTCTTATTAAGTCACTAACTCACCTAGCCTGGGCTACAACTTCTGATCCTCCTATCTCAGCCATGCTCTACCACAGCCCAAATACCAACCAAGTTTCAAGTACTCTACCCTTAGCCCTACTCCCCAACACTCAAATAACAAAAGTGATCAATCTGGCTAGAAGGAGCTTTCAAAAGTTTTGATTGATTCTACAAAAGTCCTCAGGCTAGGAGTTGGGTCAGTCACACCCACTATAATGAAAAAACTGTATTAGAGTAATTCAGGCCACAGGCAACTTTTTGTAAAAGAGCATGAATGTACAGATTTTAGGCTGCTTGACTGTACAGTATTCTGCTCTGCTAGTGTAATGCAAATATAAACACATACAACACAGAAACAAAGGTTCCTGGCTAAGTTCCAACAACCATTTACAAAAAGGGCTGTGGGTCAGTTTGCTGGCCCTACTTGTGGACTGGTCCCTATTGCTTGGTTTGTGGATCTTAATGCTGTGCATGTATTTCCTGCTGGTGGCTTATTTTATATATATATATAAAAGGAAAATAAAAGTGAATATAATATCTGTTCATGTCATACAAAGTACACAAGGAATCCAGCTTATTTTGGGAGCCACTGTCCTGAGTAGAGGGCACTCACAAATGGCCCAGCAGCAATGGCCCAGGGACCCAAACTGTCAGTGCTAGACTATACCCTCCAGAGTGTAGGACCTTCTAGAATCTGGGGAGGTAGAACACAGAGGTCTCAAATCTGTTTACATCAGAGATACCAATTACAGTACAGAAAAATGCAGCTAGTAGCCCTCTGGAGACCACTTTGAGAAACAGGTATAGGATGTCTTCCTTAGATCTCACCGAGCAGGGGCAGCTGGCTGGAGGAATGAGGAACCTTTAGAGAGGAGGGCTTGAAGCCCTTAGGGAAAGCATATGTGGAACTGCCTGCAGTGACACTGACAGTAGGTCCAGGGTACTATTACTCTGTGTGTCATTATAATTTACTATTTGCTTTATTGCAGAAGTGCTGACAATATGAAAACATGCAGAATGGGTACCCAGGGAAGAAAAAAAGAGGAGAAAGAGAAGGAGAGAGAAAGAGAGAGGGAGGGAAAGAGAGAGAGGGAGGAAGAAAGAGAGAGGGAGAGAGGGAGACAGACACAGAGCCCATTCTAAGTAACTTAATGACTTAGCAACACCTTGTCTCAAAAAAAAAAAAAATCAAAAAAGAGCTGGAGATGTAGCTCATTGTGAAAGACCTAAGTTCAAACCACAGTACTAAAACAAAACAAAATTAAAGATGCAAACCAATTAGGAGGGGAGATGGTTTTCAAAAAAATTTGTAAGTAATTAATCACTACAATTGACCATAAACTTGAGTTGAGCTTCCTGACCACCTGAGGCTCAGAAGAAACCAGTAAACTTCATGAGCCAAAAATTTTCTTTCATAAGAAGCACAACCATGTTATTTAATCCATCTCAATCAAAGTAGAGCTAGCGGGAGATAAGGGCTCTGGTTCCATCCCAACCACCATTCTGCAACTGAGTTGGGTCCAGAAAAGAAGGAACTCTTCCAGGGTTTATCAGCTTCACTCTATCTTCTGCAGATTCCTGTAATACTGTGGGAGGCTCTTGGGGCACACCTGGAAATGGAATATGGATTTCCTCCCACATGCTCTTGGCCAGGATTCAGTGTTATCCTTTCCCAAGACTGGGCGTGGTGGCACACACCTGTAATCCCAGTTCTTGGGAGGCTGTAAACAGGCGCATCACTATGAGTCTGATCTAGTAGTGAGACCCAGAACACCCTGTAGCCCATCCCCTAAAATACAAAAAAAATAATTAATATCCTCTCCCTGACTGCAAGAATGACTGGAGTAGAGCCCAGGTGCTCACCTGGAACTGCCAAGCAGTTCAGTGAGCACCTACTCAGGCTCTGTTGAGTTATTCATTGTTGAAGACTCTTTTTCCAAGTTCTTCAGGGAAAGTTCAGCTCTCTCTCCTTGGAGCCTGCATACTGTAGCATTCTGCCTTGTTATTGCCAGTAAGAACCTTGCAGGTAAATTCATGCCATATTTATCTTCAAGTTCCCAGAGGCTAGCACAGCGTGTGGTGTTTATAATTATTCAATACCTGTTGGTGAAAGAAAGCAAGAAAGAAAGATTTTGCAGACATTAACCTCTTTGCTCAAAACCTTCAAGAGCTCCACATTACTCAGAGGATTAAATCGAACTTCTTCATGTATTTCTTCTTCTGAAAAGCAACTACGCAATTCAGTTGTCCATTTTTTGATTGGCTCTTTTATTTGAGAAGGTCTAATTTTTCTGAGTTCTTTATATATTCTAGTTATTAGTCCACTGTCTAGGGAGTAGCTGGCAATTCTTTTTTCACTCTAAGTTGTCTTTCCCCTTGTGATTGTTTCCTTTGCTGTACAGAAGTTTTCTTTTTGACATTATTTTATTTGTTCATTCATGAGGTTATTTCTTATGTAACTGAGGTGTTGTTCAGAAAGTTCTTGCCTATGCCTATCTCTTCAACAATAGAGACTATTAGTTTATTTTTGTTCATTGATCAGAAAGCTTTGTCCCTTTGTCTCTACTTTATTTTTTAATCATTTATTTATTTGGTACAAGATCTCGCTACACATCTCAGACTCATGGTAATCCTCCTGTCTCAGGCTCTCCAGCACTGGGATAACAGGCATGCACTGCCATGTCCCGTTTCAGTGGCCAGCACAGTGCATCTGAGGTTCCAGGGCTGGCATGGCATGCAGTACCAGGGATAGAACCTGGGGCCTTGCACTTTCCAGGCAGGTACTTAGACCCCCAAGCTACTTCCCCAGGCTATTTACCTCTTCTTATAAGACAGAATATTTTTTGTCTATGACTTGTACTCTTAACATTTTTGCCATTCTTTTAAGATCATTATAAAGTCTTTAAATATTATCTCTTAAATATCTACTTGTGTTACATTAAATAAAAGCAAAGAATAGGGAATGTGTTTCCATTTTTTAATGTCCTCCCTGTTCTCCTTTTTTAAGAGTACTCTGGTTTTCATTGTACAGGTCTTTTACTTCCTTGGTTAAGTTAACTCCTGAGTATTTAATTTTTCACAATGCAATTATGAATGATATTGTTTTCCTAATTTTTTTCTCAGTGAGTTCTTTATTGATATATCTAACCACTATATATTTTTGTGTGTTGATTTTCTATCCTAATACTATGCTGAATTTGGTTCTTAATTCATGGAGTCCTTCAATGGGATTTTTTTGAGTTGTCTACGTGAAGGGTGATACTTTGGCCTCCTCCTTATCTGTAAACATCTCTTCTATTTTTTTCTCTTGATTGACTACTTTGGCTAATGTTTCAAGTACTGTAATACACTGGACAGGAGTAGTGCTTCTGGAGAGTCTTGTCTTGTTCCTGATGTTGGCTTATCGACTTGTCATAAATGGCTATTATCAACTTGAGATAATGCTCTTCTGCTTTCTTCATGGGTTTTAATTATGAATGGATATTGGATTTTGTTCAAAGATTTTTCTGGATTTATTATGATGAACATAATATTTTTGTCATTATTTCTTATATTATGCATTAAATCTGTTGATTTGCATTATTGAACCATCCTTCATCCCTGGAATGAAATCTACTTGGTCACATTCTATTTGGGGTTTTTTGGATGATTATTACATAGTTTGCCAGAATCTTGTTGAGGATTTTTACATTCATCTTCATTAAAGAGGTTGGCCTGCAGTTTTCTTTTTCAATTAAGTCCTTGTCTGATTTTGGAGTCAGGGTAATGCTAGCTTCCAGAAATGCCATTGGCAGTATTCCTCTCCTTTTAGTTTCATTAAAGAGTGTGAGGAGTGTTGGCATTAGATCTTCCCTAACATTCTTCTAGAATTTAGCAGTGAATCCATCAGAGCATGTGCTTTGCTTAGTTCATAAGTTATTTTTTATTACTGCTTCTATTTCACTGCTTATTATTGCATTATTCAGTTTTTATATCTTTTTGATTTGGTTTTGGTAGTTCATATGTATCTAGAATGCTATAGTTTGCTTTGGATTTTTTTTAATTTATTGAAATACAGAATTTTGAAATAATTATTAATAAACTTCAGGATGTTGTAGGGATCCTTTATGTTTTTTTTTTTGCTTCATTTCTAACCATTGTTTGGGTTTTTTGTCCTTCCCCCTTGTTGATAGGATTGGTTTGTCATTTTGTTTATTCTTTCAAATTAGCTTTTCACTCCTTTTATTCTAGTATTTTAGTCTCAATTTTAATAATTTATCCTCTGATCTTTGTAATTCCCTTCCTTGTATTATATTTGGATTTGGAATGTTTTTATTTTTCTAGGACCTTGAGGACTACCATTAGGTTATTTGCTCTTGTTCTGTTTTTCTGAAGTGACCATTCAGTCATAAACTTCCCTCTTAGACTGTATTCACTGTCCTATAAGTTTTGGTATGTTGTACTGTTTATTGCTTTATTCTAGAAACGGTCCAATTTCTTCCTTGACTTCTTCTGTAACCCACTGATCAAGAGTGTGTTGTTTAATTTCCATGTTTGCTAACAATTCTGTGATTTCTTCTTTTTTTCTTTCTTTTCTTTCTTTTTTTTTCCAGAACTGGGGATTGAACTCAGGCCCTTGTGTTTGCCAGGCAAGCGCTTATTCTACTGAGCTATCTCCCCAGCCCCTTATAAGGATTTTTTTTTTCTCCGAATGCCTTCAGGGCAGGTTTGGCTGGCTTGAGTTGTGGGGATCGAACCACAGCAACCTGAGCCTGACTGCTTTGTTGAAGCAGCCACTTAAAGCACTGAGCTAAGGGGCAGGCCCCAAATTCTGTGGTTTCTAATTCCACTGCATTATGATCTGATAATGTGTATGAGATCTTTTCTATTCTTTTGTATTCAGGCATGCTCTATGAGATAGTATTTGGTCTATTGTGGAGAAAGTTTTATGCCCTGCTATGAACAATACGTGTTCTCTGTAGATATCTAGAAGTCCTCTTGTCCAAAGATTTAGTTCAAATCTGCCATTTCATTGTTGATTTTGGGGGGCCTGCTGGTTAGCTCAGTTGTTAAGCTCTTGTTCATGCAAATGTCAGGTGCAGGATACCACGGTTCGATCCCCAGTTCCACATGCCTTACCAGAACCACCCTTAAGGCAGCCTGAACCAGCACCCCCCAAAAAGAAACCCTTCTCATTGTTGACTTTTTTGTTAATTATACCTGTCTATATGTGATAGTGATATATTGAGGTCTCCTACTATAATTTTGATGATGCTTATCTGATCTTTTATGTCCAGTAGCATTATCGCAATTAGCATTGTAATATGAAGTTGAGTGCACCCATATTCAGCACATATATGTTTATAATTGTTACCTCTTCCTGTTGAATGGTTCCCTTAACCAATTTATAATGACCTTCTTTGGGTCTTCTGATCATTTTGTGCTGAAGTTCAGTTTGTCTGAAAATATGACAAGATATTCCTGCTTGATATGATATTCCTGCCTCCTATTGCATGAGCTATTTTTCCATCCTTTGATTTGTAGTCTATGAATTTTTTGATTCAATGTGTTTCTTCTATGTACTACACTATGAGTTTTTGTATTTTGATCCAATCTGCCTGCCTGTGTCTTTGAAATGGAGAGTTCATAGAATTGATAAGGACAGTTATTCTGAAAGGTATTGGGCTTAGAAGATAGCTCAGTGTCATAAGCACCTGCCTGGCAAA
>NW_004524577.1:24751927-24761555 GCF_000260255.1 Octodon degus | reverse complement strand
AGAAAAAGTTTTCATGATAGCAAAGAAGTACTAAGAGTAAAACATAAGAGAAGTACTGGAATGCCAAGTAAATGACCAGAACTTCTACCAGTTTGAGGATAGGATATCGCACAAAGTTCTAGTGTGTTGTGGACATGCATAAAGACCGTGACAGTTACTGGTGGCTAGGCGTCACCATACTTTCAAAAGAACTTTTTTATCTTTATTTTTATTTTTACCTTTATTTTGGTTTGGTACCTTTTCATGTTTTTCCTTTGCTAAATGGGTAATTCATATTTTGTATCATTTTGTTTATCTCCAATAGGTTTAATTTGCATTTTCTACAAGTTCATTGATCCTTTTATTTATTGTGTTCATTTATCTGTTTACTTACATCATCTTTGAGCTCACTGAGCACCATATCGCTCTGATTGTTTTGTCTTCTGTTTTATCATTTCTCATAATTCATCTATCTCCTTTTATTTTCCTCCCCATCTATACCGCATGGATCAGCTTTAGGGAAGCTGAGTTTTTGGAGGCATTTTATTATCTTCTTATGTTTCTCTTGGGGTGTGTGTGTGTGTGTGTGTGTGTGTGTGCATGATTACTGAGGTTTGCAAGTTGATTACACTGGAAAGACTTCGTTGCTAGTATGGAAATCTCTTTAGTAAGTGTCTGCACTTCAGTGATGTACTCTAAGCATGGCTAACCATTAGCTTTTTCCTCTGTGCCAGGATCCATTTAATTCTAGTAATTTTAGAAGGAAAGGCTGTAGTGTAATTGGCCCAGTACTCATTGCTCCAGAATGAATGACAGTATTGTTGATGACAGAATATAAATCAGATATTGTCATATAGTGTAAAACCAACTAACAGCAACAACTAAGTTATCCTGTCAATAACAACAAATTCAGCAATAATAATGGTTACAAAGACAAACTGGTTACTTCGATACCATAAGAATCAATAAAAAATACCACTCTGCCACCCTTAACCACAGAAATTTATAGTTATAATATAGATACAAAGACAAACCAAATATTGATGTGCAGCATCTACTAAATGCAACAACTATGCCACTATTTTTATGCCACTATTAATGGTAAAAATATTTCAACAATAATAACAGAATTAACAAAGATAAATAAAACTTAATACTTCTAAAGACAGAGGATATGGGGAACTGGAAAAAGAAAGAGGTGCAATTTGAAAAATAAAGAAAAGGAAGATGAGAAGAAGAAAAATGAGAAAAAGGATTCTGTCAAGGTGTAAAAAAATTAATAGAAATAGATCAAAATTAAAGAAAAAAGAACAAATAAAAAAATAAAAAGGAAAAAAGAACAAAAAGAAAAAAATTCAAATCCCTAGGGCAATTTTAAAAAACCACAGAAATGAATAAAAAAATTTCTTCATTTTTTGAATAGGTTTTTCCCCCCGCCAAGGGTCTACAATGTTGGAATCCACCAAATGGGGGGAGGGGAGGAGGGTGAGTCACTACTAAGGCTTATTTCATCTTCACATACATGTTTTTGAGTGTGAATGCTGAATCCTGCCATGCCTTTCATGCTGGACATGGGCAGTCAGTAGTGTCTTCCATAGAGCTATAGTCACTCTGGCCACTCCTAGTTTCCCTGTCCCCTTGTGACCTAGTTGTTGCTATTAGCTGCTTTTCACTATATGACAATATAGTGGCTTTTTCCACCTAGTTTTATCATCTGTGCATTTGTAAGGAGGCCTCCATTCTCCAGAGGCCTCTCTCACCATGCACCCCAGTCTGTGGCAAATGTCCAAGCCAAGGTGCTCACTTGATTGTACTGACAGCTGGGCAAAGAAAACAGATCACTGAGCTCTGACCTGGATGTAGACAGCTGAGACTGTCAGGCAATCCACCTGACTCCCTGCCAGCAATTTCAAACCCAGCCCCTTTTGAAAGCCAGGCTTCTCTACTGAGAGGGCAAGATACCTATGATCTTCCCAGCATGAGCTTGAACTTCTCAGAGTCGGGGAAGTCTACATCTAGCTCATGCATTCTCTCAACTGTCTCTTGTGACCATCTCTCACTCAGTTACTTCGGTAGGTGAACAACAGAAACCCTGAGATAGACTTGCCCTGTAGTTGTTATGTAGCTCTGTCTTAAACAACCCTTCTCAAAATGGCTCTTGATTAAACACTCTCAAATATGCTGCATGCTGTGCTGGATTTCTTCTCTAACTCTAGCTGGCCATGTGGCATAAAATACCCCACTGGTTTTGCAGTTTATAATGACCATGGGCTTCCCATCTCTAGGCTTACTTTATGACAGAAAAGTAATCCTCCCTGAGATCCAGGTTATTTTCCCAATTTCTTTGTTCTTTTTCTATATTACATTTCTGAGCTTCTTTTCAGTTACTGATTTTTCTGTCAGCTATTTCCCGATTCCCAAAGATCTTCTTTTTTTCTCTCCACCAATTTGGTTTTTTCCAGGCATCTCAAATCCAGGTCCCAGAATGACTCTATTTTGCTTTATTTAATCTCTTATAATTTTTTTTTTAATTTTTGAGACAAGTTCTCATCAAGTCACTATGTTGTGCCCAGGCTGTGCTGAGAGATGGGACCTTCCTGCCTCAGCCTTGCTGAGGGATAAAATTACAGGCATTTACTACCATGCCTAGCTTGTGTTATTCATTTAAATGTGTGAGAAATATAAACATTCCAGAAATTTCAGCAGTGAATCAAAACACCACTTTGGATTGTAGCACTTGAAATGATTTTTAATTGATTTATACTGTCAGTGATTTCTAGATTTGTTTTATTTTAATTCAAACACACAAGCATAATTTATGAGAAACTAATTTATGTTTCTAATTTCTCAGAGTTTGAGTTTGGTGAAAATATCCTTAGTGTGACTCAAAATACCAACTTCAATGTATGGTAAGAAAAAGATTAGAACATTTCCGAATTCCCTTTTTCTTGTTTCTTAGTTTAATCCGAAGGGTACACAAGACAGGAATGGAAGTCCCTCTCAGAGGACCTACTAAGTCCTGTCCCAGGAACAGGGCATTTGGGAAGGTGTCAGCTTTCACTTTATGCAAATTCATTGATCCTCAGATTTTCTTCCTGGTTCAGTCAGAGACAAGAAATGTCCTGAGGGAAGCAACGTTCTCCAACATTTCTTCATACAGTAACTATCCCCATAAAAGGGATTTCTCCCTGAAGTCCTCAGAAAATTGTGCCCAGTGTCTGAACTTACAGAAAAATGCTCTAAGAATCAAAAGCACTACGAAGATGTGATTTATTTTTCCAGTGGAACATTTTCCAGGTCTAGGTGTGAGATCATCTCATTAAATGGTTAACTAACAGCTGAGACCATAAAAATCACACTTGTGAGAATTTTTCAACCCACCTTGCAAAAGGCCAAACTTCCAGAACATTTACTGTGTGCCTTTTATTTTATTTATTTATTTTAATGCTCTTTCTGAAGAGCTTTCTGGTGAAACAGAAGCGTTTTGACCTTCACCAAGGATTAGAAACTTGGCAAGTGGGAAACAAACCCCCAACCTTTTGCTGAAAACAGCCTGATGTAGCGGCTGTAGGAATTTACACTTAGAGTGGAAAATATTCTCAAATGCTGACAAAAATTTGCTGCACATGAACCTTAATAAAAAAAAGCAGCTTAATATTTACACAGCTCCTTGCACTCAGAGAACACCAAACATGACCTCTGCTCCTGAAGAAAGCCTTGGATCCATTGACTCATCCTTTTCCTGCTGGGGTGAATTTCCAGCCAGGTCCTACTGCATCAGCAGCCACATCCCAAGCAAGGACCTACCTGGGCCAGTCCTGCTGCTCTGGACAGGACACAGTCATGTCTCGGCTCCCAGTTTCACCTTGTTCCTTAGCACCGTGCCCAGAATGACCATGCTGTAGTGCTGGGGAGCTCACCCCAGCAGAGCTGGGTCTCAACACACTGACGCGCCTGTGAGCTTCGAGATGAACAGTTGCAAACTGTCTGCCCAGGAGCCATGAACTCTTCACAGCCTCATTCTGAGATGGTCTCTTAAATCCCTATTGTTTCATTTATGTCCAGCTTGTTTCTCATAGAACACAAGACAGGAAACTGCTGGCTACCAATTATGTATACTCTTCCTTTGCAGAATTGTCCATAGAAATAAATTCTTGTGCTCTTATTGTATCCCACCCAAGCAAAATATCTGTGCTTTCTATAATCATTTTTAGCATCCTCAGTGGATGTTATTTCCTACTGTCTTCTCTGAGCTTTATTTTCCCACACTTGAGTCATGAGGTTGCTAGGGGAACACGGACCCCTCTGCAAGGTCTGACCATTGCTTCCATGTCAGTGCGTGTCCCTTTGGCTACTCTGTGAATGTTCCAGTCTTTCAAAAACAAGTTGTGTACAATTCTGGCACAAGTTTAAGTTTAAAAATATAATCCTTGATCATAGGGAAGTGTCCCACACTATCTGTGAAGGGCAAGTTCCAAGAACTCCACTGGATGCCTGATTGTGCTGAACCTTCAATATACTCGATTTTTTTTTTTCCTCGTGTCCTGCAGCACTGCCATGTTATCACAGCACTGCTACCTTTTCACGCTGCCTTTTCAACCCTCCTTTTCCTCATGATTTTTTTGTGCTTTGGTGCCACTATTAAATATAAGAAAAGTCAGCTGAACCAAAGCACTGTGATGTGTACCAGATGAGCTCAATAACTGAGCATTCTGAGGACAAATGTTGGGTAGTCTGCAGTACGCATGCACCAGACAAAGGAATGCCTCAGTTCCTAGGCATGAGGGAGGAGGACAACATGTGATTTCCTTGACACTACTCAGCACAGCGTGCAATTTAACACTTAGGTATTGTTTATTTGGGGAATTTTCCATGTAATATTTTCAAATTGCCGCTGGCAATCAGGAACTGAACCCACAAGCACTAAACCCAAGGATAAGGGAGGGCTGCTGTGCATGCAAGTGTGACACAGTGTTTATGTGACTTTCTTCCCCAGGCTCCATCATCACTCTCACTTACCCCAATTCATTTGACCTTCCAACAGTTTGGCAACTTGGGTTTGAGACCGCATACTGGCTTTGTCCAAAGCTCTTCCCTAGCTTGAAAATGGGAGCCCGGATACACGAAACTTTGTCCTTGAATTATCACAATTGTCAGGATTTTCTGTGTGTCATCAGCATTAGAGAAATTGAGAGAAACATGTAGAGCTATATAGTAATAAACACTATGTTCTTAGGTATAGGTGCCTAATTAAATAAAGAAGGTAAACCATAAATCATTGCCTACACTGGTAAGGTAAATAACCTAAAACTATTTGATTGAAATGTTGTTTAAATATCCACAAGCATAAATCCAGGCATGAACTCCTTCAATCTATAGCTTTTGCGCAACTACAAAATCAAAATAAAGTTATAAATTAAATATAAACCATAAACCAAAAAAATTCAAATAAAGTAATTAAGTGCAGACATGAGGTTGCTTTGTTGAAATGTAATCCTCAGTGGTAAAGGGTATGGGTGCCTCTGGCAAAAGTCCTTGTAGGTCCCACACACACAGTGTCATCGGTGATGTAGTGACTTCATTTTCCAACCACATTTTTTTCCACCCAGAGTTCTGCAAAGCTTTTGTTTAAGCATTTAACTGACTTCCATCCTGCAATGTGTGCATTTATTAATGGCTAAGTTTTACCTCTGCTCCTTTCTACCAGTTCTGTAGGCTATTCTAATGCATTATATAATTTCCATGGTGGTCCACCAAAATATCAGTGCATTAACACAAAGGTAAGTCTTACTTTATAAAGATGTCTTTTCTAAAAAACTATTGCCATGAAAGTAAAGCTTTGTCATTAATTCAGATGAAATATTCAACATACATTTGATGGTAGAATACAAAGCATTGATTATCAATTTGAAAATGGAACAAACTATCATAGGTAGATAGAGAAGATTAGTGTTTGCTTGAAATTCTTTAGGCTACTAAAAAGCTTACCCAGTTGTACAGGTATAAATAAAATAAATGTAGGAACTGGTATTCATAAGCACGGGTCTTTCAGTTTGTCATCCAAATGTTCCATAATTTGCTTATTTTTCTTATTAAAATGAAAATGTAAAATTTAAGATTTTTCTTTGGAAACTCAAGATCCAGGAAGATATAATCATGTACCTCAGAATGAGAGAAATGTAGCTGGAAAGGAACCAAGATTACCAGAGTCGAATAGAGCCATGAAAAATACCCAGAGAAAACTAATTCATTTTGGTCAATCTTCTTGACTTGAGCAAACAGAGTTTTGAAGAAGTTAAGAGATCAGTAACAGACAAATCCAGTTTCCTTCCCTTTTCTATTATATAAATATTACCAAGTTCCTTCTCATTTTACGATGTCATATTTCAGAACTACTTTGGATTCACAAAGCCTCCTGCTTCTCAATACTACTCTTTCTTTTTTTTTTTTTTTTTAAATTGAGGCAGGGTCTCAATGCACAATCTAGGTTAATCTTGAACTTACTATGTAGAAAAGGCTGGCCTTGAGCCTGCAAAGATCCTTTCTCCTCAGCCTCCTGAGGAGAAATCCTCCTCCTAGGATTACTAAGGTTACTCTCCGCACCCAGTTGTTTCAGAAAAGATTCTTAACAGCCAGCATATTACTTATTGGGGACAAATGCTATATAGCATGTTAGCATTCTGATCCATTTAAATAATTTTTCAATGAATGTGCATTTATGAAGAGTATTTTATAAATAACATTTTGGTAACTGATGACTACATTTTTTCATACAATTATTTCTTAGCAGTTGAAATGATTTCATAAGTGTGTTTAAATCTCTGTCATCCTAAAGGACTGCTATGGCCTAAAAATGTCCTCCCCCAGTCCCAGTTTATATGTGGACACTTGCTCACCAATGTGTTAAAGCTAAGACCTTCAGGAGGTGATTACATCAAGAAAGTTTCAGCTCCATGGATGGAACTGATGCCCATATAAAAGAGGGTTCACCTACCTACTCTGTGCCTATAATAACCTGGGCAAACTCAAACCACCTTCTTTGTTAGACTTTGTACAGAGGACTTTCTCAGTTATTCTTCTCTTGGTTTTTGTTTGTTTGTTTGTTTTTGTTTTTGTTTTGTTTTTTGCGGAACCAGGGATCGAACTCAGGCCCTTGCGCTTGCCGAGGAAGCACTTATTCCACTGAGCCATCTCCCCGGCCCCACTCTTGTTGCTGGGACAAAATACTCAGCACCCAAATTAAGGAAAGAACCATTTATTTAGCTTACAGTTGGAAGTTTCAATTCATACTCAGCTGGCTTCAAGGAAGAGTCACACATGGCAGAGATCAAATATTCATGGTGGCAGCAAAGAACAAAAGACAAAGGGAGGAGAGGCAGCAGCTCAGGCAGCTAGCAAGTCTCTCACCCCTCCTCACATTGTAAAGCAAATTACCTGCCCCAAGGTAGGTGCAGCACCCACACCTACAATAATCAGTCACAAACTCCAGAAGATACCCAATGACTGCATGAGGCTTTTGGCGGGCACCTATACACAAACCATAACAGGGACACACCCTGGGGAGGACTGGCAATTAGGTATTACCCATATGCCCATATGCTACCATGTGGGAGATTTAAGTAGATGTTGCTTTGAATTTACCTTTACAGGCTGGACTGAGGCCTTCCCTACCCATTGAGAAAAGGGCTGTGGAGGTAGTGAAGGATCTGCTCAAAGAAGTTATCCCCCTGTATCATTCCCTTTGGAGTGACAATGGGCTTTCTCTTACCTCTTAAATAACTCAGGAGACTTTAGGAATCAAGGACCATCTCTATTCTTCATGGAGGCCACAGTCTTGTGGAAAAGTTAAGAGAGCAAATCAGCCCTAAAATGAGCTCTGGTGAAACCCTTCCAAAAGACATCTGAGTCTTGGCTCTGATTACTGCAAATATCCCTCGAAAACCTAAAACTTGGATAAATGGGTCCATTTGAGGTGCTATATGGGAGGCTATTTCTATCTTCTGATCTGGTAGTGAACCTAGAGACAAGGAGATACTTACAATTCCTTATTAACCTAGGCCAACTGCAATAGGCCATCCAGATATATAGCAATATTGTCCTGGCAGCTCTTGGCCCAGGAGGGGCCCAACAGGTATCTGCCCTAGAGACCCATTGCTCATAGAAACTTGAAAAGGAACCCCTACAGATCAATCAAAACCAAATGTCAGGGCCCCTCTCAGTGATCCTTGCCACACCCACTGCTGTAAGTGTGGAAGAGACAGATAATTAATCTTTCTGGAATAAAGCCAGTGCTGCTTAAAAAGAAGAAAAGAGGAGGGGAGGGGAGCAGAGGGGAAGAGAGGAGAGGAGAGTGGAGGAGAGGAGAGAGAGGAGACCCTCTGGAAGACCTGAGATTTCTCTTTAAGAAACAAGTTTTTAGGGCCAGGGCAATAGCTCAGTTGCTTAAGCACCTGTCTGGCAAGCTCAAAGTCCTGAGTTTAATCCCCAATGCAAAAAAAACAAGAAGCAAGGTTTTAGTGCAGCTCCAACTACAGGTTTTTCCTTCAACCCAGTCAGTAAGCCTCAAAACCTAATGATAATTGGAGGACATATAATCCCCAGAAGGTAAGTTCTACAGTACCATCCATCAGGAAAGAGATATATGAAGACAAAAATCTCTATGCCACTCCACACCCCATAAAGAATTATGGGAATATGTGTCCCTTAGGGGGAAATGAGACCAAAAGATAGGCTGTGGCTAAAACTGCCTGGGAAAGGAGGTGTGATGAAATCCCAGATACATGCAAAGGCCTGTCCCAAAACCCTGTATGTGGACTTCTCATGAGAACTCAAGCAGGTTTCTGATAGGTTAACTTGGATGGGTTGCCAGCGTGGGAAACAAAAAAGAGCCAGTCCCCATAAGCACTTGCCATAGTGTCTTTTCACAGTAACCCAGCCTGTAGTGTGGGGAGCATACTTTTATTAGTTTTTCTCCCTTTTCGTACTTTTACTTGGCCCAAACTTTCTCTACAGAGTCTGTTTTTTCTTACCTTCAATAAACATGAAAGTTTGTCACTACTTAAAAAGAAAAGGCTTCAAAAAGCACTTGGCCCCTTGGCCCCTTCTGTCTCTTCTACAATGAAGACACAGTACCTGTCAGATCTATCGTGACAGGATGCAGCAAAGAGGCATTGGCTCAGAAGCAGAGAGCAGCCCTGAGCAGACAGCAACTGCCAGCACCTTGGTCTTGGACTTCCCAGTCCCCAGCTATCAGAAATAACTATTGTTTACAAATTACCCAATCTGTCTACATAAGTGGTCTACAAGTAGGCTCCTGTTTTTGACCTCCTATTGCCATTCTTCCCCAGAGGGCCACATGGGCATTGTGGTTGCCACATCCATTAGGTTATCTGTGTACTATCCTACTTGATGCCCCCACAGGATGCAAACTATTTACCTCTTTCAGCTAAAACTCCCCTTTCATGGCTTTTCTAAAGCTTGTCTCCTTTGCCCACCTGCTCCTGCACCTTCACGGCTTACCTGATTCTTTACCCAACTTCATAAATGTTGATATTCTTAGAATGCTAATTACTCTTTTATTTCTTAATTGTTCATCATCTCACTATGTAGCCATGTGCTGGTGATGCCCCAGCAATCCCTCTCCTTTCTG
>NW_004524577.1:24744987-24745739 GCF_000260255.1 Octodon degus | reverse complement strand
TTTGTTGAAACTGTACTTCCGATTTGATTTGAAACTGTCTCATTGCTATCTGTTTATCAATAAAACTTTGAAAAGAAAAAAAAAAAGGTAAGAGGTGTAACCAGACTATATCTGTATGGAGGGAAAAGGAAGGAAAAACTTAAGAGTTTCCGAAGAGGGGCAGTCAACTGTTGCAAATGCTATGGTCCTGATGAATAAGAATGGGAATATTCTTTAGACTTGGCCACTTGGAGGTCAGGGGAATCTTGGGAAGAGCAACATGGGATCTAATTCAGATTTAATTTGGTTAAGGAATGGTTGAAATGAGGGGAAATCGAGACTGTGAATATAGAAAGCCTCCAACAGCTTATGGGGTGGTGGAGGGGAGGAGTGATACTTAGGTCTGAGGAAAGCTATGGTCTCAGGAAGTGGTCACAAGAAACATATGGCAAAAATACTGGAAAAAAAAGGCGGCCACATGCTGAGTAAATATTAGGGACTAAGAAACTACACAGAAGAGGTCGTTCTTTGATTAGGAGGGAAAGAGCGGAAGGTGTTTGTGGTATAGTTCTTGTTGACTGAAAAAGCAGGCAGGAATTCAAGAGTTCAGAAACAGTCCCCTTTTCTACTTTAGTGTAAAATTGAAGTCACTTTGTGAGGTTCATTGGGGAAAATTGTGAGGTATCTGAGGAGATTTGGATTAATGAAGGAACTGCCCGAGCTCCATAATTTGTTCTATCTTATCCTGCACCCTGCTGCTAGAGCACTATTTC
>NW_004524577.1:24728883-24743572 GCF_000260255.1 Octodon degus | reverse complement strand
CATTGGCCTGGCTGTCATAGAATCGAAGTGCAGCAAGGCTGAAGGATGGTGACAGGGAAGGAGTCCGCCCAGAGATTGCCACATATCTGTCTGACTAATGCCACCTCCAAAGGCTTCTGTTGAGAGATCTGCAAAGCCTGGGTCAGGGCCTCTCCAGCAGGCTTTCCCCAGGATGCAGCACACTGGCTTTATTTTTTTTTTCCTTGCAACCTCAAAATTCTTTGTTTGTTACAAAAGCTAATGGGGATTCTTATGGTGAGCTTATCGGTAGGGTTTCTGGTAATGAGCACCAGCACCAGGGCCTCCAAACTTTTTGAATTCACAGTGACGGGGTCAGTTACCAACAGGGTCCAGTCATACTGGATGAGAATGTCTTTGATCTCTTTCTTGGAAGCTCATCAATGTATTTCTGGTAATAGTCCACCAGGGCTTTGGAGATGGACTGATGGACAGCACAAATCTGGGCAACATGACCACCACCCTTCACACGGACATGGATGTCAATCCCAGCAAACTGCTCCTTGCCCAGCAGCAGAGCAGGCTCCAGTAACTTACATTGCAGCATTCACAGCTTGACCATCTCCAGGGGATGCCCATTCACTCTGATGAGGCCGTTGGCCCGTTTGCAGTGTGCCACAGGTGTGGCTGTCTTCTTGCAACCAAACAGTTGCATAGACAGCAGCGAGCTCTTAGACTGCATAGTTGCTAGTGCAGATTCTAGAGCTCCTCACCGCACGGTACCGCAACGGGAAATTTTCATTTTTTTATTTTTTAGTACTTGGATCAAACTCAGGATCTTGTGCTTGCCAGGAAAGTGCTTATGCCACTGAGCTACCTCCTTAGCTCCTCACACTGGCTTTAATTCGAATCTGCTTTACAAATTTAAAATGGTCTTGTATTGGAACTTATTGCCTAGAGCTTACTGTCCAAAACGTATGAAATTCTAATCTAATCCTTTCCAACTAGAAAGTTCGATTAGTCTTTCTAATGATTTTCCCTTTCTTAGAATATCTATTTATGGCCCTTGAAAAAAAAAAGAATTCCTTCTGATGTCTTAAGGCCAAGTCATTACTGCTCTCAGCACTGTCATCTGTTTCTTGCCCTGATCCCTGGTTGCCCTGAATCTTTGATTCAGTTTGTCCTTTAACCCAATGGCCAGCCAAGGGCAAGGTTTTCTTTGTGCACTCTCCCCTTGATCTAGCTTCTTCCTTCCTTCAATTCTGTGTGCAACTAATAATATGTTGTTATGTTATCTTAAAAAAAAATGCAGAGCTTAAAAAAAAAAAAAAGAAAGAAAAGAAGAAAAGATCAAGAAAAAGTCCTGCCTTTTCCTTTCAAGGTAAACCTTGCATAGCACTGTTTGGGACTCAAGCTACCATGACTTCTGCTTTATATATCTGGGTTGCTAAACAAGAGAGTCACTGTTATCTGCTTAATTTAAAAATCATGATTTTCCTGTGAACTGTTCTAATCTCAGCTTTACCAGCAGATGGGCCCACACCTAAAATAAGACTAGCTTGACGCCTACTCGTTGCCTGTTTCAATCCTTTTTTTTTTTTTTTTTTAAGTAGGACTAGGGTTGAAGTTTTCACATTTTCTATGATTACTTGCTGCAGACGTTTCCAATGTGAAATATTCAGCTAAAAAATATACAGCTGCAAAGGCAGCAACATGTGACTCATGGCTCTCCAAATCTTCCTGTCAGCCCTCAGCAGCACCTGCAGCCTGGTTGGGGGGTCCAAGTGCCCAGCCCCTGTCTTAGGCTGCTCCTGCAGAGAGCTGTCTACTTCTTCATGTGGGGGTCATACTTTGTCCTGCAGTGAAACTGCCTCTTTCTGATTGCCCACAATTTTTTGGCAATACTAGGGACTGACCCTAGGGATTGACCTCTCCCACTGAGCTACATACCAAGCCCTTTTTGACTTTTCATTTTGCAACCATCTCAGTCACCCAAGCTGGCCTTGATCTTTCTATCCTCCTGCCTCAGCCATGTGAATAGCTTGGATTACAGGTGCCTCACATGGCTGAGGCAGGGGGATGCACCACGACACCTGGCTTTAATCCACCGCAATTTTCAGGGTGTTTGTGTATTCTCTTTCCCCTCCAGAACTAATTTTTCAGCATCGAGTCACTATTCTTACATTAAAAATTCTCTCCTCTCCAAAGAGGAGTATCTGAAATACCAAGCATTAAGAATCCAGACCTCATGAAAGGATAGCGGCATACAGTCGCTAGGGAAGGTGAGTCCATTGGTTATATAGCTGTTGCTTTGTTTCTTTGATAGGGATCTGCTGCTTTGGAGTTGAATTGTTTGTTTTTGTTTTTGTTTTTGTTTTTGTTTTTGTTTTTGTTTTTCAGGACAGCAGCTTTCACCTTCTCAGCCCTTCCCCAAGGCAGCCTTTGACCTTTCTTATAAATAAATACTTACCAAACAATTTAACAAAATTGCTTACAGAGGAGAACTGAAAGGCTTGCTTGCGTGGTGGTAACAGATAGCTCAGAACTTAACAACCCCTAAAGTCAGCCTGTGTCCATTTTCCTCTAAAGCTGTTCAGGGCCAGGGGTGGCATGAGGCTCATAAGTCACTTCTCTGATGACATGTGTCCTCCCAGAGTCCTCTGGAGTGTTCTCTTTTTTGCCTTGGCATTCTACCTCTGAGGAAGATTTCACTATAGACTCTTTCTTTCAAACATGCTAGCTAAAACTGAGTTGTGCATCACTTTAGGGACCCTCTAGATGACCTTCCCATTTGGACCAGGGCCCCATTTTCTCTGGGTGGAAGGTTGTGAACATCTGGAATTCATTACTACATGAATTTGGTTTGGGCTGTTTCCGATCCCTAAGCCAGTTCCCTAACCATGACCAAACATTCCCCACAATCTCATCATGACTCATTTTTATTTTTAAGTAACCTCTGGTGTGGAAGTTTGTCAAGGCTTTTTGAAAGGTTAAAGAAATTGTGTCCACATACTTATTGAGCCCCTCTGAGAATTTTAGTAGATTAAGCATATTTTCTCCTCACAAAACCCATTGGCTATGTTTGCTAACTATACCATGACTGCTCTGTAAGATATGAAAGTGAGTTTATTTAAGCCTTAACATGGTCTTACCATTATGTTCAACTCTGTGAACTTATATTCTAAAAAAGAACAGTCTTAGGTATTAAACAGCTTAACATCTAGCCAGAGAAGTTAAAAGGACTCACAAAATAGTGAAAATATTAATGAAGAAGGTAAGTTTGGTAGATATTGAAATTATATAGTGAATTCATTAAAAAAGAAGAATTTTTTTGGAGAAAGATGGAAGGATTCCCCCACATGGTGGGACAAACAACCAGCATTGAATGCTCGGGATTCTGGACAACCAGCTTGACCAGAGGAGTCCAGGTCCCTGGCCCTGCCTAGCCCCACACATGAAGTGAAGCACGGAGTAAATCCACTCTAACAAGGGGAAGCATTTTGCATGCAAACTCCGAATGTATAATTTGTTCTGTTCTATAACTTGTAGACTTTGCTCCAATGTCCAAAGTACTAAACCAGTAGTTACCAAAGTTTGTCGATATCTAGATTTTGCCTGATGTTATCAACGTTGTTAATTGTGCTACTAATTAGTATTATAATTACAATTGCACTACTAATTGTAGTTAGGGTGTCACATTTTTTAACCCACCTATTCTCCCTTGGATAACAGTATTGGGAAGCACTAGAGTAACCACCTCACCACAACCATACACCTAAAGATGGAGGACAGTGCCAAATGGAAACAAACATCCCACTCTCAATTAGTTGCGAAGGCAGGATCTCAGGATAGATACAAACCAAGAATTCTGACACACAGAAGATATCTTGGAAGAACAGACTATTCATAAAATAGGCTTAATAGTAGCGCTATATCTACCTATGATCAAAATTTCACAGGAATTATCACAGAAATTAGAATAAAGAGTTCTTTCTGAAATAGAATATGACAAGACAAAGAAGCAAAATGCAATCTCAGGCCTCCAGCCCACCTGGAACAAGTCCAGGAGATATCAACATAGAAGAAATCAGAAGTCATACAACTGAACTTTCAAAAATGATAGAAATTGAAGTAAAGAAACAAATCCAGGAAGGTATAGAAGAAAGCAGATCAGAAATAATGACTCAGGTAAAAAAAAGAATGATGACCATAATGAAAGAATTACTGAGAATATGTAAAGAAGACATAGAGAAAATAGAGGAGCATAAAAAAAATGATGGAAACCTTAAATAAACAACATAGGAAAGAATTAGAATGTGTAACCAGAAAATTTAAAATTCCATTAAAACCTGGCAAATTTTAATGAAAATTAAAACCTTCCATTTTAATGAAATCAAACATAGACTTTCTTACCTTGAAGACATCATTGCAGCTAGCCACCATGAAGGGAAAGTTCTCTTTAAAAAAGCAAGGAACCAGAAAATTATAGCTTAACAGCTACAGAACGATGCAAAGATAAATAGCTTAAGACTTTTAGGTGTCAATGGAAAAGAATTAAACACAAACGACATAGAGAAACTATCTGCAGAAGTAATAGTAGAAAATTTCCAGAGCATGGGAAAAGGATCTGACACACAGCAAGTGAGGCATATAGAAATACAATTAGCATCAACTAAAATAAATCTACATGCAGACATAACAATCAAGATGCCAGAAATTCAGCATAAGAACAACATATTAAAAGCTGTTAGAGAAAAGAAACATCACATGTAAAGGAAAATCCACCAGAATACCAGCAGGTTTTTCAACACAAACCATCAAGGCAAGAAGAGCTAGGAGTGAAATATTTGAAGTCCTGAAAGGAAACAACTTGGAACTCAGATTGATGTACCCTGCAAAACCATCTTTCAAAATTAATGGAGAAGTAAAATACTTCCATGCCAAAGAACCAAAGCAATCCATAACCACCAAAGAAACTCTAAAAACAGTATTGAAAGATATTCCAGAAAGAGATAAAAATGATGACAATTCCAAGAACCAGGATGGAAAAAAACCATTAAGCAAGGCCAGCAATTAAACATGGAAAAAGTAAGGCACCAAAAGGAGGAAAATAACATGACAAAGATAAGCCAGTACATTTCAGCTATAGCCATCAACTTAAATGACTTCAATTTACCAACAGAAGAGTGGATCAAGAAACAAAATCCAACAATATCCTGAATACAAGAAACGCATTTAACTCCAAAGGAAATTCATAGACTGAAAGAAGGAGATGCAATACTCTGTGTGTCAGGAACTCAGAAAAAAAACAGGGGTACCTAGTCTATTCACAGATAATGTGAACTTCAAACCAAGAACGATCAAATGACATAAGGAAAGTCACTACATACTTGTTAGGGAAAAACAAGAGGAAAAGATGACAATCATAAATATGAACACATCAAATATGGGAGCATGAAACTATATAATACAAGCTTTAAAGGACATGGAAAATCAAATAAGCAATAATACAATCTCAATGGAGGACCATAACACCCCCTTAAGAAATAGAACAACTAGACAAAAATAAGCAGATAGTAGAATGAACCAAACCTTTGAACAAATGGATTTAGTAGATGTTTACAGAGTGTTCCACCCAACAGTATCAGAATACACATTCTTTTCATCTGCACATGGGACATTCTCTAAAATAGACCACATATTAGTCCATAGAACATGCTTAAGTAGATGCAAGGGAATTAAATTAGTCCATGCATATTATCTGACCATTGTATGATGAAATTGGAAACTAGCGACCAAAGAAACTGCAAAAACTTCGTAAACATGGAAATTAAATAACCCCCTGTTGAACAACCAATGAGTCACAAACAAAATTAAAGAAGAAATTAAACAATATCTATAATCCAATGAAAATTCAAACACAACTTACCAGAACTTGTGGAACGAAATGAAAGCAGACCTCAGAGGAAAGTTTACAGTGATGAACTTTCACATTAGGAAAATAGAACAAGAACAAATAAATATTTTAATGCTGCGCTTTACCTTCTGGAAGAACATGTGAAACACACAGCCCAAAGAAGGAAGGAAATTATAAAGATCAGACCTGAAATTGAGACAATGAAAACATTACAAAGAATTAATGAATAAAAGAATTGGTTTTGGGCTGGGGAGATGGCTCTGTATAATAAGTGCTTCCCTGGCAAGCGCGAGAGTCTGAGTTCAATCCCCAGTTCTACCAAAATAATAATAATAATAATAATAATAATAATTGATTTTTTAAAAAATTAAAAGAACCAACTGCCTCAAAAAGGGAAAGAAAAAACACTAAGTCATACAATAAAGATTGAAAAGGGTAAAATTACTACAGAGTCTGTGGAAATTCTGACAATCATCAATACCTACTTCAAAAATATTTACCCTTGGCCAGGAAGATAGCTCAGTGGCATAAGTGCCTGCCTGGCAAGTGCAAGGTCCTGAATTCAATCCCAGGTACAAAAAAAATTACTCTCATATGATGGAAAACACAGAAGAAGTGGATAGATTCCCAGATATATATGAATTATCAAAACTGAATAAAGAAGATATAAAAAGTCTAAATAACCCAATATCAGTTAACAAAATTGAAAATATAATAAGAAACTTAGCAACAAAAATGTTCAAGTCCTAATAAATTTAGAGATGAATTCCACATGAAATTTAAAGAAGATTTAATCCCAATACTCCTAAACTCCTAAAAGAAATTCAAAAGGAAGCAATTCTCTCTCTAATTCATTTCTAGAGGCAAGAATTACATTGATACCAAAATCAGAGAAACACTCAACCAAAAGAGAGAATTACAGGGCAATCTCTCTCATGAATATAGATGCAAAAATCATTAATAAAATGCTAACAAATAGAATGCAGCAAGTAATCAAGAAGATTAAACACCCTAACCAGGTGGGATTCATCCCAAGGATACAGGGATGTTTCAATATATGCAAATCTATAAATTATAATATACCACATCAACAAACCAAAATAAAAAATTACATGATCATCTCAATAGACAAGAGAAAAAGCTTTTGATGAAGTCAAGCACTCATTCATGATAAAAATCTTATAGACAATTGGGATAGATGGTCTTTACTTCAATCTGACAAAAGCCATCTATGACAAACCAACAGCCAGCATCATTCTAAATAAACAACTGAAAGCTTTCACTCTAAAATCAAGTACAAGACAAGAATGTTCACTATCACCACTCCTACTCAATATAGTTCTGGAAATATTATCCAGAGCAATTAGACAAGAGAGAGAATAAAAGGAATAAGAATTAGAAAGGAAGGAAGAAGTTGAATTGTCATTATTTGCAGATGACATGATACTCTACATGGAAGATCCAAGAGACTGCTAGAATTAATAAAGAAATTCAGTAGTGTAGCTTGGCACAAAATCAACACCCAAAATTTAATAGCATTTCTGTATAGAAACAACAACCTCACTGTGAGAGAAAAGGAAGTAAAAGATTTATGCAATTAAAACTATACAATGAAACTGACAATACTCTCAAAAAAGAGTTCAAAGAGGATTTCAGAAAATAGAAATCCAGTCCTTGCTCGTGAATAGGAAGAACCAACATTGTGAAAATGGCCAGATTCCCAAAACTGTTATACAGAGTCAATGCACTCCTGATCAAAATACCATTAACATACCTCACAGATCTAGAGAAAATACTCCTAAAATTCATGTGAAACCAGAAAAGAGCTAGAACAGCAAAGGCAATCTTGGCAAACAAAGGCAAGGCAGGGGGCATCACAATCCCTGACTTGAAATTCTAATACAAAAAAAAAAAATGTTCAACAGCACTGTTCATTTGAGAAATTCACATTCATGCAACACTGAGATTCCATTTCACCCCAGAGAGAATGGCTATCCTAAAAACCAACTGATAACAAGTGCTAGAGGGGGCTTCAGGAGAAAAAAGGAGCCCTTCTCCACTGCTGGTGGGAATATGAACTGGTGCAACCACTATGGAAATCAGTGTGGAGATTCCTCAAAACACTAGGATTATTTTTCCAGAAGGATTGAAAACATTATACCACAATGATATATATGTGCTCATGTTAATGGCAGCACAATTTGTCATAGGCAAATCTTGTAAACAACTTAAATGCCCATTAACTGAGTAATGCATAAAAAAGATGTGGTATTTTTATTCAATGGGGTACTGCTCAGCTATAAAAAAAAAGATCAACTTAAAGCTTTTATAGGAAAACGGATGCAACTAGAGACCATACTCATAAGTGAAATAAATCAGACACAAATGTGTTAATTTTTCCTTTTTTATGTTTTAAAGAGAGTACAAATTAGAATTAAAACAGAAAAAATTACAAGCGATACAGAATTTCACTTAACAAAGTAATACGAATTTTGCTGTATTTGTTGTAATACATAGTGTTGTCTTCCAACCAGTTATTCATGTTACCAGATAGATGCATGTGAAACTGGAAGAACTCTGTGAGAAACTAAGAAGAAAAAAGGTACAAACAATTGAAAATAGGAGATGGAACAAATTAAAGCATTAACTGCTTCTTTCCATAGACCAGCAGAAATGCACAGTACAGTTGTCAAAAGCATCCTGCTTGCATACATAGATAAATCTTTTTCTCCTACTCCCTCCCCGTCCTTCTCCTCCACTCACTCTCTCTTTCCTTTTAAATAAGTTTATTCCCTTTTCCTAACATCTATTGTATCCTTCAGATTCCATTTTTCTCTTTCAGTTTCCCATACTAAGGAGACAATGTTTGCATGTGCAGGTCTGATTTATTTCACTTAAGAGTATGTTCTCCTATTGCATCCATTTACTGACAAAAGACTCAAATGTATCCTGTTTTATAGCTGAATAATACTCCATTGTGTAAAAATATCACACATTTTTATCCATTCTTCAGTTGATAAGCATCTTGGTTGTTTCCAAGATTTAGCTATGACAAATTGTGCTGCTATAAACATGGGTGCACATATATCTCTGTAATATGAGGTTTTCAGTTCTTCTGGAAAAATACCCAGGAGGTGAATAGCTGGCTTGAATGAGATGTCCAATCCTAGCACTTTAAGAAATCTTTTCACTGATTTCCATAGTGGTTGTACTAGTCTGCACTCCCACCAGCAGTGCAGAAATGTTCCTTTTTCTCCATAGCCCCTCCAGAATTTATTATTGACTGACTTCTTGATGTTAGCCATTATTTCTGGGGTAAGATGGAATCTCAGTGTTTTAATTTGCATTTCTCAAATGACCAATGATGCTGAACATTTTTTCATATACTCATTTGTCATTTGCATTTCTTTCTCCAAGAAGTATATATTCATCTCAGATGCCCATTTTTGAACTGGGTCTTTGAATTTGGGGGACCTGATTTTTTTTTAATATTTTTCATGTTCCATATAGAAGTCCTTTGTCAGAGGGACAGTCAGCCATGGGTTTTTTTCCCAGTTTGGGGCTTTTCATTTTACTCTGTTGGACATTTGCTTTGAAGTGCCGAAACTTTTCAAAAAGATGTGATTCCAATTGTTGATCCTTTTCAGACCCAAATGTGTAAACATTGTATTGTCTCCCTAGTGTAAGAACCTGAAAGAGTAAATAAAATCTGAAAGGTACAATAGATATACTAAAAGGGAAATGGGCTCAAAAAGAATGAACAGTTGGGATGAGGGAAAGGAAAAAAGAAAGACAATAAATGAAGGGGGAAAAATCATGCGTGTACATACACAGGATAGCCTAGGTAATTGTACCACTAATTTCTACCAGTGTTTTGAAAGTAGATAGAAAGTATTAGTTAATGCTTAAAATTTTTATGTTGACCAATTTTACGTGCTTGCATCTGGTAATCTGAGCGGCAATGTGCAATATAATAGCCATTGTTGAATATTTATCATCTTGGGGATTTTTTGAAATTGTATACTGCTTCTAATGTCTCAATTTTTTCTCTTTAAAGTAAATTTTAAAAAAAAAGGTAGAAGAATATTTCCAGAAGAGGAGCCCTTGCATTGGGCCTAAAAAAGCTGAGCAATCTTCACAGGAACGGAGAGAAGGGATGTCTGTAGAGGCCACCTAGGTATCCAGAACTAAAAGAGACAGAGCAGGAGGGAAGGCTGAGAGGTAATAGTCTGAGCAGAGTAAAATTTGAAGGGGTCTGATAATTTGTGAGAAATGAAATTAAGGAAAAGCTAGAACACCCAGCCAAAAGAGTTAAAACTGGACAGGATGGATGGCAAATAGTTGTTCGGCTTTGAATCACACTTGAGAACTTAATACTTCAAAGCAAGGGAAATGTTTAGCGGCACATAGAAATAGTTTATAGAAGGGTTATCAAGGCAAGCCAAAGCTGAAGAGTTTTATTTTTAATTTATATCCAGATAAGGGGAAGATGAGTGAGGATAGAAAGGCAAGAGCTCAAGGATCAATTGAAGATGTGAAGAAAGGTAATAAAAAAGGTGAAGTGCTAAAGGCGCTACTCCTGCTACTAACATCTGTATATATTTCCTAGGGGTGAAGGGACTAGCACCCTACATGGCAGGATTGCTCCCCTCAGTTCTGGAGGTTGTAAATTCAAACTCAAGGTGTTGGCAGGCCCTGCTCTCCCCCACCCTCAAAGGCCTTAAGGAGGATCCTGGTGGGTGCTGGCCATCGTTGGCATTCCACCGCATGTAGTAGCTTCCCTCAAATTTCTGCTTCCATCTTCACATGAACAGCTTCCTTCTGTGTCTGCATCTCTATCTTCTCTTCTTGTAAGGACAACAGTTGTATTTGATTTAGGACTCAGATCCAGTCTGACTCCAGAATTTCATCAGCAAAACCGTCTTTTCAAATAGGGTCCCTTTTCTCTTCTAAGCCAACAGGAATTGGAGGGAATACTACTGAGCCCACTATTCAATTCAGAAAGCACAGGCAAGAATTGGCCTTACTCAGGACCAGAGCCTCACCCTGCAGACACTGACGAATCAAGATGGGATTCAGAGCCAGAAAGTGTGAAGGAGGAAGAGTCTCTGATCATCCCTAGGGCAAACAGCAGTCTCTTGGTAAGGGGGAGCTCAGGTAATAAAAGCAGAAAGGGTATCTGGGCTCATCACAGTGAGGAGAAGAGGGGAGCACAAGACAACCTGAGGCCCAGAGTGGGGCTGAGGTGTCCATAAACCAGGTTGTTACAGAACTGTGGTTTTACTCTCACTAACACTGTTTTGACTATGGCATTTTAATGTACTGTTACATTTGAGAGAAAAATTAGAGTTTCCATGTATACTCTACCCTCCTGCCCAATTATCAGCATCTTCCCAGGACCAACTGTAGCACATCTGTTATACATCTTTACTACCACCGTCAATAGTTGATACTCAGGTTGGCTATTATACCAGTTCCACACCTGTATAATGACCATGAGCTTATTATTGAGCCACCAGTTTTCAATTGTAAAAAGTTAGACTTTTTGGTATATGCCTTGGTAACTTGTCTCATTGGGGAAACACAAGGTGTGACACCCACAAGTTAGAAGAGGCAAGATTTATTCTGGCTCATGGCTTATGGAGGCTCAGTCCATCATCAGCCAGTTCCAAGGCAGAACAGCATGGTGGCAGGGTCTGGGCAGAGAAAGGATGCTCTCTTTGTGGCATTCAGGAAGCAGAGCAATAAAAGAGGAGCCAGGAAGGGAGAGAGTCTTCCAGGTCACACCCACAGTGACCCACCTGTTCTGACCTGGCCCCACCTCTAAACAGCAAGCCAGCTATAAGCTCCCTGTCATCAGTTAGCCTTCCAAAGGTCCCACCTATGATCACATGATGCTTTAGGGGTTATCTAGAGATAAACCATATTTATCTAGGTGTCTGTCTGTCTGTCTGTCTGTCTGTCTGTCTCCTAGGCATTCAAAATGCCTATTTGAAGAAACATATTTTAAAATATGAAGAGAAAATTTCAAGTTAAATCTAAAGATCCAAACTTGTTGCATAAGAACACAAATACCATGTATAATTCTCCAGGAAACATGAATTAATTAATTGAACATCTAAAAAATAAAGTGCAACCACAAGGCACCAACTTGAAAGATTGTACGAAATGTGATACTATTGTTTTGAAAAGTGTTAAGGGCATATTCTTTTAATTTAACAAATTTTTAATTTGTCATTGGAAGGTCAGCGATCACTCAGCTGACACACTGATTTATGAAGAGAAAGCCGCAAGGACCAAAACATGAATTCATGGTTGGAATCCTGTTCAGGAGAGGGCAGCAATTTGAATCAAGAAGATGTGAATTAAAATTTACCCTCTAATCTTACACCATGAGTTTTGAGCTTCAGGGTGCTGTCCTTAAAAAAATGATTTGGGGCCAGCCAAATAGCTCAGCACATTAAAGCACCTGCAAGCAGGCACAAGGGCTCGGGGTTCAATCCCTGGGTCTTCCATGCTGGCCCTGCCCCCAGGGCACTCTGAGACAGCAATTGAGACTGGGCGTGGTGGTGCGCGTCTATAATCCCAGCTCTTGGGAAGCTGTAAACAGGTTGATCACTACGAGTCCGATCTAGTAGTGAGACACTGAACACCCTGTAGACCCTTCCCTAAAATAAAAAAAAAAAATAATAAGTGATTTGTATGTAATAAATCTACTGCCCAGAATCAATGCAATATATTATATACAGTTAGTAAGTTTTGATACGATAGAGCGAGAATTTTAACTATTGCTATTGTGATTCCTCAAGACTCAATCACATTTTGTTCTAGTCATCAGAAGGTCATTGGAAGGTCAGCCATCATCTTTGATGTTTCTAAAAGGCAGATATTTCACACAATTGATGTTGAAAGCATCTTCTCAGTCAAGAAGGCACCGATAGCCGCAGATGTGCAAAGCAAGCCCTGCCTGGATATTATCATTTCTTTAACAGGCATCTCCCTTAATTTACATCCATGGCATCACATAGGATTGAAATTTAATCAAAATTTTTATTCCAACTTGTTGCCCAAGTCATCCTCACAAAATTAAAACTGAGACGTCACACTGAAAGTCACTTTCAGTTGTTTAGAACTTTTTTTATTTTGAAATAAGGTGTTCTGCTGAGCAAACCTGCACTTGCTGCTGCTGCTGCTGCTGCTGCTGCTGCTGCACAACTGGAGCCCTGGGAGCAGGGGCATCTGTAAACTTGGCACTGGGTAGGCCTCGCCCACATCAGCCTTGTCCCAGCCCTGGCTGGGACTGAGGACACAGCAGGAGCACGCAAGGGGAAAATCAGGGGACCATTTCAGTGGCCTCAGCCATGTCCGCGGGGACATTCAGAGCTAGAACTGGCCCTTCAGTGTAGTCTCCTGCTGACAAAGATGCTGGGCAGAGCTCACACTCCTAGACTGGGCATTGGATTTGTGTGGGGAGAGAGTTGCATGCTCTCAGGACTTGCATGCTGAGGAAGTGCTGTGATGCTACAGTCTTCCATGACGGGCTCACAACAGCTGAGCAGCAGACTCCTCCAGGAAGAGGCCTGAGCAGGCCACCTCAGCATCTCCACCCTTTCTATGACATGACTTAACTCACTTTATCCTATTTGTGATGAAGCTTATTAGCTCCTTGGGGCCAAGGATTTTGGGTCTTGTATACACTACTGCTTTCCCAGACTGGACAGCTGTGCTACACAGTGGATATGAGATAGACAGAGAGTGCCCCAAAGTCTTTTATATACTGATTCAAAAAACAAGGGGAATTTCTTTCCCTTTCTGTGAGCCAAAGTCTTCATTCAGAAGTACAGTAGACTGAGTCTAATTCTCAACATTTAAAAATTCAGGTTTCACATTGAGAAACATAAATATCTCACATTTTCTGAACTATGTATCATAAAAAGTCATTTAGAAGCCAGGAATAGTGTGCATGTCCCTAACCCCACCACTGAGGCAGGAGGATCACTGTGATTTTGAGGCCAGTTAGACTACATAGTGAGCTCAAGGCAAGCATGGACAACATAGTCAGACCTTGTTTCAAAAAGAAAAGCTGGGAGTGGGGAAGAGAGAAGTCGTGTTAAATTTTTTAACATAGAATTTGACCTATTGACTATATTTTTAAAAGATTATTTTTCCTTCCTCAAAAAGTCCTGCTAGCCTCCCTCCCCATCTTCACTAAAGTCATCAGACCTATCTGAGGGAGCCCTTCACTCTGGTTGCAAGGAGATGGGGCAGGTAAGTAAGGAACTGAAGAAGACGACTTGTTATGTGAAGGCTGGACAACAACCAACGCCCTTTACTTTCCCTTTGCCAGATGCTCAATAGCCAGGCTTGCTTTGGCATTCCCAAACAGCCCCAGTACGTTATGTCACATTCCGCCGCTATTATCACAATGTTCTGGGAACATTCCAGCAGTTTTCCCGCGTATCCTGAAGCCTTGCACCAGAGAAGGGACACTACATATCATGGAAAAGCTGGTCAACCAAGTTTTCCCTGTTACACTATTGAGTAGGTTCAACTTGCATGTCAGTCCTGTTCCTGGGAAGCAAGTGCAAACACCACAGCAAATGGACAAACCCATTGCATGCACTCTGCTAGCACCATCAGCCAAACACAAATGCAGGAGCAAAACTCACATCTCCCTAAAAGTCATCAGAATTAAACGCATAGGTTTGCTTTACATATTTGAATGAAATGGGGGCTGGGGAGATGGCTCAGTGGAATAAGCGCTTCCCTGGCAAGCGCAAGGCCTGAGTACAATCCCCAGTTACGCAAAAAAAA
>NW_004524577.1:24723254-24728268 GCF_000260255.1 Octodon degus | reverse complement strand
TTTTCTTTTTTTTTTTTTAGGGAAGGCTCTACAGGGTGTTCAGGGTCTCACTACTTGATCAGACTTGGAGTGATCCACCTGTTTACAGCCTCCCAAGAGTTGGGATGACAGGCGCATGCCACCACGCCATCTCAATTGCAATCTCAGTGTGCCCGAGGTGGGGCCGGTACGGCAGGCCCAGGGATCAAACCCCCAGCCTCTGTGCCTGCTTGCAGGCGCTTTAATCTGCTGAACTATCTGGCCAACTCCTTCCTTGATTTCTTGGTCCCCTTCCCATTTGCAGAAGATCTGTCTTCCTATTATTATCAGGTTTTGTTTTGATCTGTAGTTATGTGTTAGGTTGCTTCCAAAAAAGAAAACAAAAAAAGAAAAAGAAAAAAAAAAAAGAAGAAGAAACCTTGCAATATTTAAGCTTGTGTGTCTGATTAGTTTGAATTAACATTATTGTTTCAAAATACACCATTTTCCTACAAATGATTTAAGTTTATTCTTCTCTATGGCAGGATAGTGTATAAATATTGCATTTTCTTTATCCGGTCATCTGTTGATGAGTATAGAGGTTGTTTCCAAGATTTAGCTATTGTACCCCTATAAACATGGCCATATTTATTTCCTTAATTCTTTCAGAGAAATACCTAGAAGGGAAATTGCTATGGTCAGTGGAGTTTCTAGTTTTAGTTTTCTGAGGAAACTCCTTACTGATTTCCATAGTGGTTGTACCAGTTTACATGCTCATCAGAAGTGTAAGGCCGGCCAAATAGTTCAGCAGATTAAAGCACCTGCAAACAGGTACAGGGGCCAGGGGTTCAATCCCTGGACCTACCATGCTGACCCCGCCCCTGGGGCTCACTGAGACTGCAATTGGGACTAGGAGTGGTGGTACACACCTGTAATCCCAGCTCTTGGGAGGCTGTAAACAGGCAGATCACTAGGAGTCTGATCTAGTAGTGAGACTCTGAACACACTGGACCCTTCAGAAGTGTAGAAGTGTTCCTTTCTCTTCACAACCTCACCAGTTTTATTGTTTGATTATCTGATAACAACCGTTCTTTTTGGACTAAGATGGTACCTCAGTCTGGCTTTAATTTGCATTTTTCTACAATGAAAAGAGATTGAACATATTTTTATGTATTTATTAGCCACATGTACCTCTTCTGAGAAGCGTCTTTGCATTCCAGTTGCCTATGGTTTGACTGGGTCTTTCACTGGGAAGACTAATATTTTGGGTTCTTTATATGTTCTACATATTAGTGCTCTGTCAGAGAAACAACTGGCAAAGTGTATTCTCATTCCTGAGGTTGTCTTATGTATTGCTTGTTCACTTTGCTCAGTAGAACCTTTCTGCTTGATATTATCCTATTTGTTGATTCTGAATGTTATTTCTTATGCAATTGGGATTTTGTTCAAAAAGTCCTTGCCTATGCCTATATCAAGATTTTTACAGACTTGATCTTCTGGTGGTCCGTTTCTATCTTAACATTTAGATCTTGAATCTATTTTGATTTTAGTTCAGCTCATGGTCTAGATTCAATCAGCTGCATGTAGATAACCAATTTTCCCAGCCCTATTTATTTATTTATTTATTTATTTATTTATTTATTTTGGCAGAACCGGGGATTGAACTCAGGCCCTTGCGCTTGCCAGGGACGTGCTTATTCCACTGAGCCTTCTCCTGGCCCCCCCTCCAGCCCCATTTATAATAGAGGTGGTATATCATCCAGCACATGTTCTTTGCCTCTTTGTCAAAGATCACATAGCTGAATTTCTCTGGGGTAGATTTTGCATCTTCTGCTGTGTTCCACTGAGCTGCATTACTGTTTTTATGCCAATACCATTCTACTTTTAACACTGTAACTTTGAAATACAACTTAAAATTCATCATCATAATGCCACTTACTTTGATCTTATTGCCCATGATTGCTTTAGACATTCTGTGCTGCTTTTGGTTCATATGAATTTTAAGATTATTTTCTCTAGCTCTCTAAGGAATGCTATTGGTAATTTAATTAGGATTGGGTTAAATCTATATATCAATTTTCAAAATATGGCCACTTTGGCTATATTGGTTCCCCTCACCTAAGAATAGGAGATATCTTTCCATTTTCTGATGTATATCCTTTTAAGAGTCCTGTAACTTTTAAGGGCTGGTGAGATAGCTCAGCAGACTAACTGCCTGCTTAGGCAATTGAAAGGCCTGGGGTTCAATCCCCGGCACCACATGCCACTCTGGCCCTGCCTGTAGGCACACTGAGCTGGCCACCAAGACTGGATGTGGTGGTACACACCTGCAACCCCAGGGTTGGGGAAGCTGAAAACAGAAGGACCACTATGAGTCTGAGCTGCATAGTGAGACCCTGTTCCAAATACATAAAAAAAGAGTAATTTTTATTATAGGGGTCTGCCATTTCCTAGATTAGGTTAATTCCTACATATTTAAATTTTCTTGGTTCTACAGTATTGTGAGTAGCATTATTTTTCTAGTTTCCTTCTCTAAAGGCTCATTATTATTATATAGTAACATTACTGCTTTTTGTTGATTTTTCTATCCTGCTATTCATCATTATTATTTCTAATTATTAATAATAATTCATCATTATTAGTTCTATGAGCCTTTAGTGAAACTTATGGGTTTTCTATGTTGTTAAGCATGTCATCTGCAAGTAATGTTTACTTTTTTCTTCCTTTTTTACAAGAACAAAAAGATAGTTAAAAAATGTTAGAAATGATACAAATTTCACTAAAACAATAATAAGAATTCAACAATGGTTGTTGTGTCCTTTTGTCTTCCTTTTGCCTGATTGCTCTGGTTGATGTTTTCAGTACTATATTGAAGAAGAATAGTGTAGTGGACAACTCTGGCTTCTTACTGATTTTACAGGGAAAGCTTTCAGTTTTTCTCTTCTTAATAGAATGTTGGCAGCAGTTGTCATGAATGGTTTTTTCAGATCCTTCAGGGTTTTTTTTTTTTTTTCCATGAATGGATGTCCAAGGCTTCTCTGTATCTATTGAGATGATCATGTGATTTTTGGCCTTACATCTGTTAATGTGATGTTTAACATTTATCAATTTGTGTATGTCAAATCATCCTTACACCCTTGGGATGAATGTTACTCTGTCATAATGTGTGATCTTTTTGATAATTTCTGCATTCTCTTTGCAATGTCTTTTTGAGAACTTTTGTGTCTATGTTTGCTAAAGAGACTGGCTTGTAGTTCTCTTTTTGTGGTTGGGTCTTTGTTTGGTTTTGGAATCAGGGTAATACAAGCTCCCACGAATGACTTTGGGAGTACTCCTTCCTTTCAATTTCATTAAAGTGTTTGATAAGTATTGGTGTTAGATCTTCCCTGATGTTTTTACAGATCAGTCTTGTTTTTCTGAGGCCTTATAGTGGGACGTCATCAGGGCTTAAGGTCTATGTGGAAGTGTCTGCTATGATTCTAGTGCTTACTTTTACAAGTGATACATTGCTTTCCCTAACGGCTTTTAGGATTCTGTCCTTATGTTGGATTTCTAGAACTTTGACTATAAAATATTGTGCAGGCGGGTTCTAATCATGGATATTCAGGGTTTATATGCTTCTCTTGTCTCTGTGTTTAACTCCTTTCTCATATTTGGAAACTTTTCTGCTATTATTTCTGTAAACAGCTTTTATATGCCATTTATAAGTCTTCTTTTAATTTTTCACTAATTCCAATTCATGGCCATTGGGCCTGTTCTGGAGTTCTGACACTGTCTTCACATTATTTGCTTCCATGGCCCACATTTTCAATAGAATATTCAAACTCCTGAGTTTGTTTAGTACATTTTCATTGGCTCCAGTTCTTTGACTAAATTGATCATTCATGGCTTGTGTCATTTTGTTTAGCTTAGCTAGCTTTTTGTTTTGTAAACTCATCCATCATTTTGCTTATTATCTGTTTAGCTATATCGTCATTCAACTCACCACCAAGCAGCACCTTATTGATCTGTTTTTTCAATCCCTTTCATTATCCTTTCAAATAATTCAGTCATGCATTTTTTTTATTTACTCCCCCTCAATGCTCCATGGATTAGCATTGAGGCAGTTGAGAGTTTTGGGAGACATTTTGTTTTCTTATCTTCTCAAGTTTTATTGTTTTGTTTCTGTTTTTGCTTCATGCTGAGGTCGGCTGGTTTATTATAGTGGAATGACTTTGACACTAGTATCCAGATCTTTTCAGTGCCTGCTTTTCACAAATGCACTTTGGGTACTGCTAACCATAGCCCTTTTCCTCTGTGCCAAGAGTCAACCACCTCTGTTTATTGGGGAATAGGTGCAGTGTGTTCAGCCAAGAACCAAGTTCTTTGGAAATGGTCTGAAGTATTATTAATGACACAGAGGCTATCCAGATATTGGCAAGCAGAGAAAACCAATTCATAGTGAAAACTACATCACCCTGACAATAGTAATAACATCAGCAACAATAATAGCATCAAAGACAAAGTAGATACTGACATATAGTAAGAGCCAATAATACACTACGCTTAACCATAGAGATCTATAAGTAGAGTATAAACACCAAGACCAACCAGTTATTGAACTTTACTAACAAAAGAACATCAATATCAACAGCAATATCATAGTTAACTATCTAAAGAGTCATGCACTTAATGGTTATACTAGCAAAGATAAAGAGTAGGAAACCAGAAGATGAAAAAGTAAAATTAGAAGAATTAATCAATGGAGGAAAAATGGAGAAAAATAAGTTCAAAGGTCCTATTGAGAAGTAGAAGGAAATGAATAGTATTAGACAAAAGAAACAGAAAAGAATAAACAGGAAAATGCATAGAGTAAAACTGAGCAAAATATAAAAAGAATAAAGTGAAATATAGTAAATGAGAAAAACACTTAGGAAGGAAACCAAAAGAATTTTAGTCAAAAAATATTTTTTTTCTTTTTTTTTTTTTTTTTTGTAATTTAGGGAAGGGTCTACAGGGTGTTCAGGGTCTCACCACTAGATCAGACTCATGATCTGCCTGTTTGCAACCTCCCAAG
>NW_004524577.1:24709040-24723124 GCF_000260255.1 Octodon degus | reverse complement strand
TTTTTTTTTTCCAGGATCCGCAGTCTTAGAATCTAGCATGCTATGTTTTTCTCCACCTAGCTCTATGGCCTGTGGGTTAGTGATATGCCCCTCTGCTCCAGAGGCCCCTTTGTCTGTGTGCTCCAGACTACACGTAGCAACTTTCCAAACCAATGCATGTCTTTGCTCATGTTGGTAGATAGGGAGAAGAATCAGACTCCTGCTCTCGGCACAATGCAGACAGTATCGTAAGGGTGAGGGGATTCAAGCAGACTGCGGGACTTGATGCCAGGACTTCAAGATCCAACCACATCTGAAAGACACATCCTCTGGGCTGGTTTCTCACAATAGATAGTGAATCCTGTGTCCTTCCCAGCAAGAGCCTAAGCTTCTCAGGGGTATGTGACTAGCCTGCACCCTCCTCACAGCTGTTTCCTACGGCTGTGCCTCACCTCATCACTATGGGTGGGTAATACTGGAATCTATGAGATGGAATTGTTTTGGGACTCAGTCTTAAACACTAAACCCTGTTGCAGTTCACGGTCTGATTAAACACTCTCCAGTGACATGGTAGATGATGCATTAGGTTTCTTCTTCAACTCTAATCGTTTTTGAAGGAGTCCTTTTCAGTGTAAAACACCATGCTGTTTTTGTAGTTTACAATACCTGTGGGCTTGTCCTGAGACTAGTACTGAAGGCCAGGTTAGTAATTCCTCCCTGTATCTGCAAGCATTTTGGTTTGGCTCTTTCTTCACAATCACTGATCTCTTGCGTGATCAGGTTGGTCAGTTGGTTGGTGCCTGTGCTACCCTGTGCCAAAGAAAAACAAAACATGGAGCTGATTTTGAGTTGTGAGGTAGATATAACAAGGATGCAAAATCCACAAGTATACAGTTGGGAACCAGCATAGGGGTCCATTCAGTCCACGGAGCACGGTTCAGTGTGGTAGTTGGGAATGAAATCTGTATTCTGGCACTAAATTGAGAATAAAAATTTAGTTAAGATTTAAAGAAAAAGGCTGCCTTGGATCCAAGGACTCACATTTAACTTTGTTTTGATGCCTGTAGGGGTTTATGCGGTTGATTTCAACCTTTACAGGATTTGTTAAAAAAAAAATGTCCTATGAATTTAACTGATCTCCAACTCAAAGGAAAACACTACACAAAATAGCTAAATTAGAGATAATATTGCTTTGGCTATTTAATTCTTTTAAACATGGATATTCTTACCTCACAGAACTAGAGAAAAATTTCTAAAATTAAGATGAAACCAGAAGAGACCCAGAATAGCAAATGCAATTCTTGGAAACAAGGACAAGGAAAGAGACAACACAATCCTCTATTTGAAGGTATATTATAAAGCTACTATGATAAAAGCAGTATGGCACTGGCAAAGAAACAGACCCAAGGATCAGTGGAAAAGATTAGAAGATGCAGAAGGAAATCTATCTTATCATTTTTTAAATAATTTGATTGAGAAACAAATAGCAATGAGACAGTTTCAAAATGGATTACTAGCACAGTTTCAGTAATTAATACATTGCATATTGTTGTCTTAGTGGTTATTCATTGTGCAAGATGCAGACATGATATGCTGTCAACAAACATTATTAGAACAAATCTCTCTATTCATTGAATTGAGAATGCAGCTGTATATCTATCCTAATTATTTTGAATATACAGATACAAAACAGTTGTTCATTTGTATCCCCCTTTCTGTTTAGTTTTGTCAAAGAAGGGTATTCCATTGTCATTTAAATATTGTAGATGTGTGAATTCAGCAAAATATTCTAATACAATCCAGTAGTCCATAATAGCTATCTTATCTTTGATAAAGGTGCCAAAACTTGTCTGAAAAATATAGTCTGTTTAATAAATGATCCTATGAAAACTAGCTTTCTACATATTAAAATCAAACTAACATCTGTATATCTCACCACTTACTAAAATCAAATGGATCAAAGATCTAAATATAAAACAATGGGTAGAACACACAGCTAAGCAGACTAAATGGCCTGCTTCAGCAGAGTGCAGCAGCCAGGGCTCAATCCCTGGTGTGTTGTGCTGGCCCCGCCCCCAGGATGCACTGAGATGGCTATTGAGACTGGGTGTGCTGGTACATGCCTGTAATCCCAGCATTTGGGAGGCTAAAAACCAGAAGAATCACTGCAAGTCTGATCTACGTAGTGAGACACTGCACACTCTGTAGACCCTGCCCTAAATTCATAAAAAAAGATTAAAATAAATAAATAAATATAAAACGGAAACACTAGCAGGATGCACCAAGATGACAGAGTTGTAAACAGCAAAGAACCTCTCTAAGTGGTACCATCCAGACTCTAGAATATAGCAACGTGAGGAAGTCAAAAGGGAGGGAAGTGGGTCCCCTGGATGTGGAAGGACCTGAGGTGCCAATCAAAGTCCACAGAAGCTGTGAAGGGAGAATCTTCAACAAAGAGGAAGGAGGTAGCCAGCATTGCTATCTCCCTGAAATGGTACTCACTGTGTGAGAGGAACAATTCAAACCTATGGACACACAGTGACTATTGGTGAGCCCAGCAGCCTCCACAGTGAGACACAGCAGTAAAAGAGAGCAGTGGATGTGAAGGATCTCACTAGCTAGTTGTGAATACTGAGGGCTCACTGGTCCTATGGGAGAGATGGATTGACTGGGAACCATTGTGGAGAGAGGCCAGCTGCATTCAGAACACAGAGCAACTGCTGGTTCCATCTAATGGCTCCCAGCAAGGCTCAGGCCCACTCAGGTGCATTGACAGCTGCAGGTTGGATGAGTCTGGTCTTGGCCAGGAGATGCAGGCTCATTGGGACTATCCACTACCCTGCTGGGTACTGCTGGATTGCTGAGATAGATTGGCATGGATCAGGACTCTGTCAACACATGTTGACTACCAGTGACAGCAGAAACAAATCTGAAAGTGTTCTTTTCTCTCTCTCTCTCTCTCTCTCTCTCTCTCTCTCTCTCTCTCTCTCTGTGTGTTTTTAAATAGTTATTCATTTATTAAAATTTATTTATGAGAAGGTCTCACTATGCAGCTCAGACTCATAGTGATCCTTCTGTCTCAGCTTCCCCTGCACTGGAATTATAGGAATGAGCCATAACACCTAGTTTCAGGAGCCAGGACAGTATGTCCAGGGCAGGGCCAACATGAAATGTGGTATCAGGAATCAAACATGGATCCTTGTACTTGCCAGGTAGGCACTTAGAACACTGAGCTATCTAGCCAGCCCTCTCTCATTTGTTTTTGTTTTTTTTTTTTTTGTGGTGGTGATTTTGTTTTTATTTTTCTCTACTTCATTTTTGATTTTGTTTGTTTGTTTCCTTGCACATGAACGGTAGGTGCTTGTGCTGCTGAGCTATCTCCCCAGCCCCTTGATCTTGTTTTTTGTGAGTGTGAACATGGTTTCTAGCCTCTGTGTGATAGTAGTTCTGTTCTTCTTTTTATTCTCTTACTTCTCTCATTCTTTCTTGTCTGCTGTACTAGTTTCCCAAAGTTAACACGACACCCCTTTTGTCCTGCGTGATTACTTCTGATCTCTTCTTCTTATACCTCTTTATTTTTAAATAACTCCTTTTAAATTTTAACCCCCGAGAGTAAAATTGACATAGTAAGGACCTATATACTGCATACAATTTTCTGGTCTATTTCAGATTTTGTTATATAACTATAAATATAATTCATAAAGCTGAAGGTGGGAGGACATGGTTACATCAGTTTGTTGTCTTCTAGGCTGTGATTGTTGCTGTTATTGATGATGGTACCATGTTAACCCAAAGTTACATAATTGCAGATAGATATTCTCCCTGGCATTCCAAGAATGAGATTTAAGGGTCACACAAAATACTATGGCACAGTGTCACAGAACCAGGGGCTCATCCCCAACAATTTGAAGAGGTAAGATCTTGCAAAATGCTCAAAACCCAAAAACCAATTGTAACTAGGGATGTAGCTTAATGGCTCAAGCACCTGTCTGGCAAGCTCAAGGTCCTGAGTTCAATTTCTAGTATCAAAAAAAAAATGCAATCTCTGCATCTATGGCTGGGTGTGGTGGCACACACCTATAATCCCAGCACTCAGGAGGCTGAGGCAGAAGGATTGTTGTGAGTTTGAGACCAGCTGGGCTACAAAATTAGCTTAAGGCCAGCCTGAAATGGATAGTCAGACCCCCATCTCAAGAAATAAAATTATACCTGGAAGATACATCAGAGTAATCATTTCCTAAGGTTCTAAATGCTAGCACTAAAGCAACCCAGCATAGGCAATTTAAAAAGATCACCCTATGAGTTAAACTGAAAAAAAAGAAAATGAGAAGATATTTACACTAGATGCAACTCTGGATATCCAGTTCATCAAAGACAAACCCAAGGGCCAATAAGGTGGGACAATCCAAAAGCCACCCACCCACCTGATCTCTCTGCAGTGGTAACAACAAAGTAATTGAACAAGACTCTAGAAAAAATCAAATCATGCTTAATTTCTGAGATGACTGCAGGGATGATGTGCACAATGAAAACCATGCTTAGTGACTCCACAAAAAAAATAGAGGTGCTTAAAAAATTTATGGAAGCCATGAATGCTCACATAGGATATAAATGGAATTGATAGAAAGACAGATACAAGCAGATATCTAGGGTTATAAAAATCCCCTTAAAATTATTCAAAGCAGATTAAGCCAAAGTGAAGGCAGGATCTCAGATCTAGAAGCCAGGCTTGCAGTTAGCAATCATGAAAAGAAAGATTCCTTGCAAATAGTAAAGGACTATGAGAAATTAATACAGCAGCTGCTAGATGAGACAAAGAAGAATAACAAGATTGTTTGGAGTCCATGAAAACAGCATGAGATAGCAAAAATGATATAAAAAGAAAATAAAGCATTCACAGATGTCATAGAAGAAAACTACCCTGGTAGGAAAAAAGAATTTGATATACAGATAAGTGAATATCATAATCAAGATTACAGAAATTGAACAGAAGAATAAAATCTTCAAAACTGCTAAAGAAAAGAAGCAAATCACATATAAAGGAAAATACAGCAGAATCACAGATGACCTCTTAGCAAAAAACTTGAAATCAAAGAGAGTCTTCAGTTAAGTATTCCAAGTTGTAGAGAAACTTGAATGTAACCTTCAGCCCAGAATTATGTTCATTGCAAAACCAACTTTCAATACTTATGGAGAAATAAAATACATACATGACAAAAGACATCTGAGAAAATTTATGGCCATCAATCAGTAATCCAAAGTATTGTGAAGGACATTTTAGAGAGGATAACAAGGACTATAACTCCATAAACCCCAAAAGAAAGAATTCACCAGGCAAGGCAAACAATTAAACAGAGAGGAAAAAGTGGGGAGACCAACAACAGGAAAATAATGCGGCAAGGATAAGGCAGTACATATCAGTTATAAGTACATATCAGTTAGTACATATCAATGTTAATGATCTGAACTCACTAATAAAAAGACACAGACTGGAAGAATGGCTGAAGAAGCATGACCCAACAATATGCTGCATTCAAGAAACACTTTTAGTAAGATGAGATCACAGTTGTTGATTATTTGAAGTATTTCTTGTGTAGTTTGTTTTTTGTTTATGAACTCTCTGCCTAGTCCTATGTCTTCCAGCTTTCTACCTACTTTCCCTTCCATTAAATTTAATGTTTCTCTTTTAACACTTAGATCTTTAACCTATTTTGACTTTAGTTTAGTGCATGGTGATAGGAATAGGTCTAACTTTCGTCTTCTGCAGGTGGAAAGCCAATTTTTCCAGGACTGTTTCTTAAAGAAGCTGTCTTCAAGTGAACGAGTTTGGTCCCTTTGTCAAAGATAGGTGACTGAGTGTGTTTCTGGCTGTGTGTGCATCTTCTGATCTGTTCCATTGATCCTCGCCTCTGCTTTTTGCCAGTACCATGCTGATTTTATCATAGTAGCTTTGCAGTACAATTTCAGTCAGGGATTGTGATGCCTCCTGCCTTGCCCTTGTTGCCTAGGATTGTCTTTGCTATTCTAGGTCTCTTCTTAGTTCCAGATGAATTTTAGGAATGATTTCTTTAGATCTGTGATGTATATTAATGATATTTTGATCACACTTAATTCAAAAAGAAATTCATGGACTGAAATTCAAAGGATGGGAAATAATACTCCATGTAACAAGACCCAGTAAAAAGCAGGAATAGCTATTGTATTTGCAGACAGTGTATTTCTAGAATGATTAAGACAAACAAAAAAGGTCTACATCCTTGTAAAAGGAGCAATCCAAGAGGAAGAGATAATAATCATAAATATATATTGAACAAATAGCAGTCCACCAATATATAAAAAATTAATAGATATGAAAAATCAACTAAGAACTAATAAAATTGTATTCAGGGATCTCCTTGCCCCACAGTCCCAAGTAGGTAAATCAACTAGACAAAGCATAAACAATGAAATATGAGGACTGGAGGGGCTTGGGAAACAGCTCAGTGGCCTACGTGCCTGCCTGGCAAATGCAAGGATCAGCATTCAATCCTCAGTATCTCATGCCATGCTGACCTCACCCTGGGTGTGCCGTGCTAGCCACTGAAACTGGATGTGGAGGGGTATGCCTGTGATCCCAGTGCTGGAGAGGCTGAAACAGGAGAATCACTATGAGTCCAAGCTGTGCAAAGAGACCCTTTCCCAAATAAATAAATAAATGAAAAATACTTGAAAAAATAAATCCTAGAACTAGAGCAAACATTTTAACAAATGGACTTAGTAGATGTGTCCCACCTCAGTATCAGAATGCAAATACTCCTCAGTTGCACATGGGACATTCTCCAAAATAGACCACATACTAGCTCATAGAGCATACTTAATTGCAAAGGAATTGAGATTATCCAGTGTATATTATCAGACTGTAGCGCAATAAAGTTGGAAATCAATGATGAAACCACAAGAACTTCATAAACACTGTGATCCATAGTTAGTTAACTATTTGACCTCTCAGTTTTTCCATCTGTACATCGGGTAGCCATGTGTAAATCATGGAATGCTGGTGAGAACTAAATGAAGAGAGATGAAGTAGACAAATCAGCTGGCACATTGTGTTGGGTGCATCATCTAACTACGCAGAAGCTCATTACCATAGCTGTCATCACAGTAATACCCTGGGCTGCTTCTCCTGCATTTAATTTCTCTAAAAAATGTTTTTGCTCCAACAGTAATTTTATAAGTCTTCATATAATTTTGTATCATAATTTTTTATAGTTTTTGTTTCATAATTTCTATTTTATAAACAGATTTCCCTGTGTCATTTGTTTAATTTCCATTGACTGAATTTTTAATATCTTTGAGGAGAAACAGAGATAGGGATAGACATGGAGTTGGAGATGGAAATCTACTTTTTTGCCACCTTCAGATCATACTTTTAAAAGAGAGTACCGTGCATCTAAGAAACTGCTCCCAGAAGAATGGTGTGATATTGTTTTAGTTAATATACTATTATCACCCATTAGTGGGCTTAAAGGTCTCTCTCAGGATAGGCTTCAGGAATAGTGTCTTAGAATGGGCACCAGGAGCCTAAGAATCTAATTTCAATTATGCAACAAACAAATTAGTCCTGTGATTTCAGGAGAGTCATTGCATTCCCATGGGTATCAATATCCCTGATCAGCCTGAAGGTTTTCAATCATTTTGGTGAACTCACCTCATGGGAGGACCTAATGATACCCTTAGCCCCTTTGAAGAGCAGAATCATGCTACACAAACTCATAATTAACATTCAATTTGGAAAGTTTCCTAGCCCTCCTTGAAGCCCCTTTGGAAGGTTCCTAGTCCTGTGAACCTTAGAGATCCACAGACTACAAATGAAGAGTCCTCAAGCTATGAGAAGGCTTTCTATTTTACCATTTTGAAATTCTGAACCACACTACCAGAATGCAATTTTCACCTAGGGAAAAAAAAAAACAACATAGGATTAAAGTCTCTTCCTTAGCAACCTATCATCCTGCACTGCCAGGATTATGTTCCCCAGTGGTAACTGTCACTCCTACCCCTTTGACGGAACATAATGTCTCAAGAAAAACATTTGCAATCAAAATGCTTGCATAGATCTTGAGGAAAATAGCTTCCCTTTAATTCAGGGGGAAACTATGAGACTTGAGGGCCACTGTAGGCCCAAGGTGACCTCCACAAGGAGAAACTGTGCCCATATTTATGGGTTTCCAACCTCCAGACCAAGCTAGTTCTGCCAGCAGTTATGTGGCATTTTCTACTTCCATAAAGTAACAGCCAAGGGCAAGAGAAAGGCTTACTGACTATCAAACATTTTACATTTGGGAAAGAAAGAAGAGTGTGTAAAGCAGGAACAGAAAGCATCCAAGAGACTTAGTGGCAAAACCATATTTTGTTATGTTTTAGGGAGCCATCATTCATTCAATTATTTATTCATTGACTGAAATATCTATTGACACACAAAACTTTTACATGAATGTTCATAACATTGTAGTCATAATGGCTAAACATAGAAAAGACTTAACTTTCTATTACTTGATGAGTGGATAAGCAAAATGTCATATGTCCATAGCCATAAGAGGAATATTATGCAGCCACAAAGAGGATGAGGTACTGATAAATGCTATAACATGGGTGAAACCTTGAAAATATTTTATACTAAAGGATAGAAGCCAAATAGCAAAGCAGCAGAGTGTGTGATCCTATTTATATGGAATGTTCAAAACAGGCAAATTTACAGAAACAAAAAGTAGATTAGTGGGGCTGGGGAGATGGCTCAGTAAAATAAGTGCTTCCCTGACAAATGCAAGGGCCTGAGTTCAATTCCTGGTTCCAGGAGTGGGGGGGCGGGCAGGGAAGTAGATTAGTGGTGGCTAGGAGCCCAAAAAGAGGTGGAAATGATAAACGGGAAATAAGTGCCAGCAGTTATATGGTCTCTTTCAGAGTTAATAAAATGTTCTGGAAGGCCGGCCAAATAGCTCAGCAGATTAAAGCACCTGCAAGCAGGTGCAGGGGCCAGGGATTAGATCCCTGGACGTGCCATGCCAGTCCCACCCCAAGGCGCGCTGAGAGGGCGACTGAGACTGGGTGTGGTGGTGCGCACCTGTAATCCCAGCTCTTGGGAGGCTATAAACAGGTGGATCACTATGAGTCTGATCTAGCAGTGAGACCCTGAGCACCCTGTAGACCCTTCCCTAAAATACAGGGAAAAAAAAAAAACTGTTCTGGGATTCAATAGTGGGGCTGGCTGCACAACTTTGTGAATATACTCAAACCACATGGTGTCCTCTAAAAGGGTAAACTTTATAGAATCTGAATTGAGTCTCAATTTATGAACACATGGATGCAAATTTAATAACTTTTAGGTCCCAACTGACTTGACTTCAGAGATTGGGATAATTCAGCTCCTCACACTCCACGGGGACGTCCTTTCCACATGTCCCACAATACACACACACAGGGTCAGACCAAAATCCTGGTACAAGATGACATCACAGGCAGACTCCTAGGTTGCCCCTCAATACATATACTGCCCTATGTGTAACACCCTCCAGTGAAACGCGAGTGGAATCTCAACCTGAATATGATGGTTGTGTAGCGTGAGAAGGCAAGAGTATTTTGTAGATGTGACTCAGTTGACCTTAAGGGTGGGAGATTTTCTACGTGGGTCTGACTCACATGAGCCCTTTAATTCTGGATCTGGAGTCCAGAAAGTGAGTAATACAAAGTTTATAGCACGAAGATTCCTGTGCTGTAGAAGGTGAGAAGACCACATGACAGGGCCCGGAGGCCTGGAGCAGTCTCCTGCTGACAGCCAGAAGAGACAGGGACTTCAGTCCCATTAGTGCAGGCAATTAGATTCTGCAAACAAAGAGAGTCAACTTACAAGTGGCTTTCCTCTGGAGTCTCCAGATAGGAACTCCGACAAAATATATATGTATACTTGAATTTTGGTGTTGAGCCCCCCTGAGCAGAGAATACAGGCATGCAGGGAGAAATTTGGACCTACAGCCCTGGGAGCTAAGGGATAGATATTGTTTTAAGCTAACAATGTGCCTGTTATCCAGAAACAGAAAACAAATACATTACAGGAAAGAAAGGAGGAAGTTGCTTATAACTAGATTCTTAATAGACATAGAGAAAAGAAAACTATATCTCTATCCTCTCAAGGCCAAATTCATACACCCTCAAGCAATGCCTGGTTGGCCTAAGCAGTCAAATACCACTAATTTACACGTTCAACAAATATTAATTGAGGGCTGGCCAGATAGCTCAGCAGACTAACGCATCTGCTTAGGCAGGGGCAGGGACTGGGGTTCAACCTCTGGCATGCCGTGCCGGCTCCACCCCCACGGCACGTTGAGATAGTGATTGAGACTGGATGTGGTGGTATACACCTATAATCCCAGCTCTTGGGAGGCTAAAAAACAAGAAGATCATTATGAGTCTGATCTGTGTAATGAGGCCCTAAATATTAAAAAAAAAAAAAAAAAATGAGTTTTAGGTGAGAGGTTAGGGACTGTGTGCATAGGAATGAGAAAAAATTATCATTTGGTTTTCTTTACATTTTTAAACTGGTTTGAACCATTAAAGAAGTAGATGCAAAGCATTTCAATAGACTTGGCCTAGCATCTGCACAATGAGCGCCTGCTTACATTTAAACATATATTTTTTCTTAATATTTATTTTTATTTTTTTCATAATTTTATTGATAAACAGATAGCAATGAGACAGTTTCAAATCAAATCACTAGGACAGTTTCAATAACTAACACACTGCATACATTCTTCTTAGTGGTTAATTGCTGTACAAGATGCGAACTTGATATCCTATTTACAAACACCATTAGAACAAATCATTCTATTCATTAAGAGAATGTAACTATATATCTATCCCAACCACTTTGAATACACAGATACAAAATGGACATTCATCTGTATACCCCTTTTTTTCTGAGTTCCGTTATTTGAATATTATAGGTGTGTAAACTCAGCAAAATATTCTAAAAGAGTCCAGTATTGGGTCTTCTGCTTGACTGGCAATGTCAGAAATTATTGACCTGAGTCCCCCACAGCTCAACATAACACCATGGCTTTACTTCCTATATTTCATCTTCATACTTTTCTACTGGATGGTTAAGACCAAGGTAAAGCAGGACCTATGCAACAAGAGTTGTAGCTTTTTGGGTCTGAGAAGGTCATTGAAATCCCCTCAGGATTTAAACATATATTGATCATTTACTTTTATAACCATTTTAACATCTATTGGTACTATATGCTTGAAAACTTTCATCAACTAGCAAAGAGCATCTCAAAACTGAGATCACTGATTTTTTTTCTACATGATTCTCTAATACATCAATTGAACTATGCCCTGTTTTATATTGAATCTAGATGTTCTTGGAGATAAGAACTTTTATCTGCCAAATATTTATTAATTATCTACTGTGTGTTAGCCATGCTCTTAGGCAATCAGTGTATAAAATTTAAAAAAAATAGAACTGACTTAAGGGGCTTGGACAATGTTGAAGCCAACACACAACAAGCAGTTATACATATTGGTATGTGTACATAACTAATCTACATGTACATAATTACATGTGTGAACATATATGTTTATATACAATTAAACTGTGAGTCTTCACATGTATATGAATCTTCTCTTTAGGAACAAACGCATACCCTCTGTCATAGTGCTGGTGGCCTCACAAATGTCATTGAAAGACAATTATCAGACTTTAGAGCAACCAGAGACTCAATACTCTGATCTCAAACCTAAACCTGCTAGCGGCCTTTAAAGGCTTCAATGTCAATGGCCCATCTCCCTATCTGCTGCCTGTGTTCTGGCCAACAGCCACCTTCCCCACCAGCAAGATCCTCGCTCCTTGCTGGCCTTTGAAAGAATTTTTGTATCACATGCTTGACAATGAAGACTGTATGCCAAGGAAAATGTCAAAAGCTGGGTTTGGAGGAATATAGCTGAGTGTGTCTGCCTCCAAGGGCCTTTCTCAGCCCTCATGGAAAGCTAGGCCTGGTTCAGACTTCATTCCCAGAAAAGAGGGTGCCTGGGGGAACATGGACAGCTTGTCTCAGGCCCCTCCCCCCAGCAGGGCTCCCCACTGCCTCACAGATACAATCTTCCTGTTTGCTGTCTCCTTGGTGCAAAGCAATGCTTTCTTATTCAAGCTCAGATAGGTGGAATGATTCCATTTGCCCCAGCAGTGTCACAACCAAGACCCAGAGGTAGGAAGCGTGTGCTATAGGAAAGGCCTTCCTGCCAGGCAGGCTTGGCAAGTGGCTCGTGTTCTGCACATGGCCTGCGGAGACTGGGAGAGAAGCACAGAGGACTTTTTAGCAGAAGAAACAAACAAAAACAGTCACCACGGCTTGTGGCAGGGGAGAGAGCAACTGTGGGATTTCCCAAGACTGACTTTTTGGTATTATCAATTGGCTGAGTGATTAATAACAATTGCTCGCTTCTCTATCCATGAAAAATTTACTTTAACTTTCTCTAAAAGTTTTTCAAAATCATTTTCCATGATAGTTGCAATAGCCATCTAGGATTCTTCTGCTTAATCCTTTGGTTTACTTTTTTTAAGTTAAAACAATTTGCAGTTCACAAGAAATCCTCATTCCCTAAATCATAAATCCAAAAGACCAGTGATGTCAACTTTTGTGGCCACCTCAGCTAAATGAAGGGCTGCTTGTAAAATTAGGGAAACCATGATAGTGGGTGGCATCTGAGAGGATGCTTCCAGAGAAGGTTTGGGTTGAGTGGGGAAGACCGCAGTGCAGGGTGGGCAGTACACCCAATCTACCAATGTCCCCAGAGCTCCAGCCTCTGAGCAGAGGCTAACTGGTCTCTTTCCAGCACTCCAGGACATTAGTTCTCCTGCTCTCTTCCTCTCCTGCTCTTAGAGGCCAGCACCCCAGCCTCCCCCACCTTTGAACATCAAGACATGTTCCAGTGGCTCCAGGTTCTAAGGTCTCCAGCCTCACGCTAAGCCAAAGTCTCCAGGTTGCAGTTGGCCTCTCATGAAACTTCTCAGGCTCTCTCATTGCAGGAGTCCATTCCCCTGCTGTGTCCCATCTCACCTACCTATCTACCTCTCTATGACTGGTTATAACTCCAAAAGGTCTTTAAAGGGCAACTAAAACACAAAATCTTCATCCAGTCACTGACAACGGAGTTAGATGACTGGTGAGATTAAAGTAAACTGGAAACCAATAGAAAGTTATAGTATTCAGGGCTTTAAGTTGTTTTACCTTGGTTTCTGAGGCTTCTTCAAAGTGCTATCGTGTTGATACGTACCACTGCTTCTGGCATATCTGAACTGCAGGCCTCCTGCTAAAGAGAGCTAAAGAATACCTGTTACTTACTGTCTTAGCCTCCTTCACAGCTGGGTAGTACAACATGAATGGCTATAAAGTTTATAAAATGCTGTAAACATTGTTTTAACTCTGTAAAATTTATAGGAGTCTGAAATCCTCTTCCCCTACATCTTTTGTTGCCTGTTTCCTTTCATTATTTAGACCTCATAGATCCCCTGCCATTCTCTCAGTCCAACTCCACCACACGCCTCGCAGTCACCTATAAAGAAAGGTTACCCCTCTGCTCACCCTGCACTATGTTGTCCATGATGGATTAATCGTAATTGTAAAGATGAACTTCAGTTTCTTAAGTGCCACTGTGAAAAACGGGGAATGAAAATCAGTCAACTAAAGCACTGCAGAAATCCTAAGAAACTGTGGAACAACTCCAGACAATAGAAACTGTCATAAACTTTGTAAATAGTTTTTTGGACCCATATTTTGGGGGAAATTGGTATTTTAGGAATCTTTGGTATCATCGATCTTTTGGTTAGAGTTATTTCCAATCGATTCTTTAGCGACTCTGACCTAGAACTACATGAGGGAAGAGAGGTGTAAGGGCCAGATGGCGGCTTCTCTCATCCATGCTGAGTCTAGACCCAAATTGCTGATTAATTGAATGATTGATTGATTTATTTTTTTTTTTTTTATTTTAGGGATGGATTTATAGGGTGTTCAGGGTCTCACTACTAGATCAGATTTGTAGTGATCTACCTATTTACAGCCTCCCAAGAGCTGGAA
>NW_004524577.1:24707295-24707879 GCF_000260255.1 Octodon degus | reverse complement strand
CAGGCCTTTGCGCTTGCCAGTCAAGCACTTATTCTACTGAGCTATCTCCCTGGCCCCAAACCCCTGGCTTTTTAAGACTTTTTTTAATATAGCTGAATTTTTAATTAAAAATTAAAATCCTAAATTGTATGTTATTTTTAAATGCATAGGAAGAGTTAATGTGTAGGATGACTCAGCGAGGCTGCTATCAACAAGCAGAAAGGATATTCCCAGGCAGGAAAGCTTGCTATGAAGGAATACTCTGTCTCCTTTCTCTGTGTGTGTGTGTCTCTCCTCTCTCTCATCTTTGTCTCTTTCTCTCTCCTCTTCCTGTCTTCTCTTTCTCTCTCACTCTCTTTCTCGCTCTCTCTCTCTCTCTCTCTCTCTCTCTCTCACACACACACACACACACACACGCACTCACACACACACAATAGAAAATAGTTCCCCTGCTCCTGAGGGTATTTAGGACAGATGAGGTTCATGTCATTGACAAAATGTTTAAGAGAAATTTTTATTGTGTACATCTTCATATTTCTAAATGTACTAAATAGGAAAATTTTATCAGGAAACTCAATTTTTAAAACATAGATCTTATCTTTTTT
>NW_004524577.1:24703600-24707195 GCF_000260255.1 Octodon degus | reverse complement strand
GCACTTTAATTTGCTGAGCTATTTGGCCAACCCTTGATTGATTGATTTAGAAGAGGATAAAAATAATAAAAACAAAACAGTAGAAACAATACAGACTATCACTAAACAAAATAATAGGAATTCAACAGTGGTTGTTATATTGTATAATATTGTCTTCAAAAAAGTTGTTTACATTACTAGATGTGAGCATGCAAAATTGGCAAAAAAAAAAAAAGTTATAAGAAATTTAAAAAGAGAAGAAAAAAATAAGCATTGGAAAAAAAGGCTTAGCCTGGATGTATTTTAGAAAGGTGGGGATACAGCCAGATCCACTAGACAGTAGTTACCTGTGTGCAGCAGCAGTAGTATTGGGGAAAGTCCTGAAAAAGCAGCTAAAGCAAGTTCTAGTAAGCAACCAAAATGCATCAAAGTCCTGGTAAGGGTTCTCCTTTGCAGATAGCCTGAACTATATCTTAAAATCCTTGAAGGTTCCAAATGAAATGTACCATAGTCTCACTTGGATAAGAAAACTAAATTTCCTTTTCTCCAACCATAAATGACAGCCACAACCAGAGCCAGGCAGTAATACAGGACTAAGATAGTGTTTCCAGTGTATGAAGGTCCTGGTTAACCCCATGGCCATTAAGAGGTGGAAGCACGAAGCTACCTGGCAGCACAAAAATGGGATTTCACCAAATTATTGCTACTGGTGTGAGAAATAGCTGAAATTCTGACTGGCATATGGGATCAAGAGCTTGAGAGGGGCTGTAGGCTGTGGAATTCAGGTATTGGCTAGAGATGATAAGTTCTCATGGAGACTGATAAATAAAGACAACACATCTGGTACTTCAAACCAATAATGAAGGCACAAACTGAAATTGGAAGCAGCCATCCTCCGTGGACACGTCAGCTCAGAGGTGACTCTGAGCTTGAAGTCAGTGTTGCACGGGATGCGATCAGTGGCCTTCAGCACAGGACAAAGCCATAATTGCAGGTGGTGAAAGGGGATTATCAGCCTGCAGGAGGCTGAGGAGTCAGGTGGCTCCAACTTTGTAAAGTGGGTCAATATTTGGACAATTGATTTGCTTTCTCTCTTTCAATCTTCAAATGTTAAAAGTGCCAGAGAAAAGGACAAAAACTGCATTGAGAGTTAAGAAGAATGCCATGAATATGAGCCACTTTTTGTAAATTTTTGTTATTATGAAGGAACCGAATTTCAGTTATCAAAATCAGAATATTAGAATTGAGTAGTCAAAAATCTGATTTTCTTTCTTACAAGGCAAAGAAATAATGATCAGCTCAAGTAAAAATATTACTTTAATGAAAATACTACTTGTTTCTTAAATAAAATTTCTATATTAACTATTTTAAGCAATTCTTTGATTGAAATTCCATCCATATATAAAAATTAACTGAGGTTTTCTTCCCCAGAAATATAATTATTGTTATAAGTCTTGCTTTATTGTTGTTGTTTTGGTTTGGTTTTAGGATTTGTCTCATTGTTTTGTTTGGGGGGGGGGTTTCTTTAGCAAAATAAGGTGTTGCTTTCTCAAGAATAAGCATAGAAATTAAAATTATTTTGAGAATTCCTAAAATCCTCATAAGGCATTAATTCACCCACTATTTCTTGAACATCTATGTACTTGTCACAGGTTCTGCTGTCTGGTTTGCCCAAAATAGCAGCCCATGAAAGAAAATAGATATCTGAATAAACACTAAATAAATAGTTTTAATACAGCATAGTGTTATGATGTAGGAATATAGATATTGTGAAAAGAATTAGAAGAAAGCACATCTTGGAAAGACAGAAATTAGTATTATCTAGAATATTCTGTGTCCCAAGTCTCAAACATGGTGTCAATCATTTTCATTGCATTTATCCAAGTCATGTGACAAAATCAGTGCTCTTCATGAAAGGGAAATGCAGAAAAAATAAACTCGGAGGGAATTTGTTTCACAGACTGTAATTCCAAGATTGGATTACTAAAAAGAAAATACCTCACGGTAGAAAGGGTATATGTACATCACAGCATTTAATAGGAATCAGCAGGAATTATGCTGACTACCTGAGTTGCAGAGCTAATAGGTTCTGTCCTTTAGGACAGAAGGGAGAGGGAGAGGGAGAGGGAGAGGGAGAATACATAACTATAATATGTGAATAGGAATTTACCTAGAGCACAGAGAGCCATTTCTCCTTGTATAGGTATTAACTAGATGTTATAAATCTCCTTAAATAAAACAAGAGAAAATACAGCCATGACTAGGAACGAAGCCCAAACCTAGAAGCAGGAAGCACACCGCAGTGCATGCCTGGAGCTAGTGCACACCAGCAGGTGTGACTGCACACACGGAGCTGCTTCAGGTGGCCACGGGCAGCACCTGCAGCCACAGGATGCAGGTGGTTAGGCAGCATTTTTGACGATTTAGTGACTAAATTACAGTCTCCTGCTCAAACCTTCCAAATGCCCCTATATATTAATCTTCCCTTATTTTCTGCCCTCCTTAAAGAGAAGAAGGAATTTAAAGCCAGACACGGAGCCGTGAAGGCCAAATACAGTTAATTCCCGCTCCAGTGGTTCTCCAGCTCCAATTATGAGTTCTTAACATGAAAACTCTTGAGCCTACCCCACATCTATTGAGTTAAGTCCACTGGGAGTCAGGTGGAAGGGAACTGAATTTTTTTAGATACCTCTGGGGATTCTGACAGAGATAGTTTATAACCCTCGCTTTGAGGAACTTTGCCTGATATTATGCAAAAGTATATATTCACCAGATAAAATCAGATATTTTGATCCTAATGTGAGACGATAAAATATCTCAGCATGCTTTTCAAACACTAAAATTATTATCATTGTAGCTTACGTAGTTGATCTGATCTTACATTGGTGTCATACTGCTTCACAAACAGGGCATTGTGTAAACAATACCATCTTAGGGCGGGCCAAATAGCTCAGCGGATTAAAGCGCCTGCAAGCAGGCACAGGGGCTGGGGGTGGCGGGGGTTGATCCCCGGGCCTGCTGTGCTGGCCCTGCCCCTGGGGCGCGCTGAGATGGCAATTGAGACTGGGCGTGGTGGCACGCGCCTGTAATCCCAGCACTTGGAAGGCTGTAAACAGGCGGATCACTACGAGTCTGATCTAGTAGTGAGACCCTGGACACCCTGTAGTCCCTTCCCTAAAAATACAAAAAATTAAGAAAAGATAAACAATGGCATCTTCCTCTCGTCTCTTCCCCTGATTCATTCTCCACCTCAGAAGTGAGGACTCACTGTGTAGAATTCTGCTACGCTTATTCCATGTCTATGTCTGTGATACAGTTAAGCTTTGCTTTGTTTTAATTTTATAGAAATTCAAGTTTATTTTTCTCACTTAATTGTACAGTAGCTCCTCGCTATTTCACGGTTTGACTTTCATGGACTCACTGTTTTGTGGGTTTTCAAGAAACATTAATCAAAATTCTCACGGATTTTTCACTATATCATGGGATTTTGCAATGCTGTATGGTAGATATATGTTGTTAATTACATCAGTCTATGAGTTTAGAAAATGGTTAAGAACATTAGAAGTTTTAAAGTTTTTAAAAGTGTGGGAAAGGTATATAAGAGTGTGGGAAGGGT
>NW_004524577.1:24687356-24692172 GCF_000260255.1 Octodon degus | reverse complement strand
AGGAAGGAGAGGTAGCCGGCCAGGCTCCCTGTCTGCAGTCCTAACTGCTCTGTGCACCTCCATTTGGGAAAGATAGCGGCAGCAGAATGGATGCTTCGTGTAATAAGTGAGGCCAGTTACGTGCCCCTAGGGACAGCGATCCACCTTGGAAAGATGCTGTAAGTTTAGAAAATTGTTCACATCCTGGGCCTTCATTTTCAGGGAAAAACAACAAAGATAGGGTGAAAAACAACAAAGATAGGGGGAAAAAAAAACCACAGAAGGGCTGAGAGGCTGTTAATTTATCAATCTGCAACTCTGGGGCCTGGCCAAACTAGCTGTCAAATTAATGCACCCAAATTAACATGCTTTATCTCATAATGATTCGTAAGAAAACTCTTTGAAGAGTTCAACTTCTCAAAATTCATGGAGACAAGTAGAAAAGGGTCCAAGCAGGCATTTTACCCTACTTTGGAGAAAAGTTAATGCATCTAAGTATATTATATAGGGCAATTAATATTATAGAAATTATTTTAGAAATTTAGGAAATTTTAGGGCCCGCTAAATAGCTCAGCAGATTAAAGAGCTGTAAGCAGGCGCAGCGGCCGAGGATTCGGTCTCCCAGGCCTGCCATGCTGGCCCCAGCCCTGGGGCACGCTGAGACAGCTATTGAGACTGGATGTGGTGGCGCTGGCCTATAATTCCAGCACTTGGGAGGCTGTAAACAGGCCGATCACTATGAATCCAATCAAGTAGTGAGACCCCAAACACTCTATAGACCCTCCCCTAAAAGGAAAAATAAAAAAAATTTTAAAAAGAAATTTAGGAAATTTTGAAAAAGCGTGGAGAAAATATGATTAGAAATATAATTATTGTCACCACAGCGCAGAGCTTAGGCTGATTTGATGCTTGGTGTCTCTTCTGGTTCTGAGACCAGCCCTAAGACATAGTGACTAAGATTATGCTCATTTGCATAAGGGGCACCAGTGCTGGGACATACTAAATGACTCCCCCAGCTGAATGGTTGCCACAGTCCGTACATTCAACTGCTGTTCTCATCATCATCAATCCTCACTGTTTTATTTCTAAATTTCTTAGGCTTGAATCCTACTTCTGTAAGATGCTTCTGCATTTCTGTTGATACTGATAATGTGGACTGTCAGTCAGCATCTGTGACAGTCTTTCTGCTCTTTTGTCAAGCAGTCTAAAGTTGCTATTTAAATTCTTCTTCTTTGTTACTACATTTTACCACTTCTGCTAGGTCCCAAGCCACCTGGGAGCTGAGCTGACGTCCTATCAGGTCGTCATCTCCTTGCCTGGTCTCCCTGCAGTAGAACGTACCCACTAGATAATCGCTTAGTAAATGCTACATCAATAAAGATCAAAGCACTTTGGTAATTGTAGCTTAAGGAATGGAAAGCAAAATTCCAATGAAGACTTTTGTTAAGCTAGCTAATTTTATTTCAGTTTAAAATCTGGTATTCTCAGAATCTTTTCAAACAGGAGTTTATAACTCAAGATCACTTTGTTATGAAGAGAAATGAATGAAAATACCTACTGGCTTTATGGCCCATATATAATGGAATATACAATTTTGTAAATCATTTCTCTGTTGATCTCTGCTTAATCGACTTCGTCTAAGCAGCAGTTAATGGCCATGTCTACCCTCTCTAAGAAGCAGCAGTAATTCAAAAAATGAAGATTCATTGAGTGGCAGTAGCTCCAGATATACCTATTTATCATCACTAATTACACTATGACTGTAACTCTTTCAGAGTAATTTATAGGAATGGAATTCATTATTCATGAAAAACAATGACAGATGTCAAAGATGGCAGCCTTGCTAATCAGCACTTCCTTTTTCCAGCCTGCCTGTTGCTCAGTTCCTGTCATACCTCCGTGATCTTAGTAAGGAAGTACTGTTCACAGTGAGCCCACGGAGCGGAATCCAGAAGCATTCACAGAATTAGTAATCTAGCCATCCTCTCGATTTCGCCCTTGCGAATTTCAGATGAAAGATCAAAAGGAAGTTTACTTGCTTGAATTCAGTTTAAAGAATTTATTCGGAGGTATTATTAGGGAATTGGATAGAACTTCTCTGTTGGTTTGCCTTGCCGAGCAATGGCAAACTTCTAGGAGCTTTCAGTGGTAACAAAGAGCTCGTCGTACCACACCACCACTGGCCTAAGCACACAATTAAAATGGAGTAAGGTGTCCCTGCAAAGGATGCAATTTAATCATTCTCAAAGGGATTGCTTCTGTGTCTTTTAGATTGTTAAAAATGCATCTTTATTGGGATGTTATTGTATATAGCTTTTCAATAAGTTAATCTATTCTGCTGCTGTCTACAGCCCTGCTTCTGTGGAATCTGCCTTGATCGAGGTTCTCCAAAGTGATGACTTCATGTAGATCTAGAATGGCGCCATTATATGCAGACAAGTGATTTAATTTATTAAATTGATGTGTTGTTCAAAGATGTCATAAGTTTGACTCACTAGACAGTGAGCATGTGCATGATCTTTTACAGGTAACCCTAACTGCTTGTCTTTTATCCTTCAGTAGCTGGGATCAAACTCATGACCTTGTACTTGCCAGGTAGACAATTATGCCGCTGAGCTATCTCCCTGGTGTGACCCTAACTTTAATATATTGGAATGAACTTAATGACTGCACAGAGGAAATCTGTGCTCGCCACGAGAGCAGTATACATGCAATTATATCTCTGTGATGTGGACAGAAATCATGCCTTTAAAAAGAATTGGGAATGGCATGGAGAAAATCATGGAAGAACAGTTAATCCCAGAGAAAATAGCCCTGCAGGAACACTGCTGGGTCAGTGTATCCTTAATTATCCAATGCCAACTGTCAGCCTAATTGCAAATAATAGATTAGTCTTGCATGTTGAGAGTTTCTACATATCTTTATAGTTCAGGCTGTTCTCAGTTTTGCAGGATTTTGATTTTAAGAGTAAAAGCCAGAAGAGGAATTCTGTTAAAACTACTCCTGCTGAACAAGATAAATCCCCTTTTCCTTTCTTTATCCCTGGAAAGAGATGTCTGTAATGAAATGCTAGGAGATTTAGCTCAGTTAAGCTCTGTGAATGTAAGCTCAACAAATGAGTTTTATCAGGAGCACAAAGATCCTCACCAAATTATTTAGGTGGCTTTATGAAATAAATAGACAACTAGTCAAAAATATACAAGTCTTCTTTGGTTCAACAAAATTCATGATTATGAACTGTGTTTACATGAGACTGGGCCTGAACGAAGTGAGACTACGACAAGTAGGAAGATGCATTAAATGATGTATTCTGTCTCGTAGTAATGGAAGTCTAGATCAGGCATTTGGTCTTTGGCTACCTATGAATGCTTTTGGGAAATTGCTGCACAATTGTTTTGAAACCAGCTCTGTGTGTCCCTGTCTGGAAAATTGTTTGGAAAGCAACTCTGCAGAGTTGATTAAGAGTCAGAATCACTCCTTGAGCTTCTGCCTCAATGATTAGCTGCCCCTTCTCTAAGCCCATAGATTAAAAGCTGACCCTCAACCCTAGGAGCCAAGTAACTAATTCCAGTGAATGAAAAAGAATTGGGCAGGGAGTGGTAGGCCTAATGGCAATGCAGAGCTCTGACTCTTCATAAAGAGCAGATTTTGGCTCAGTATTCTTAGGTCGGACTTTATAAGAAAAAACAGGAAATAGGACCTTTATGCAAAGCTATTCCGTATTTAAACATGCTCAACTACATGAACACGCAGGAGGTAATCAGAGAAATATCTCTGACCAGGGAAGCTGGATTTTGACCCATCAGTTTGCAATCCCTCTCTTAACCTCTTATTTAGACTAGTTGATCCGAAAATTATTAACTTTCTAATTAGAGCAGAGGAGACAAGAATATAATTTATCCCTTCTTCTGAGACAACTTTGCTACCTCCAGTCCTTTCTACCCATGGGTCATGTTATCAGCTGAATGGTAGTTCCCCAGAAGATGTCTGTACTGTCTTCCCTGCCACCTGTGAGTGTGGTCTCATTTTGCAAAGGGCCCTTGCAGATGTAATTAGGTCAGGGAAACTGGGATGAGATTACCCTGGATTCCCAGGATGGCCCTACACTCAATGATGAATAACCTTAAAAAAGACACACACAAGACCAACATGAAGAAGGAAGAAGGCCATGTGAAAATAGAACAGACTGAACAGAAGCTGGAGTGGCCGTAGGACATCTGCATGAACCAGAAGCTGCACAAGCCAAAGCACAGCGAGTCCCCCAGAGCCTGCAGTGGGCATGAGGGAAGACACCATCACCTTGTACTTTTGGCCCCAAAGCTGTGGGAATAAATTTCTACTGTTTTGAAATGAACAAGTTTTAGGTAAGTTCTAAGGCCACCCTGAGAAACCAACATAATTCAGTAAGCTCGTCATTCTTAGCAGGACCTCTGTAACTACAGCACCTCCCCACCACCATATGACCTACACATATTCCTCTGAGAATGGCTACTTTATCAAGAATGTGTGCCAGAAACTAAGAAGACCATGCAGACAGTGGACAGAAGCTGAGCAGGCATAGGATGTTGCTAAGAAGCAACTTCTCCGCTTAAATCTAAATGACACCAAATCTAAAAACTGTTCCTAAAACTCCTAAAAAAGTTAAATTTCAGAGAAAACATATTCACCACACACAGATACAGCACACACCACACACATACATGTGCACACACACACACACACACACACACACACACACACACAGAAAACCAAGAATGCCAGAATGTTCACTACACTTAATAAAGCAGTACAGAGAAAGGCAGGATAACATGTTCTTTTTATTTATTTTTTTTTTTTT
>NW_004524577.1:24680196-24687256 GCF_000260255.1 Octodon degus | reverse complement strand
TTCGCTGATTTTCGCTTATCACAGGGCGTTTGGAATGTAACCTCCATGATTAGTGAGGGACCACTGTGTTAGCTGAAATATTTTTACCGAACATCTACGTCATCTGTCCCTAGCAGTTCAATAGATTTTCCAAATGAGAATTTGTACATACATTTCATTATTTTTATCTGTTTTATAATATTCTAGTATAAGTAGACCATCATTTGCTTAAGTATTCTCAGCAGATGTTTAGGTTAACCCACTCTTCTGCTATCTGGAAAGTGTTTTTCTCTGTTTCTTTATACGTCTCTTCATGCAAATATGCAAGACTTTCTTAAGGTTGGTCGCTTACATGTAGACTTTGAGCTAAAGGTATTGATTTTTGCTTCACATTTTTAAATATTAACAGCCCTTCGATGCTACACTTTGACTACCACCACCTACCAAAACTACCTTTTTAAGACTAATTCTCCTGCCTATTGGAAGTCATGCTTCGTATGTCTAATCTCTATTTACTTAATCATTACTGCATAGGGATTTTTGTCAAAGAGTCAGCTGTGCTATTTCTGTGAACTGCCTGATGGTACTTTTTGCCCATTTTTCATTTCTCTGCTCCTGGTTTGTTTTTTTGTTTCTTGTTTTTCTTTTTTTTTTTTTTAACTATTGTCAACTTGTAGACATTTTAATGGTCTGTGATAATGATAGCTATGAATAATGATGAATAAAGTGGGAAGAAAACCAATAACCATAAATAACCATATATTCAGGGATATAAATATGCCCTTAACATTATAATCAGTGTAGACCAATAGTTTACTTGATGGGAAAGAGATATTTTCTACACCTGCTCATCATTGTCTCTGGATGGATTTTCTCTTCTTTATAGTGTTTTTCTGGATGTGCATGAGGGAGATTACTGAGCTACAGAAGTAAAAACAGAGCAAAACTTGAGCAATTTTCTTAGCTTCAGTGATTTGATGGTGCCTTTAACTGAAAACAAAAAAGCAAGTTTTGAGAAGAAAGCACACTGTTCATTTCTGAATGATGCATGTTAAAGCTCAGATTCTAACAGAATATTCCGATCATAATGTCTACTAGAAAGTTAGAATTTGAGCCAAAGCCTGGTGCGTATATTCTGGCTTTGCTGAATGGATCCACTTTCTATTGTTTACGTGAGATTGGAGCTTGGCTATCTGCTCAGAGCACATGATAGGATCAGCCCCTAAACCAGACTGATAGTCTACTGCTGAGCTCACTCTCTGATAAAGCTCTGTTCTTACATTGAAATGCACCATTGTGTGTTTTTAAACTAATTACTCCCAATCTCTTTGCAAGGGCTATTAACTATTTGTCCCAACTCCATGACTTTCAAATAACTAGATAAGCAGAAAATGTTGATGCTGCATCAACTTCCATCCTCCCTGCTTCAAAATGCTTTACATTTTCTTCATGTGGCCAGTTTATACATATTTATAGGATGGAGATATCAACATGCATTATTGATGTATCCAGCTTGATACTTATACAAACTTTCCTTTAGCCTTCAGATTTTACACTGAACCACTGAAGTGCAAAGAGATTGAACGTCTTGCCACTGTTGCATAGCACCCAGATTTAAACAGAATCTCACTACAGTAAAGGAATTGATGCTCACGGAGTGCTAAGAACAGTGTTCAAGCCCAGGGTTCAGAAAGGGCTCTGGGCTAGAAACATAGATCTGAAAGATACTACCCTTGAAGACACAAGGCTGGATTCGTGGACAGGGGACTGTGCAGTTATAAGGGGATTATGTTCAGTTTGACGCTGTGCTGTTGCTGTCTTGAGACTTTTCTCAGCTGTTGAAAAGCTGGACCCCACAGTTTTACTCTGCACTAGGCACTGTGGCCCCACATATGGTGCAGCCAACCATGGGTGAGTACCATTTCTCAAGGGATGGGACTCAAATAAGAACAACAGCCAGGCAAGATGAACTCTTGGCAAACCCAACCCAGAAGTATGGACAGAGGTAGAGTTGTCAGTGGAGAAGACTGAAATAATGACCTAAAGAGCAGAAAGAAAACCAAGTGGAAGGAGTGTCCTAGAGTGTGAAGGAAGAGCAAGAGAGGAGGATAGGTCCCAGTGTCACCAGCTATCATGGGCTTTAAGCCACTGTAAACTAAAATGAGACCTTTGTGCTTCGGGAAGTCAGAGAGTGACAGCCCAGGCTGGCAGAGGCCAGCTGCAGCTCAAGTGTGATAAGGAGACTGAGAAGCTGAGCTGGAACACACGGACTTCACATGGAAGAATCTTGGTTATGACATCGAAGGGAGCTGCTAGGAGATGATATGCAGCAGCAATTTTATAATGGGGGAAATCAGAAAATCTCTGTGCCTGTGGAGAGAAATAGAAAGAAGGAAGTTATGACTCAAGAATATAGTGTTGTCCTTGAAGCCTGAGGTCACAAGCAAAGAATAAAACAGATGAAGAGCATGCAGGTAGAGAGAAGAGAGGAGAAAGATGCAGATGGAAGGTAGGGATGAGGAAGGTGTTGGTGTTGGGCAGCCCTTGTTTTCTTCCAATCACGTAGAAGCAAGGCTCCAAGTATGGAGATAGGAAAAGGGATGCAAGCCATTTCTAGTTGGAAAGAAGGACAGGGGATGTGGCTCAGTAGCAAAGTCCTGGCCTTGCATGCACAAGGCCCTGAGTTCAACCCCCAGCACCACACACACACACACACACACACACACACACACACACACACAGCTCCCAATTGATGAGAGAGTTGATCAGTGATAAATAATGGGAAAGTCAGGCATCGGGGCCACTGACTCCTGAAATTCATGTCAACTACCTAGTATTTTCCTACCATGCTATGATGAATCTAAGATGAGAGTCATTTTTACATTTATGCTCAATTGTTTCTAGTTCTTCAGAATTGTATAAGAAGTTGTACCTCTGGATGGCTTTAAATTGGATAGGAAAATTATCAAAAATAAAGCAAGCCAGAAAGAAAGAGATTCTCTGCTTTTGGATGAAAGACATTCTAGAACACACTATTCAAGTCCTTTAATTATACTAATCACTGAGACAGTGACATCTCTCTGTACGTCTTGCAGATGCTGGATATTTTCATATGCATTGCCTCTTTTAGTCCTTGCATGACTTCTATACCACATCCCAATCACGTGGGTAGGAAAAGTGACAACCCCAAGTTGAGAATGAAGTTGTAGGTCTCAGGTCGTGCTATCAGGATTCAGGCTCAATCTACACTACTGTGGGAACTACCCATCAACTCACCATGTATGTAAAAGGACCTCTTGGCTTATTAGCCTTATGGTAATTTAGCATAAATACACCTACATAGTAACTTTGCACAAACCACCTTGAGTGGTAAATTTTCTTCTTATTTTACAGATAAGGAAATCAAGTTTCAATGTGACTTGCTCAGTGTCACCCCATCAGTAAGTGAATTCACCCTTTTAAACTTAAAAGCCAATGCTGTCTCCAAAGTAGAGGGCTAAGCCAACTCTACTCCCTATGAGCCATATCAAGTTTGCCTCAAACCACAAGCTTGTCATGATGAAGCTATTGGAAGAGACAGCCTATGGATGCGGCTTCCTGAAAAGACAGAAATATATGAGTTAGTCAGAATTGGGAGTTTCTCCCAAGGGGGCAGCATATAGGATTTTTTAAAAACTATATTTGGGAAAGTATGACACTTGATCTATATGACGAGCTACCAAGATTGAAGCATTCTCCTAGGGTTGTCAAGGGAGTATCTGTTTTTCCAGAATGGAGGACAAAGCAGGAAAAAAAAAATGGCCCCTTTCTATGAAAAGTCAAGGTTTAGGTCAGCGCAGTGACATATTTTTCAGTCTGAATCTTCAGAGACCCCCATGTGAGAGGTAGGGAAATCCCATGATCCTCTACAGTGCATTCTGCCTTTGTTTAGGGTTAAAAAAAATGAGTGAGGCTCATAAATCAAGGCTGAAGAAACAGCCCCTATATACAAAAAAAAAAAAAAAGAAAGAGTCTGCATCCAAAAATGTTAGTAAACCTGAGCCCATGCTAAACTGTAAGTTGCCTGTGGTTTGCCAATATTCTTCATGGCTCAGGTACCCTGGAGTGCTGCACTTCGTGGTTTAGGGCACAACGTGATCTGTCTCATTGTACAGTATGAGGGACAGTAATGCAGCAGAATTAAATGGGGCATGTTAATGCCTCCTCAGAGGACCATCCTTCATGATTTCTTCTTGGTTTGAATGGGTGGCAGCCCCAGGAAGCCACCTTCTCCAAGCCTGCCTCCCTGACACCTTTGGTGCCTTACTGTGGCCTGTCTCTCTCCGTTCAGCACACTGTGGCACCCACATCCCTCTACACGGTTGAGAGTCACAGTTCATCAGCCTCTCACCAGGCCATACTGACCTACTCCTTTCAAGTTCTGTTGCTAGAAGTTTGCTGACTCAACGCCACGCGTCTCGCCAGAGTTAGTAACTTGCAAGTGAAAAGTTGCTCCTATTGTGACAACTTGGACAAATAGCTACGAAGTCTGTGTTCAGCGTCGCATGTAAATGTGTGTAAATCTGTGTCAAATGTGTACGTGGATGCATACGCACATATATTTACACACACACATATTCATGCACATGTACAATGCCATCAGGGGCTTATCTGAAGTTGATTTCCCTATGGGATAATAAAAATTGGAAGCTTCATAGAAACAAGATGACATGAGTGACAAGTGTTGCCAAAAGCATTAAAATGAATGAGCTAGCTCTGCTCTTGGCCCACGGCCACCCTGCTTCGGCTGCAGTGCTATCACAGACCTGCTGGTTAATCAGCAGCCTCCAAGGACAGCTGCCGTTTGGTCGATGAATGCATTTCTGTTTGGCATGTGTCCGCGCGTTGTTGAAAATCCAAAGTCTGTCGTTTAACAAAGCAGATGCAGAAGGATTCTATGCCTACGACTTGACTGAAGGCATAGCTGACTAGACATAATTTTTCCTTGAGACTTTTTACACGGTTCCCAGTACTGAATTCAGCATGTTTCCATCTGCATAATGTACTCCCCCCCCAAAATGAGTATTTAAAATATTTTGTATGTTCAAAGTAGCGCACCACTTTGGAAAATAACTTGCCTCTTCGTACAAATTGAATCATCAACTTGCCACGCTAACACAGCCCTTCCCCTTTATGTGTTTATGGAAGAGAGATGAAAGCATATGTCCATACAAAGACTTATACAAGTATGTTCATCACAGCTTTGTTTATGATAGCAAACATCTAAAAGCAACCCAGATACCCATCAACATATGAATGGATAAGCACATTTTGGTACATGCACTCAAAGGAATACTACTCGGCAATAAAAAGGAGTGAACTCCTTTTGACATAATGAGACAACGTGGACAAGTCAGAAAACCATCATGTGTGAAAGCAGCCAGACCAGAAAAGCACAAACACAGTCTGACCCATTCCACACAATTCTAGAAAGCAGACGTGATCTACAGTGATGGAAAGTGGATGAGTGGTTGAGGATGCAGAGAAACAGTTTTCTTGACTTTGTTGTGATACTAGCTTCACAGGTTTACACATATGTAGAACTCACCAGGTATACAAGGTTCAACCGGTTCTGCCTATTGCATTTCAGTTATTTGTTTAAAAAGCAATCCTCCTGCCTCAGCCTCCCAAGGGTTGAGGCTACAGGAATGTGCCCTCATGCCTGGCAGTACACAATGTTTATTTTGCATTAGTTATATGTTTCTGTCCACTGTCTTTGCCTCTTCTTTTCACCTCCTCTCACAAGGTGCTGATTGACTAAAACACAATTATGAAACTGGAGGTTTGAGATTCATTGCTAGAGCTCTGAACTTCTATTAATAGTTTTCCTCCTGACTTAGGATGGGGATTTGACACTAATAGGGAGAAGAATAAGCCCCTTGCATCTTCATTTTTGGAGAAGAAGAAAGCAGCTCCCACTCATCCCCTTTGCTCTTGTGAAAACCACTCATCGTGCACACTTAGCTGCCCCAAAATGTTCCTCTATGATCTTCAGCCTTTTCCCTTTTATTTTCCAGTGAGGCTTAAGACTTGGAAATCTGAATTTCTAATAAGAAAGTACAGCAAGGTAACTAGATATAAAACACATTACAAAGGCAGTGTTGTTCTTTTGCAATACTGGTAACTAGAAAATATAATTCTAAAAATTTCATTCACAATGGGAATAAAAATTAGAAAGATGCTAGAAATAAATCAAACTTAATCTATATTAAGTAATTATGAAGAAAGTCATAATATTGTTGAAGATTATATAAGGAAGCCCAATAATGGAGAATCTTGCTGTGTCTATAGATAAAAAGAGCCATTATAAAGTTAGGCCTTCTGAACTGTCCATAAAAGCAGTATTCCAATTTCTTTAAAAAGAAACTACAGTGCAATAGCTAGTGTCATGTTAAACTAATTCATAGTCTATATGAAAGGTCAAAGGGCTGGGATATCCTAACAATCCTAGGAATAAAAAAGGACTTAAAACTGCAACTCTTCAAGTCATGGAGAAGTGAAAATGAAATTTTGGTGCAGTAATAGACAAACTAAAGAGCAGAACAGAGAATCAAACCTAAATCCAAGTATACCTGAGAACTCACTCAAAACCATGGCATTAAAGAATCAGGTGGAAAAGCAAGGACCATTCAATGAGAGCTTGAACAAGAGGACATGTAGATTCCAGCTTCAAAGCAGTTGCAAAAGAAAATATCCCACAAGGATGCAAACTGAAATGGTAAAAGCAAAACTTTTGGAACAAAATATCAGAAACTATTCTATGGTACTGGGACAGGTGGAGATTTCTTGTGAGATACACCAAAAAGTGAGAAACAAAAAATATGAAAAATTGTGACTATGTTAAAGCACCAAGCACCTGTAAAAAATATAATATCCAGATTAAAGCAGGCAACAAAATGAGGAAAGAGGAGCCAGGGAGATAGCTCAGTGGTCTAAGCACCCGCCTGGCAAATGCAAGGACCTGGGTTCAATCCCTGGCACCACATGCTGTGCCGCTGTGCACCAAAATGGGACCTGTTGATGCACACCTATAATCTCAACA
>NW_004524577.1:24665414-24671606 GCF_000260255.1 Octodon degus | reverse complement strand
CAGCAACCTGAGCCTGACTGCTTTGTGGAAGCAGCCACTTAAAGAACTGAGCTAAGGGGCAGGCCCCCGACATGTTAATTCTGAATGATCATAATCATTCTTCATTCCTTTCTTCTAAATCCTATGTGAGGGCTATAACCAAGACATTTGTCCTGGATTTTAAGGCTACTGAGGCAATTGCCATTTTTTTCATTCTACATCCTTAACTAAATGTGATGTTAAAAAAATATAAAAAAAAAACAACAGCAAATTACACAAGGGGGAAAAATGAGGCCCATTAGAGGTCACTGAGCATTTGGATTAGTCCACCTATTTATCTCTTTCTTAAGTGATCATTTTGAATCACCTGTTCTATTGCCAATAAGAGTTCCCCTAAATCTCACTAATCAGGTATATTTCACATTCTCCTAAGATCTTTACAACCAGAAGTAAAATGGGTACAGCTACCAGGCAGGAAGCATGTGTGTGATATCTCTGAGGCCCATATCTTCCCATATTTTTTGATTTATGGTGGAGGGGAGATGCCACATCTTGTCTTCGTTAGTTCCTCTGGCCCTTTACAACATTTTGAAGGCCTTGTCTATTCGTTCACTCACCACATGTGCATTTCTCTTTCTCCGTCAGTGAGCTAAAGGACAAACAGGTTCATACCCATCTCTCCCAGACCTTATCATCTAATGGGAGAGATGGGCATGAAAGAGAAGAAGCACAGAGCAAAATGTTGTGAGTTAGACCCGTGAAAGCCACACAATGTTGTGGGAACAAAGAAGAGTTTCAAACTGATCTGAAGAGAATGTCACAGAGGAGATGACTCTGGAGCAAGGTCTTCAGCATCATGAAGTGTGCGGCTGCTGCATGTGCTCCAGCAGAAGGAACAGGTATGTACAAGAGAGGAAAAGGAGCACATTCAGAGACAGAGGAAAGGGGCACATCCAGCCCCCAATACCCTATTCCTGACCTGAAGCACACCTTCGCTGAGCTCTGCCTGTACATCCACATTAATCTCATCCTGCCTCAGGTCTTTACACATTGCCACCAGACCAAGCTAGAGAATGTGGAAGTCAAATTGTATGGCTCTGTGACTGGAAACCCATGGGTTCACTCTCTAGGATCAAGGCTCAGTTCACTCTGACCCTAGTTATGGTTTGTGTCTTGTTGTCGCCCCAAAGTCTCATGCAGTCGTGGGGGGGACTTCTAGAGTTTGTGATAAACTCGATTCACTGGGATTATGGGTGTGAGTGCTGCTAGGATTATGGGTGTAAATTCTGCTGGGATTATGGCTGTGGGTACTACACCCAACCGGGGGCAGATAGTCTGAATTCAATTTATGGGAGACAGACTTGTTCTCCGTAGCCATGGTTGCTGTTGCTTCTCCCATTGGCTGCCTGCTCTTTGCCACCATCATGAACTGCTGCCCTCTGTCATACGCTGCTCTGCCTCGGAGCCAGCTGAGTACGGGCTAAAACCTCCAGTAACTGTGAGCTAAACAAAGCTTTCCTTCCTTCATTTTGCGTGTTGGGTATTTGTCCCAACAACGAGAGAAGAGTAACTGAGACGCCTACCAACCCCCACAGGTGTGTATTTGTTTGTGAAGACTCATCAAAAAAAAGTCCCATCTGCTGGGCAGTTGGAAGAGTAGAAATTTATTGTGTCTTGAAGTCGCAGATCAGGATGTCAGCAGGATTGGCTTCTCCTTGGGGTGGAAGAGGAAGATCTGCACCAGGCCTTTCACCTTCACACAATTTCTTACAATGACACCAATCATGTTGGATTAAGGCCCACTCTAATGGCCTCCCTTTAGCTTTGTTACCTCTGAAAAGACCTGATCTCCAAGTACAGATGCTGAGGTCAGACTTCAGAACTTCAGCACCAGGGTTGGGGTCACAGCAAAGCCCGTAGCAAGGCTCGTCCATCATTGCCCGCAATGCCCCAAATGCTTTTTGCCATCAGCATTGTGAGCGCAGCCCAGAACACACCGTGTAATGCAGCTTTGAATCCCAGATCTGCCATTCAGTTGTTGAGGATCTTTGAAGTTTGCTCTCTAATCTCAGTTTCCTCACTGTTACAGTGTGTCATGGTTTGTGTCTAGGTTTCCCCCTCCCCAAAGCCCCATGCAGTTTTGGGGTGGCTTCTGGAGTTTGTGATTGATTATTGTGGGTGTGGATGCTACACCTGCCCTAGGGCAGGTAATTTGCATTTCAATGTAAGAAGGAAAGAGAAGTTAGCTGCTTGAGCTGCTGCTGCTCCTCCTTTTGTGCTCTTGCTATTTGCCACCACCAAGAAAGTTTGCCATCTGCCATGTGCCACTCTGCCTTGGAGCCAGCTGAATATGGACTGAAATTTCCAGTAACTGTCAGCTAAATAAACCTTTCGTTCCCTAATTTGAATGTTGGGTATTTGTCCCAGCAACAAGAGAATGGTAACTAAGATATAGTGGCTTTTGTGTCCCCTACCAAACACCATAAATATCAAGCTAGTTACTATACATAACTATGCATAACTAGGTTGGCATTGGGTAAATACTATTCAAGTGTTTGCTGTCCAATTACATATTAACACCTGATAAACTCCTTCTTCAGAGGAGACTTGATTACATATCACTTCTGTGAAGCCCTCTCTGGCCTCACATCCCAGGTTGTGTTCCCATGGGACCATTGTATCAACTGTAGGTAGATTATTGGTTGCCTCCCCTGACTTACCTGTGATAAAAGAACTATCTCTGGAGTCAGATAGCCCGAGTCTGTACCCCGGCACCAGTAAGTACTAGCTGTGGCTTTTGTTTTTCCATCGAATCTTTATAATCCTGGATTTCCTTGTCTATATAATGAGTGTTGCAGTAATACCTCTCCGAGACATTGTCAAGAATAAATAATATTAGGGCTGGTGAGATGGCTCAGTGGTCTAAAGCACCTACTTAGAACAAGCTAAGCTAAGCCAAACACAGGGACCGCAGTTCTAATCCCCCAGCACCACATGCCAGCCAGCCCCGCCCCCTGGTGGGCTGAGCTGGCCACACACACACACACACACACACACATACACAAAATAAATAAATAATTAAAAAAAGAATAAATAATATTAGACATCTATTCGAGAATTAGAATCAATGATCATTCGTTATTACTATGCTACAAACTTATCATTTACGGAAATGTGTCTAGCAGTCCTCCAAGTGGTCCTCTAAAACTATGTCTAGCCATCCTCCGAGTGTACGCAACAGTGTTTAGTTGGAGTGCAATTGAAAGGACTTAAATGGAATCAAAACAGATTGGAGCCAGATCAGTGAAGCCTGGTAATAGCTCAAGAAAATAAAAATGATGAAGACAATGGAAGTAGGGACATAGAGAGAGGACAGAACTGCAATAAAACTTGCAAGATTAAACCTACTGATTGGGAGAGAAAAATTCAAAATTTAATAGAGAGATTTAATGGAGAGTTAAATTCTTGTCAAAATATTGACCTGGAAAATCAAGGGGACATATCTAAAATCCATTACCATGATAGTGAACATATGAATAGTACATTTAGAAGTTAAAATGCATTTCTTTTATAGGGATTCTGTATCTAATCTGTTTTTTAAGGGACATATAAATCCATTCTCTCTAATCATTAGGCATCAGGGAAAATGTGAACAAAGTTGCTTTTAATAAGAATAGCAGAGAGGTGAACAAGGAGGAACAGAAATACAAAGTTTTGTTAATAGTGAACAATGTAGGGCCAGGAAGATAGCTCAGTGGCATAAGTGCCTGCCTGGCAAGTGCAAGGTCCTGAGTTCAACCCCAGTACAGAAAAACAAAGCAAAACGAACGAACAAACAAAAATTCCTACGTTAAATCTACTACGTTAAGCCGGGGATATAGCTCAGTGGCATAAATGTCTTCCTGGCAAGCACAAAGTCCTGAGTTCAATCCCTAGTACAAAACAAAAAAAAACAAAAACAAAAACAAAACAAAAACAAAAAAAGGTGGATAATGTTATAGAGAAAATAATTTAGAAATACAATTCCATTGTTTTAAAAAAAGTTGAGTAGGGAATCTACCAGCAGATTGGAGGGATCTTCCACAGCCTAGAGCAGTGGTGCCGAACCTACGGCGCACGCGCCACAGCAAGCTGTTTGTATCACTGAAAGCTCTAAAAGGTTCTGCATCACTGGCCTAGAGCCCTGATTGGCCCCCTGGGTGACAGCACCCTAACAGGATACATCTCCACAGCGCTATTTCTCAAGACAGACAGAAGTTGAAAAGGGTTGTGATCATCCCAATATTGTTTTTCTTTCCTTTCACTGCCTTTTTCAAGGTAATATTCTATCACTGTCACATGGTCTTGTACTGATATAAAGCAGATAGATAGATGATAGATAGATAGATAGATAGATAGATAGATGATAGATAGATGATAGATAGATAGATAGATAGATAGATAGATAGATAGATGATAGATAGATAGATAGATAGATAGATAGATAGATAGATAGATAGACAGATAGATTCAGAAATCACATTTAGCAGGTCAGCCAGATAGCTCAGCAGACTAAAGCGCTTGCTTAGGCAGAGCACAGCCTCTGGGGGTTGATCCTCCCGTGCTGTTGTGCTGGCCCCACCCCCGGGGCACCCTGAGATGACGATTGAGACTGGGCATGACGGCGTGCGTCTGTAACCCCAGCACTTGGGAAGCTGAAAACAGGAGAATCACTATGAGTCCGATCTATGTAGTGAGACCCTGTAGACTCTGTACTAAGTACATTAAATTTTTTTTAATTTTTTAAATTTTAAAAACAGAAATCACATTTAGCAAAGCATCGAATAAAATGTATTAACAACAGTCACAATTTCCCACACCCCCTTTGTTATACAGCCTTGCAGTTCCTCATAGAAAAAGATTCACTCAGCAGACTAAAGCACCTGCCACGCAGACTCAGCCACTGGAATCCGATCCTGGTGAGCCTGGCCAGCCCGCCCCAGGACAGGCTGAGACAGTGATTGAGACTGGGCGTGGTGGCTTGCACCTATAATCCCAGCACTTGGGAGGCTGAAAACAGGAGGATCGCTACAGTCCAAGCTGCGTAGTGAGACCCTATAGACCCTGTACTAAATACATAAAAGAAAAAGATCTAGGCAGAAATGTAGATAATGGATAAAGACTTTGATGTATTTATAAAGGCAGTCATGTTTATGAATACAGATCAGCTACATTTATAGATATGTGTCTGTCCATTGGCAAGGTGACCACATACGGAAGGCCCTTTATTGAGTGGAAGGACATAACTTTGATTTATGATCTGTCTTATGCATTCAAATTAGGCCCCATCTTATTTAACCCCAAATCCTTCACTCCTAAGTATTAAAATTTCCCTCCGTGGCTCCCACCCAGTCTGAGTCCAGCTCCGCTCTCCTCAGCATGGCCTCTCTTGTAAGCCTGATTGCTCTGTGGGTAACCCAGACCGGGAAGTCCTCAGAGTTTCCTACCACAGAGAACTGGCTGCTCTTGTCAAGTCAGGGCTGAAAGGAACAAGGCCTGCTCATTTCAAGCCAGTACACACAATAACGGTGGTTTCCTCTCACCCTGTCAGGCACAGGCACAACCCTTGAACATGTTTCCCAAATTTCTTTCCAAAACAAGACTGGGGAGGATTTTAGATTTACCAATAAAAATACGAACAGGAGACGACAAATAATACCCACTGCTATTTATACATAGATAACCCTTACCATTATCTGTATAGCTAAAGGCTTGAACAACTTTCAGGTAGATATTGCCATTATTCCCAGTTTACAAATGAGAAATTCAAGATTTAAGGAAATATTGAAAGTTCAACTCATGAGGGAGTGGGGGAAAGAGATATATCTACATACCTATGCAGGATGGCTTGAGTAGTTGTGAATTTCTGCTGGTTTGTGGAGAGGAACAGTGGATGCTTAAATTTTTTAAGAGGATTCTTAAATTTCTTTGTCTTCTTTTTCTCCCCCCTTCTCTCTTCTTAGGTTTTTGTAACTTTTTTCTTTCTGTCTTTATTTTTCCAATGTTGCACACATGTGTCCGGAAATCTGAACAGCTGGGTTGAGGATAACACTGCGCAGTGCAACACACTGTCGAATTCATATCATTTTGTTTAGTGAAATTCTGAATCATTTCTAATTTTTATTACTATTTTGTATTCTCTTTAAAAATAAAGAAGAAGAAGAAGAAGAAGAA
>NW_004524577.1:24664800-24665314 GCF_000260255.1 Octodon degus | reverse complement strand
TAAATAGGATATCATGTCTGCATCTTGTACAACAAATAACCACTAGGAAGGCAGTATGCAATGTATTAATTCTTGAAACTGTCCTACCAATTTGATTTGAAACTGTCTTATTGCTATTTGTTTCTCAATAAAATTACGAAAAAAAAAAACTGTTCTTTTGAGATAGTTTCAGCCATACAGAAGTTACAAAATCGGGCTGGGGTACAGCCTAATGATAGAATACTTGTTACAAAATCTTGGGTCCCATTCCCAAGAATACAAAAAAAAAAATGGATATTTTTTAAAATGCACAGAAACAGCACAAAAAATTCTGCGCACATTTTATTCATATTTCACACACATTAGAATCTTCCATAACCATATACAGCATCAAAATCAGGAACCTATCAATGGTACACCACCACTATCTAACAGACCTGATTTGTGTATTTTGATTGAGGGGACTTTGAACTCACTATTTAGCCCAGGCTGGCATGAAACTCACAGTGATCCTCCTGCCTCAGCCTCCTGAGTG
>NW_004524577.1:24653095-24663118 GCF_000260255.1 Octodon degus | reverse complement strand
AGAAGAATTTGACCGTATTTGTTCTGTTGCATAGTCTTTCCTTCAGCTTGGTTGTTTAGATTGCCAACTATGTGCATGCAAAATTAGAAAAAGACAAAAATAAGTTGTAGGAATTTTGGAGGAGAGGGGGATGGGGAAAAATGAAATACAAATTAAGCGTTAACAGCTCCTTTTGGGCTGGGGAGATGGCTCAGTAGAATAAGCGCTTGCCTGGCAAGCACAAGGGCCTGAGTTCAATCCCCAGTTCTACCAATAAAAAATAGCTCCTTTTGATGAGCCAGCAGAGGTCCACAGTGTAATTGTCCAAGTGATCCTGCAGATATATCTTAATTGATTTTCAAGTCTATGCTTTCCTCACTCCCACCCTATGCAGTAAGTACTCCTTCACTTTCACGTAATTAAAACATAAAAAGAAACCAAAAGAAAGGTTGTACTTGACATTCTTCCATTGTCAGGTCCCTGTGAGGCAAAGAATTTTCAAAAGGTCTAGGTGCCCTTCTATTGGATAGGTTCAGTTTTGAATAGTGATAGTGAGGAGTCTTTCTAGTTAAGCATACTATTTTTTTTTCAGTCTTGGGAGAACCAAAGAAGTGGAGTCTTAAGAGTAATAGTTTATGGCAGCCTTCCTTGTGGATGATCGGTGAGATTTTTATATTATTCCTTTTCTCGGTTTTTGTTTATTAGAGCACAAGCTTCTCTTTCTCCCCTTACCAAACTCTTTTTCATACTTTTCTTTTTTGGTACTGGGAATTGAACTCATAACCTCAAACTTGCCAGGCAGACGCCATGCCACTGAGCTATACCCCCAGCTCTGTTGAACTATTTTTCAAAGAGGAGAGAAAATAAGGAATATTTATCAGCTTATTCCCTATTCAGACTCAAGGAGAAAAGAAGATGTAAGCATTTATTTGTCCAAATATTTTATCTTATAATAAGAGAAATTCAATAAATCATAATATCTTCCAAAAAATAAAAATTAAATAAAGCTTGATGTGAGATGACCTACCTCCTTAACTTGAATCATATGATGCTGCTTCTGTCTAGGAGAGTCTCTCAGAGTTTTATTAAACACTCATGGCACAAGTTCTAAGCTCTAAACTTTCCTCGGGTTTAGTTTTTTCCAACTAAGAGAGAGCTATGTTATAGCTCTATGGCAGAGGTATGGGGAGGGAAGGGGTTAGAAACACTGCTCAGGTATCACACGTCCATCACAACAGCTAGTGCCATGGGCTTCCTAGGCCTGCTAACATATCTTCTTCCTGAGATGGTTTGGAAATATAGCTCAATTTGGTAATGGTTGGAATTTTGTGGTGGTTTGGGTAATCCTTCTCAGGGAGCTAAACCTCAGACTCCAGGTGGACTTGGTGGGGATTTACCTAAACTAATTTGTCTTGGTGATTACACTGAAACATCCTGAGTCTGGCTTATTTATAAATATAATTGATATTACTGAAAGAGATCAAAGTGAAGAGCTTCCTGTGTCCGCAGCTAATCTTCCTTTGTGTGTATCTTTGAAGCTCCATTTCTACCAACTCCTGGTAGCTCCCTTCTCTTCCCAATATCAGTGGATTGTTGACAGAATGAAATTGGTCCTGATTGTTCTGGGTTTGGGTAAACATGGACCTTGTTCTCTTAAATCCTGATTTGATGAGGACTAGCAGGAAAAAAAAAAATTAAATAAAAAGTTAAGACCTTAGCAAAGTATTATCCAAGGTAGAATGTGAATTAGATACTTACAAACTTAGCACATCCGTGGTTTATCATATGTATGTTCTTATGACATGCCCCAAAATTACATAATAAGTCCCATAAAAGGAGTCTAGTTGCAATGGTGAGATCCAATTATGAAAGTCAATGTTGGAACAGAAGTAACATCACCCAAGCCATGACCTTATGGACAGCTTGAAGAGACAGACTCTAACTGGTGTGTAGAAACCTCATTTCTCCCCACATGATAATTCTATAAATGCTGCTTCCAGAACCCACATGGATAAACTTGGATAAGAAGAGGGATACCTGTTATCCCAAGACTGGATGTGAAGAGATATGGTAGTAATGCAGGAAAGATTTTATCTAAAAAAAAATTAGAAACTAAAGTTTTGCACTGGGGAGATAGCTCAGTAGAATAAGTGCTTGCCTGGCAAGCTCAAGGTCCTGAGTTCAATCCCCAGTACTGCAAAAAATATAAAGTTTTGGATTTCACGAATATCTTCTACAATAGCTTTTGCTTTTGCTATGAAAGATAACAAAAGTGATAGCAAGGACAGTATGCAGAGAGTAGTAAGTGTCTGCCATGTGGATAGTGAGAGAGGGATCTAAGATAGGCAGCATTTTCAATGACATTCAGCAGCCCATGAACAAGGATAGAGATTGCAAGACCCTACCCATATAGGGACAGCCAGGAGGAGTCAGGTGACAGAGCACAGTACCAAATAATCAAGTTGATCTGTGGTTAGAGACTGGGGAGGCATGAGTGGCACTAAGACAGTACCAGGGATGCATTCCAAAGCCAGCTTGGCTTAAGAAGACCCTGCACTAAGCCCCAGGCTGACCAAGGGCTTCCTCGGGCTGCTGTTTGATGTCTGCATAGTATGTCCAATAGGGGAGTGGGTGGAGGATCTCAGAAAAAACAGAACAGGGTCAAGAGTTGATAAATCAGAGCTGAAGACTTGAAGGAGGTGGGGCTCCAGCTGGCAAGATCCAGGGTGTGTCTATCAGTGAAAACAGGTGACCTGAGAGGGAGAGGAGGTACAGATACCAGCATAGTGGGGCTGTCTTCTTGAACACAAAGTGGCAGCACATTTGAAGACTCTCGCCATGATGTCAACGCTTTCTCTTGTTTTGGTAATAATGTTGCATTGCTGTTTTATTGCATGTCTCTTTGTTATAAACCACTCCCAATACTTGTGGAATAAAGAAGAAAACAAACAAATAGGTTCACAGCCAAGATGGGTAAAATATACAAGTCATGCCTGGATATAGAAGGGGCTAATGCTGTGCGGATTAGGTCGGCCAAGAATTTGCCCTTCTTTCTCAGGTCTTGATGACATGCACATTGCTCCCCTGTTCTACGTCACTACTGCTTCCTTGAAGGGAAGCCCATGGCTGACACCAGTGCATCTGATTACTGCTGCAAGTGCAGTGGCCCTCACAGCCACTGTAGAGCACAGCAGTGTTTGTTGAGTTAATAGTTTGAGAATAGTTCTGATATACCCTGAAATGCTGATGTGCTGTTTCTATAAATATTTGTATTACTGCTCCAGAAATGCACATAATGCTCTCTTTGTTAGAAAAATTAATAGAATACTCAGAAAATTTATCAGAACTTGATTGTCTTTCTCTCTTGACAAACTCCCTTGAGCACACTAGTGGCTGGAATTTGTGTTTCTCTCTCTTCACCAGAGAAGCTCTAGTGCGTTATAGCAAATAACTCCACGGAATTACATCTACCCACAAAGAGAAAGTTTCCTTTTCACTTTACAAATGGGAAAATCAAGGCTCAGGGAAGTTTAATTGGTAGCATAAGCTTTGCTCATGCGCAATACTTTCTACATGGTCAATTTCAGTCCACTTGCATGAGTTCTGGAGACAGGAACAAGATCTCCCATAGCTTCTAGACAATTCTCCTGTAGGACAGGTCTGGGAACTTAGCCAGTGACAGTGAACTTCAGGTTACAAAAATAACTGCCCCCTGTACAAGGAGTCTGTTCTGACCACGAAACAGCAAGAGGCAGCGGCAATGCTACCAGAAACACAAGCTCATCTGGGTAACCTGGATATTCCACACCTTCATAGCCCCAAACCAGGCTTTTCTACTTTGTTATATCAATCCGTCAGGTGTTGCTGTTCTTTTTCTTCTTCTTATGAAGGCATTTGAATTAGTTTATAAATAAATAATTACTTCCCAGTTGGGAGGTACTTACTATATTGCAGGATAATGTGTTCCGAATGCTGGTGATTTCAAGTCCAGAAATGAGAAACAATGTGGTTTTAATAGCGTTCCACTCACTGTTCTCCTAGCCAATCTCTGAAAACGTTGAAGGGCTGGGAATACTTTAACACAGTGAAGGGACAGCGTGACAAAAAGACAAAATTCCTGTAAACACTGAAAGGATACACTGGACTAGGCTGGGCTGGGCTGGGCCAGGCTATCTTACTCCTTGTCAAGCTCTATGTTTAGAACCTGCAGACAGAGTGCCAGGGCAGGGGCAAATCCTGGAGCTATGCGTCAAGATCTATGGTTTGATAATACATATTTTTGGTGACCATCTGGGGATTAAATTAACATATTCAAAGTTCAAAAGGGAGTAGAAATTCATTACTAGAATGGGAGAGGTCATTTTTTTCCTGGATTACTCCCAAACACAAAATTGAGACCAGGATTTGTTGCAGTAAAAACCCAAAGGGATTGGTTTTTTTCCTGCAGCAAAGCCAACAGATGTTTTCATTCTTTTTAGAGCCAATTCTCGGTTAACCAGCACTTGGACATCCAGTTTTGTTTTTTTGTTTTTTTGTTTTTTTGTTTTTTTTTTTGTGGGGGGAGGTTGTTTTTTGAATTTTTTTTTCTTTTTCAAGGCATTAAATAACAAAAGTGTCTCTGTAAGTCAGTGTTTGAGAGATCATCCTGTGGGTAGAATATTTGGTATCTGTTGATCAGAGCAAAAGACAAAGTACAAATAAAGTTTATTTTCCTACTCATCAGCATGTTTCTTTTCATTATTGTCACCTCAGTTTTCCTCTTTCATGATCCCCAAGTATCTCTTTCATGCTGGCAAAGAGATAGGTCCTCAGATCTTTAAAGGCTCCATCCATGCATCCTCCCTAAGGGACCTCCTGAGCTTCTTCATGTGGTACAACATGGAACTCTTAGAAATTTAGGACAGGCAGAGAATTCACAATGTCATGGATCACTACAATGAATACCAAGCATCCTCATTCACTAACTTTTCTTCCCAATGAAAGATTTTCTTTTTAGATGTAGCATCAGTGATAGCATTTTCATTCAGTTACTGTACTTTTATCAAAACTTTAGTCCTAGTGGATGAGCCACTGAATATCTTATAATCCATTCCTCTCATAAGAGGAGAAGAAAATAACAAGTCTCTGTAGCATCATTTTTTTCATTTAACTTTCCAAAATTATGCTGGAATACTACTCAGCTCGTTATGCAGGTGAAGAAATGACAATGTGGAGAAATTAAGTGACATACTCAAGTTCTCGCCACTGGTCAGTGTTAGCAGCCACTGCTCCTACTCAGGTTTGCACTGTATCTTTACTTCCTCAGTCAAAAGGCAGACTAGGACAGCTTTAAATATAGTCTACCTTGATTGATTTACAAATGGATTACTCTAATTTTAAGTGACTGTGGATCTTCAGGACCACCCTGTTTACTACCTCTTGAGCTGATGACACCAGCAGTGTCAAGTCAAAAGGAAACTAGGAACACACAGGAGAGGACAGCATGTACGGATGTGCTGATGTCTGACCAGCTGAGAGCTGAGCTAACATGACTACGACACAACACGCAGCAGGGAAGGGGCACTGGGTTTCTGGTGGCCTGAAACCTGGGTAATCAGGAGCAGAATATACAACATAACTGAGCCCAGAGTGCAGCGGGTGTGGTAACAACTGTGATGGTCTCATGGAAAGTTATGGATGACAGTGGCTTATTAGATGCATCTAGGTAACCATCTCTGTGCCGCTGAATGTAGCATGGCTTCGGATGCCTCCCAGAACACCCTCAGAAAAATGAAGGGTGGAATTAATAAGGAAGCTAAAGACCGACAATAAAATTAGCTTGTTATCTATAAACTGAAGCCCGGCTTAGCCAAGTCTAGAGCTCCTTGTGGTCTTGATTATTTATTCCTTTATCTCTTTACTTGTCTACCAGTCAACTCATACCAAACACCAATTGTTGGATGCTTTGGTCTACTTATTGGGTAAGTAAATTGATTTGGATTATTTCATTTGATCAGCACAACAACATTAATCTATCTTTACACCGGGGGAAATCAATTCTTAAGCGTATTAGGTAAGGGGCAGGGTGTAGTTAAGTGGTAAAGTGCTCTCCTTGCATTTTAGGGTTTAATGCCTAGCCCCTACACACACACACACACACACACACACACACACACACACACTAACACACACACGCACACAGAGTCTTTCTCTTCATGGGTGTCAACCCTTCAGGGAAATGTAAAGGGGTTTCCCCATGGCAGGGTTATTTTTAAGTTACCTAATCATAAATAAGTCAGATTTTAATATTACAAACTAGAAAGTAAAACAAAGAAATTGTCTTACATCATGAAGCTGAAAAACCCTTTCCTAATCCATTCCTGGAACAAAGAAGCAATGAAATCGAAATCTGAAGAGTCCCTATAATAATCATTGAGCTGAGTAAGCAGAATCCGTCGAAGGCAGACAAAGGAAGCAGTGCTGGAAGGATAATTTACATCTTCATGCTAAAAGGAAAGCTTTGGGTGAGACAACTTGAACAGTTTATGTGCGCTTTATGGGATCCATGAACCGGGCAGCACACCAAGCCAGAACGGCTTCGCACAGCAGCAGGAGCAGCAGCCTTTTATCTGCTAAAGGCAGAACCCAAGAAATCACTTGATTGGCTGCGGCTCGGTATTCGCTGAGTCAGTGGAAAGTGGAGGCCAGTGGAAAGTCCCCAGTGAAAGGTCAGTTGGTGGCTTCTGAATGGTAAGGCTTGAGTTTGGGTTGAGCATTTATATCGAATTGGGTTTTGTTTGCTTACATTGGAACCCACGCTACTGGGACCACATCGGCCTAATAGCATCTCAGTGAATTTTTTTTTAAAGTGTAAACAAACAAGAAAGCAGTCAGTACTTCAAAAATTCAGGATGTGAACTACAAAAGAAATCCAAGAATAAAGGAAACAAAAGCATAAGTTTATCAATTCTAAAACCAAAAGTGTGATTAAACAAATTAGGCAAGAAATCCACTAGATGATAGGCCATGAGTTAAACTTATCAAGAAAACTAAGGCAAAGATATTCAGAGGAGAAAAACATGGGAAATATTCGTAACCACCAAAGACATGCAAAGAATAATAAACTATAGACAACTAAAAATTAAGAGAAATATGTGGTTTTCTAGAATTAACTCCAGAAAAAAGGGGGGAACCCATAGACTAATTTTCCACAAGGAAATAAAAATACATGTTAAAGAACTACTTCCTAAGAGCTTCTTTTTATTCTTCTGACGTATTTATTTTCTATTCAGATGTCTTTAAGTGCTACTGAAGTTACGTATCCCACAAACTTTTAGTAAAACTCAACTATGCAACCTAATCTAAGCCTGATATTTTTAGGAAGTAACATGAGATATTGCAAATCAGTGTGGGGAAATAGAGATTATTTAAATAATGATGTGGGGACAATTTGAAAAATCATTTCAATCAATGCCTTATTACATTGAAATATCTAGAAGAAGCATCAAAGATTTAAATGTAAAAATTTTTTAAAATATTAAAGTATAAAAGAATATTCATATAATCTCAGCTATGAAATGATTCTATAATATGAAATAAAACCTTGGAACTATAAAAATTGATAAATTAAAATACATAAAAATCAAAATTTTTATAAAACTACGTCATAAAGGGCCAGCTAGATAGCTCAATGGATTAAAGCACCTGCATAGGCAGACGCAGGGACCAGGGTTCGATCCCGAGCCAGCTGTGCTGGCCCCACCCCCAGAGCACATTGAGCTGGCCATTGAGGCTGGGTGCGGTGGCGAGTGCCTATAATCCCAGTGCTTGGAAGGCTGAAAACAGGAGGATCACTACAAGTCTGATCTGAGTAGTGAGGCCCTAGAGACCCTAGACTAAATACATTTTTTTAAAGCATTAAAAAATGAAAGGAAAAATTTAACTGGCTAAATATTATTGAAATAGACAACAGAGCTATTTTTAGCACTTAATTACCTCCTACAAATGAGTTTTTAAAAAGCCAACTGTATATTAGAAAACCAAGCAAATAGAGTTCCATAAAAGAATATGACTCCTAAACACATAGCGATACTCAGCTTGATTCTGAAGCAACGGGCAAATTTCAGCTACCAGACTCCATTCTTAGTCTATCAAACTGTCTTCCTAGCACACACATTGGTGAGCACGCTCGGAAATCAACACGCTGTCATTTGTTCAAGGGTAGGATGGAAATGAGTGCAATTTCTTTGGATGGCAATACATCAGTAACAACAAAACACTGACTATCTCTTAACCTAGCAATTCTACTTCTAGATGATAGACATCAAGGGTGGAATTGATACCAGTGGGTGATTATAATCGGAAAATATTGGGGAAAAGCTTAATATACATCGTTGAGGGGGAGCTAGGTAAAACCTAGAACATGCATCTGCAGAATATTATGTAGACCTTAAGAAGCGGCAAGGCAGCTACTAAGCCTATTGTTCAGTGAATGCTGTGATACAAATTATAATCCTCACACTCAAGGGACAGTATGGTAGGTTTTTGGAGGCAGCTTTTGCGTGGATGGAGAGAGAGGCAGTGTTCCTGTATTCCCCCCGGAACCCTGGGATGTGTTCATTTAGGGGCACAATCCCAATGATGGAGAACATTTGAGGGCCCTAAAGCCGGTCTCTGAGTACTGCCACTGCAGGTTTTATGTTGATAGGGCACCAAGGTTGATGTCTGACAAGCCACTATCTGAATCTTGTCTGAAAAGGACAGTTGATTTCTATAGTCACAGGCGCATACTTGGTTCCAAGGGAAGAAGTGATTGGTAGAGAAAGTAAAAGGGAGAAATAAATTTCTCACTCCTTGCATTTTGATAATATTTGTCATTTGTACACATATTGCCTAGTGAACACTTTACTCCGTTAAAGCTTCTAAGAAGAGACAGGTAGATCATTCATAATTAAACTTAAAGGAGCTGGGGAGATACCTCAGTAGAATAAGCGCTTGCCTGGCAAGCGCAAGGGCCTGAGTTCAATCCCGGTTCTGCCAAAAAAATAGAAATTAAAAATATGGGCCATGGAGATAGCTCAGTAGAATAAATGCTTGCCTGGCAAGAGCAGGGTCTGAGTTCAATCCTCAGTACCATAAAATAAATAAATAAATGAATAAACAAACAAACAACCAGATTAATCCAGGTTTTACCTTCAAACGTAACCAGATTATTATAGCATTAATATAGGCTTTTGTTAATAAATGAAATGGCTAAGTTTGCTAATATTATGCACCAAATTAATAATTAGTAGGTATAGTTCTATATAGGAATATGTAGCTGAAGCAATAAAACAAAATGAAAAGACCCAAAACCAACCCCAGGCTGTCCAGGATCTTATTACAGGATGCAAGTATAGCTCAAGTCCACAGTGGGAAAGGCACTGCTAGGTGGTGTGAAAGAACAAGTATGCACACAGAAAAGCTAAGAAGGAGAACTTAGATAAAGACCTAAAAATGAAAACTTTCAAACTTTCCCTCACAATATAAATTAATCTCTATGTATCATAATATTAACAGTAGTTTCTATTTTGTCGTGGTAATATACAAGTGATTCTACTTTTTTCTTATTTTCTTCTTTTCTGTAGTTTTCTCTCCACATTAATATGCATTACTCAGCCATAAATTCACTTTAAATAACATTAAAAATAATAGGTGAAAAATTACAGGCGTGATGACCCATGCCTGTAATCCTAGCTACAGAAGGCTGCAAGTTCTAGGCCAGACTGGGCAATTTAGGGAGAACTTGTTTCAAAATAAAAAAATCGAGGGCCAGCCAGATAGCTCAGCAGACTAAAGCACCTGCTCACGCAGAGCGCAGTAGCCAGAGTTCGATCCCTGGCGTGCCATGCCAGCCCCGCCCCCAGGGCTCACCAAGAGGGCAGTTGAGACTGAGCACAGTGGCACGAGCCTGTAATCCCACCACTTGGGAGGCAGAAAACAGGAGAATCACTACAAGTCCGATCCACATAGTGAGACCCTGCAGATCCTGTACTAAATACATTTTTAAAAATATAATAAATAATA
>NW_004524577.1:24638874-24652840 GCF_000260255.1 Octodon degus | reverse complement strand
GGAAGGAAGGAAGGAAGGAAGGAAGGAAGGAAGGAAGGAAGGAAGGAAGGAAGGAAGGAAAGAAGGAAGGGTGGTATCACACAGAAAAGACTCTCTTGAAGCAGATTTTCCAGTAAAGCATAAAGATTCAATGCGTCTAGAGAGGCAAACGAAGTGTGTTTCTACCAGGCTGTTTACCCTCATGGTCCACTTCCTGGGACTGTCATGCTTTATCATGGAAAGGGCTGAAACCTGAATCCTTCTGTGGGCTCACTTCCTCTGAGCTGACGTTAACAGAATGCTGCCCACCATGACATTCGAGACAGGTTCTATTGAAGAACCAGAAACTGGAAGCCTTAGTTAGAGCAGCTCCCAACAGAACACTATTGTGAAGGGTGGATGTGTTCTAACTGATTTATTCTTTCACACCCACCCAGGTTAAATTTTTCTAATTCCAGCTTTAAGAGGGATAGGCAGTATATTTAGCCAGAACATTCAAAGAAGGAGAAAGTGTGATTCTTCTACCTTTAAAAAGTCAACATTTTCATAGTTCTGGCCCGGGAGATAGCTCAGTAGAATAAATGTTTGCCTGGTAAGTGCAGGGTTCTGAGTTCAATCCCTGGTACCACAAAAAAAAAAAAAGAAAAAGAAAAAAAGCTTTTTGGGGATGGGGAGGTGGCTCAGTAGGATAAACACCTGCCTGGTGAGCGCAGGGGCCTGAGTTCAATCCCTGGTACCATGAAAAAAAACAAAAAAGAAGAAGAAGAAGGAGAAGAAGGATGAGAAGGGGAGGAGGAGTAGGAGGAAGAGGAGGAGGAGGAGGAAGAGGAAGAAGAAGAAGGAGAAGGAGAAGGAGAAGGAGAAGAAGAAGGAGAAGAAGGAGAAGAAGGAGAAGAAGGAGAAGAAGAAGGAAATTAGAAGTTCTAACAAATTTCTATGAACTGCAACAGAATAGTCATCTATAGAATAAAATGGTGATAGCCACAAAACAGAAATGAGGCTGTTACATTGACAGTGGTGACAGTGACATTTGAATGTGCCAGTCCTTCTGCTACACAATTTATGTACATTATTTGTAGCTGGAAGTAACTTTTCCCCCTTTGGGTTTCGTGAATTGAACTCAAGACCTTGGGCTTGCTAGGTAGGTACTTGTGCCGCTGAGCTATACCCATGGCTTGAAGTAACTTTTTAAAAAATAAACTTAATTGGTTACTTCTCAGAAAGGTAAAAAGAAAATGAAAATTAGGCCAGGGATATAGCTCAGTGGCTCAAGTACTTGCCTGGCAAACCCAAGTCCTGAGTTTATTTCCTGATGAAAAAAAAAAAAATCATGAAAGTTGGTTTTTTTTTGAAACGTCTATGGCTCATGAAATTATTTTAAAAATGATTGCTGTTGGATACAAACATAGATAATAATTATTAACTCTTAACATGTATTATAATTTCCTTAAAAAAGTTTTAGAATGTAGACCGCAGGGACCATTAAGTTGTCTATAAGAAAAACAAAGTTTGTCACAGGGATCAAACACATAGATTTCTACAAAGGGCTGAGAGAGGACGAGGAAGGTGACAGTGACGATGACAATGACCGTGATGAGAATGATGGCAGCTAGTGCTAAATAAGTCCTCAATATATGTCAAGTGTTATTCCATGGGGTTTACATTATGAATTAAAGTAATCCACTCAACAATATGTAAGCTATAAGGATTATTCCTATCTTAAGAGAATGAAACAAAAGTGTAAAGAAATTTTAAGACTCACCTGTGATCAGATAGCTAATGAAGGATGACTCAGGTACCGTCACTAAACCTGCCGGTGTGACTCCCCACAGCACCTTGGAGCCTGCCCCTCAGCTCGGATCCTGAGGGGTTGCAATGGAGTGAGCAACTAATCAGGCTTTTAGAGATGGGTCAGCATCCTCTTAGATGTATCAAAATGTACAACTGAAACAATTACTTGGACAAAATCAGCCCCACATTCAAATATGGAATTAAGCAAAAATAGTATGCAGTTTGGGCAGATAGGTGGCTGAAATGATTGGCTTCTTTTATTGTTGTTTCTTTTCTTTCCTTTTTATTTTTCTTTATTTCTTTTATTTTTTGTATTTCAGGGACAGGTCTACAGGGTATTTTGGGTCTTGCTACTATATCAGACTCATAGTGATCCGCCTGTTTACAGCCTCCCAAGAGCTGGGATTACAGGTGCGCGCCAACACGGCCAGTCTCAATTGCCATCTCAGGGTGCCCCAGGGGCAGGGATGGCACAGCAAGCCAGGGAATTGAACCCCTGGCCCCTGTGCCTGCTTGCAGGCACTTTAATCAGCTGAGCCATTTGGCTGGCCCTTCCTTCCTTTTTTCCTTCTTTCTTTTCTTCCTTCCTGCCTTTCTCTCTATCTCTCTCTCTCCCTCCCTCATTCTTTTTTTATTTCACTACATCCAGTAAGGATTCACGGGAATTAAAACCAGGACCTTGGGACAGGGACATAGCTCAGTACTGCACTACTGGATATTTGATCCCCAGTCCTGCAAAAAATAAAAAATTTAAAAAGTGATCTTTAAAGTGCCTGCAAGCAGAGGCAGGGGATGGAGGTTCAATGCCCAGGCCTGCCATGCCGGCCCTGCCCTCTGGGGCACATTGAGACAGCGAATGAGCTTGAGACTGGGTGTGGTGGTGCATGCCTGTAATCCCAGCTCTTGGGGGCCTGTAAACAGGCGGATCACTGCAAGTCTGATTTAGTAGTGCGACCCTGAACACCCTGTAGACCCATCCCTAAAATATAAAAAAAGAAAGAAAGAAAGAAAGAAAGAAAGAAAGAAAGAAAGAAAGAAAGAAAGAAAGAAAGAAAGAAAGAAAGAAAGAAAGAAGAAAAGAAAAAGTGATCTTTGATCTGGCAATCACTTTTGCTTTTTATATTTACCTCCAATGAGACGTTGAGATATAAAACAAAGTCTCCCAGCAGACTCTTCATTTTTCTACCTGAAACACCTTGTAGATATGAACCAACAAAGGCAGGAAAGACCAGATGATCAGGAGGAAAGCCCTTCCCACAGAGAATCCTTGTGGCCAACGCTCTTGCCATGAATGCAAAGCATACAAGACGGAACGGCCCCTTATGTCGCAGCTGAAAACTGTAACATAAATATTTTTGTCAGTTGGCTTTATTCTACAGATGTTTTTAAGAATTTGTTGTTGAAACAGCCAATCCACTCCTGAATAAAAAACTTTTGGCAGTACTCGAAGTGTCAACTAATTATATCCAAATTGCAGCTGAGCATTCTGAAATATATGCATCGCCCACGTGAATACTGAACAAATTTATTAAAAATGCAAGGACGCACAGTGGCGTGAGAGTGAACTGATGCATGAGTATTTATTTGACACCTTATGAAAACCTCCCCTGGAAAGGGTTGGTGTGCAATGGGACAAATGATGGGTTTTCCAATACTGTGCTCAGGCAAGCCCTGGGCTCGGAGGTCCGGAAACCCCTGCAGGATCTGTGCATAATCAACTCCATCTCCGCTACTAACTTTGTGGTGCACATGTCTAAACTAAACAGTTGCTTTCCTTGCTGTATAAACCAAGTCCCCACCATTGGGGGCCGAGTTCCCTCTGCAAACTCTTAAAACTGAATTCGAAGGACCAGCTGCAGGGCCACCCACCCTCTCCCGCCCCAGTAGCCCTGGCTCCGTGTGAGTCTCAGGGGAACCTTCACACCTCTGTGCTACCCACCTGCTCTGAAACTGATGAGTACGCAAGGCAGTGATTCCATCTTTGGGATCTCACTTTTTGTCTTCAAATAAGATGAATGTTCAGTGAGCTATTTGCCAAAAGCTATTTGCCCAGGATTGGTATGCACTACAGTTCTAGACTGGTAGCTGGTTAAAAATGAAGCAGCTGAAGCTACCAAGCAGAAAGTCTATTTGCTCACTCTGGTTGTTTCTTTTCGATACCAGGGATCGAACTCAAGACCTTGTGCTTGACAGGCAGACACTTAGGCCACTGAGCTGTCTCCTCAGCCCTGTGCAAGAGTGAATTCTATGGCTTTTAGAGCCACCCAGGCAAGCATCTGTCTGTTCTTTAGAAGTGAGCACCCCAACATCTGGTTCTCGCAGTCAAGGCCATTATGCTACCATCCAGATGTTTGAAGAAGAGACTGTGGTACAGATTGATAGGTGCTTTAGTTTCTCCAGCTGCTGCATCAAAGTACCACAGACTGGGTAGCTTGAAACAGAAACATATTGTCATGCAACTCTAGGAGGCCAAAATTAGGACACTGGCAGGGCCATGCTCCCTCTGAAGGCTCCAGGAGAGGTTCATGGCATGCCTCTGCCAGCACTGTGTGGTTGCTGACTTCAGGGCTGCCAGCTGTGTCACTCTGATCTCTGCTTCTGTCTTTAATGGTCTTCTTCCCTCTGTGTCTCCTAATTTCTTCATCCTGATAAACACCACAGTGTTTGGCATTAGTGGGCCACTCTAATCCAGTATGACCTCATCCTAGCTCCTTTACTTCAGCAAAGACCCAGTTTCCACATCAGGCCTTTGACTTTGAAAGCTTAAGACTTCGGCGTCCTAGAACAGGGATAAGGGAGAAAGAGAACACAGTTCAACCCACAGCACCAGCTATGATCAGTCGGCTGATAGAGTGATCCTATGTACCGTGGAATTCAATTCCTTTGTACCAAAATGGTGTCATTAATGTGTCCAAATATTAACTAGAGCTCTGCTACCCTAGTGCTTGTTTCCACCAGTTGCCTTAGCCCACCAAGTGCAAGGAGTACAAAGACACACCACCATGCCCCACTTATTCTAGTACTACTTTCTAAAGACACAACACTCAGTTTTATGTTATGAATGAGTGAGGAATCCTGGATCATTGGCTAGAGTCCAAAACCTGGAGCACAAAGTGCTTACTCCCTAGGCTCCCTGGCCTCACATTTGCTTTGTGCTCAGAAACATTAGTGTAGACACACAATGTGAATGGGGGTTATATGCTGAGCAGGAAGCAAGGTGAACTTGTAAAAAACTACTAGTTTTAATGATGAACCAGAGCTCCAAACTTAGCCTGGTCCACTGGTAAATCAGAAAGCAATGCTTTGGCAGTGGCTTCAACCTACTATCCTGTGTTGATTCACACGCTACTGTATCTTTTTTTTTTTTTCCAACATATGTTCATTTATTCTCAATGGCAACAGACACTGTCTCAAAATAAATGCAGGTACTTCATGTTTGCAAGGGACATTTTAAAATATGCTATTTCAATCGAAGTTTAAAAGCCCTACCTTTCCCCATTTAGCAATGGTTTTAATTAGAAAGTCAGTTCTCACATTGCCAATGTTTGACACCAGAATGGAGCCCTACGCAGGAGTGGTATCAGATGGGTACATGTACTCCTGGGTACATGTGCGCCAGTGCATCCAGGTCCCTGGCACTCCTAGTTCTAAAGTGGTCAGAAGAGGACTGAAGATTAGGAGCAGCAGGGTCTGAAAGTTTCTGGGTGGTTGAGGTTCTTCCAGAAACATTAGTGTCAAACTCATCCACGTGGCTGACACTGACAAAGGATCTACAATCTGAGGTACAGCATCTCAGAATAAATCCTGAGGGGATTTGACTGACCTTATTAGACCCAAAAGCTACAACTCTTGTTGCACAGGTCCTGCTTTACCTTGGTCTTAACCATTCAGCAGAAAAGTATAAAAACGAAGTATAAGAAGTAAAGCCATGCTGTTATGTTGAGCTGTAGGAGACTCAGGTAAACAATTTCTGACACTGCCTGTGAAGCAGAAGACCCAATACTATTATGGACTACTGGACTCTTTTAGAATATTTTGTTGAGTTAACACACCTATAATATTCAAACGATGGAACTAAACAAAAAAGGGGATACAGACGAATGTCTATTTTGTATCTGTGTATTCAAAATGGTTAGGATAGATATATAGTTACATTCTCTTAATGAATAGAGGGATTTGTTGTAATAGTGTTTGTAAATAATATATCATGTCTGCATCTTGTATAGCAAATAACCACTAGGAAGAGAGTATGCAATGTGTTAATTATTGAAACTGTCCTACCAATTTGATTTGAAACTGTCTCATCGCTATTTGTTTCTCAATAAAATTATGGGGGGAAAAAGGCAATGATACCATCAGCTGCAGAAAGGATCGCTTTTCCTTTTCCATTCTCTTCCTCAGGAGCTGCTGTCACTGCCACTGCCGCTGCCACTTCCACTGGGACTCAGGCTGGAGTCTGTGCCAGGCTCATCCTCCAGCTTCTGGCTGAGGAAAGCGTCACATGCCCACACAACCATATCTTGATCTAACAGTGTGGCATTTTGGATTCATAACTTTGGTGGTTTGGCTTTGGTGTCCTATATTAGGGGATAGCTTCTGCATTTTTCATCTATCATTTATTCTAGGGCAGTGATGGGGAGTGTTTCAGAGCTTCCAATAATAACAAGCAGCCCACTGCCACCCAGCTGTCATAAGCTCACCACCATGTCTTCCGGTCTCAAGTCTTAGCACTACTGACACTTTGTGTTAGGTGACATCAAGTTTTCCTGTGTTTTAGAGGATGACCAGCACCATCCCTAGTTTCTAGTCGTGAAATGCCAGTAGCTCCTCCACCCCACAGCCACGCGACGTGATACCAGAAAATGTCTACAGATATTGCTGAGAGTTGGTGGGGGACAAAATCACTTGCGGTTGAGAATCACTGCACATTTTACAAAAATTAACATTTTTAGAAGAAACAGTGCAAACAATAGTGTTGTTGCATTTTATCTTCAATGCTTGACTTAATGAGAAACCTGAATTTTCACATCTTCTTCTTTCATTTGGCTCAAATGTGTTTTTTCAGTTGAAGTATGTAAAGACAATTTCATAGTTATTTGTAGTAGAGAAGAGAGGAGTATTTCAATGGCTTAAGTAGTTGTAAATATTTTTCTTTAAGTTCACCAAATAGTCATTTCTTAAATGTTGGTTCTTAAAGGTTGCTTTGTCAAATCAAACTCCTTTTGTCTATCTTTCACTTTGGCTAAATCTCTTACCTTTGCATTGGTTATCTGGAAAATACCGGCTTAGTGAGCTTTGTTGTTCTTCCAAACTTTGACACATTAAATTGATTTTTTTTTTCCAGAACCGAGGATTGAACTCAGGCCCTTGTGCTCAGTAGAATAGTAGAATAAGTTCAAGCACTTATTCTACTGAGCCATCTCCCTGGCCCCTTAATTGATGTTATTATTTTAATTTTTTTGTATGGTCCTGAGGATTGAACCCACGTCTCTCACATGAGGCAAATGCTCTACCAAGGAGCTATACCTCTAGGCCTGTTATTATTTTAACATCAAGGAAAATCACAATTGTCAGTGCCACCCCCAGTCTCACCAGCAGGCTTGCAAGTTCTGGGGTACTGTCAAGCTCACAGCAGGGCATCATTTTCTAAAGTTCTAATTTCCACTTGAAATCTTGAATTTTTATCACTGGCAACAAATATTGCCAGTTGTTTCCCTTGAAGTGCCAGACTAACTTCTTTAATTTCTGAGAAAATGTCTAACAAACACTCAAGTATGAATAACCATAATTTGTCAGTCATTCCTTCAAGTAAACACATACACATACACACACACATACACACACACACACACACACATTTTATGAAAACAGCTACTTAGCTTGTATCTCATACAATTAAACATGTACTTTCCCCCAAGCTAAGAATTCTCCTCCAGAACGCAGCAGAAGTGTTTTAGAAACACTTCCCATTTTACCACAAAGAATATTTTAAGGTGTACTTTAAGTGTACTTGAGGTTTAATAAGATTATCAAAGACATTCTTAAGTGGAAACTTGTCCTCCCCCTCTCCCTGCAATGCCTGCTGTGGTAAAGACTACAGCATCTGTTGCTGAAGTTGCCTGCTCCTCTCTGAGTTCACACTAAACAACAAACACCACTGGTGAAAATGTCACTACAGTGGAAAGGCCAATAATGACTCAGCATCATTCTAAAAACTAGTTTTGACCTTATAGACTCCCAGAGACACACAGGCCACAGAGAAGTGATGAAGATCGTTCTGTTCCTTATCATTTGAATAACATAAAAAGTACCATCTGGTAGACCTGCCCATAGGATACACATGTCACCAAACTAGAACTTAGGGTATTCCAAACACTGCGCATAGTATTACAGGAACATACCTCCTGCCACCACCAAAATTGCTGCAAGATGTGTTTGTTCTCTTTGCCAATAGTCTCAGAGGCTTCTAAACCATTTTAGTGAGCCAGGCATAGTGGAACACTCCTGGAATCCCAGCACTTGGGAGGCTGAGGCAGAAACATCATTATGAGTTTGAGGCCAGCCTAGGCTACATAGTAAGTTAAAGGGCAGCTGGAATTACAGAGTATGACCCTGTGACAAAAGAAAAAAAAATCTATTTCATCTATTGATGAAGCTGCCATTTGTGATCTTTCCTTTAACTTTTTTGGAATGATTTCCACATTTAGCCCAGATCTTCCTGGAATAACGAATTTCAAAACTTTGAAAAAAAATTTGTATATCAGCACAAATTTCCAATATTTGTACCAAACTGAACTTTTTCTTCCTGAAAGAGTGGATTCTAATTCCAAGAAATTTGGTAAAGAGGAATGCATTCAGTCAATTTCTAACACAATGCCTTATTCATACTAGACACATAATAAATATTTATTGACTATAAAATTTCATTGATTTACCCCTTTTATAATTTAATAGTTTTATGATCTAATAACATGGCTTTATCCGTTTAGAATGGAAATGGCCGCTTTGTAGACCTCAGGTATTTGAAGGTAAAAGTAAGGCTGTTGGTTAAAATGAAAAAGAGGAAACTGCCCCAGCTTCCAGAGTGCTACAAGGATCTCTACCATCAGGCAACCAACCACTGGTCCTCTGTGAGACAGCTGATAATCTCAAGGGATGAGACTTTGGAATTTTTTTTTTTTAACCAAGAATCGAATTCAGGGTCTTGTACTTGCCAGGAAGTAGCTGTGCCACTGAACTATAGTCCTGGTCCCTGAGAGATGAGATTTAAAGATACCTGGCATTTGGGGTGGGGGGTGCTCCAAAGAACCAGCTGGACCTCTTGGACATGAAGCCCTACCCTGTGACAGCCCACTCTCAAGGCTCAAAGGAAAAGGAAGATGGTAAGCAACAGGAAAACAGAGGTCATGAGAAGGTCTAGAATAGGATTGAGAAAATCCTGGTATAACAACACTTTAGAAAGCCAGGCTGGAACAAGGGGAAGGCTCCACCAAGAGGAATGTCTCCACGGAAGGAGACACGGAGCGTGGAAATTGACAGTTGGATTTGACCCCAGCGAGGGATATTTTAGAGCCCTGAATGGAGTCAGGGATAAGTATGTAGAAATTTGCAAGAATAAAAGAAGCAATTAGCTCCAGTGAAATTTAAAAGTTAAACAAGAAGTGTATTTGCAGTATGCCACATGGCTTTGCTCAGAACAATATTTACATGATCATAATAATGTAAGCAACTGTACTTTGATGTAGCCAAAAACTGTGAAAGATTTACATTGAGAGGATAAAGATAGGGAAGTGTTTATGTGCAGTAGAGTCTAGAGTTGACAGTTATAAACAAGCTAAATCCTCATCTAGTGGAGAAAATCAGCAGCCTAAGTGAAGAAGCTGCGTAGAGGCATGGTAGAAATGTCTGTAATCCTAGCACATGGGGAGACTGAGGCAGGAGGATTACAAATTTCAGCCCAGTCTGGACAACATAGTGGTTTAGCAAGACTTTTTCTTAAATTTTAAGGGTCTGACTTTAATTCCCAAGGCCCCCAAAATATAATCAGAGTAATCATAATGATAATGAAGTTGCAGGATAGATATGCTTCTTCAAAAAAATGAATGTCTTAAACAAAAGAGCCTAAAATGTTAAAACGTAGTCTCTAGGTAGGAGAATTTAGTAATGGGCAGAGTTAGAAAAGATTAACTGTTATTTTTACTGTGACCCTTATAGAGTTATACACTTAAAACTTCATACATGTTTTTCCTCAAATTACATCAATAACAATAAAAGTTAATAAGTAAAAGCTGTTCGCTTTCCATGGCGTGGGGCTGACTGCATCACCACGTCTTCGCCCCAGAGTTTCTGGCAAACTACAATGAGTTTTCTTCATACTCACCAAATGCAGCCACATCATGGACCCGATTATTGGAGTGTTCCTACCCTCGGCCCCATCACATCAAAGCTCTGGCCTTGTGTAATTTATCAAATTAAGACTTGGATCAAACTTTTCTCCAGCCTGTTCTGCCTGCTGTATCCTGTGTGATGAATTCTCTCTGGCCAGACAGGTCCATTTCTTATGGCTTATCATTTGATTAAAGTGAAAACCAAATAGCTCAGCAGATTAAAGCACCTGCAAGCAGGCACAAGGGCCAGGGATTCAATCCCTGGGTCTGCCATGCTGGCCCCACCCCCGGGGAGACTGAATGTGGTGACACACACCTATAATCCCAGCTCTTGGGAGGCTATAAACAGGCAGATCACTATGAGTCCAATCTGGTAGTGAGACCCTGAACACCCTAAAGACCCTAAAATACAAAATAACAATAATAATGATAATAATAATAAAATAAAGTGAATATATTTTTCTCCTCTTCAAAGTTTTATAATCAAACTTCCACTGACAGCTCCATTCCCAGTGCTGTGTGGAACCTATTCCTGTCCACTTCACGTGGAAGTCATTGCTCCAACTCAGACACAATCTTATTTCATTAGCTTTGAAATTTCTTAATGAAGGACAGCCAGATAGCTCAGCAGGCTAAAGCATCTGCTTAGGTAGAGCGCAGGGACCAGGATTTAATCCCAGGAACCACTGGTTCCAGCTCTATCCCGGGGGCACCCTGAGATAGCAATTGAGACTGGGAGTGGTGGTACATGCCTGTAATCCCAGTGCTTGGGAGGCTGAAAACAGGAGGATCACTATGAGTCTGATCTCTGTAATGAGACCCTGTAGACCCTGCACTAGATACAGAAAAAAATTAAAAAATTGTTCCTTGTTTCCCATTCCCCCTAGTCTCTGTTCAACCCCTCTTCCTATACTTATAACAAAAGCTTTGTTTCCATTTTCCTTCTTTTCTCAGTGTTTTCATATCCCTTCTTTCTTTCACCCTCCCCCCTCCCTAGTTCCCCTTCCCATTATGGACATTTTCTTCCTATTTTACCATATCAGTTGTGTATTTTGGTCTTTATTTACACTGTTGGTTTCTCACAACGGTGAAACAACGCAATATTTAAACCTGTGTGTCCAATTTATTTCACTTAAGAGTATGGTTTCAAGGGACATCCATTTACCTAGAAATATCTCAAGTTTATCCTTCTTTATGGCAGAGTAGAACTCCATGGCATTAAAAAAAGATTTCCATCCATTCATTAGATAATGGGTATTAGTGCTGTTTTCAAGACATACTAATTATAAACTATGCCACTAGAAAGCTGGGTGTGCATACATAATTGTGGTATGATGCTTTTAAACCTTTGGGGAAGATACTTTAAAGGGGAATAGCTCAGTCAAATAGAGCCTCCAGCTTTAGTTTCCTGAGGAATCTTTGAGATCACAGGCATGTGCCACAGTGATTTTCCACAGTGGGTGTACCAGTCAACACTCCTTCCAACAGTGGAGAAGCATTTCTTTTTCCCTACAATCCCACCAGCCCTTGACACTGGTTGATTTCTTGATAGCAGCCATACTTTCTGGAGATAGAATCTCAGTGTTGTTTTAATTTGTATCTCTCAAATGACCAGTTGATGTTGAACATTGTGCATATATTTATTTGCCATTGTCATTTCTACTTCATCTAAGAAGAGTCTATTCTTTTCAGATGCCCATTTTTGAATTGGATGTTAAAATTTGCAGGGATCTGATTTTTTTTTTGAGTCCTTATATATTCTAGATAATAGTTGTTTTCTGAGAAACAACTGGCAAAAGTGTTTGCCCATACTATGGGTTGTCTCTTCATTCTGTTGGTGGTTATTCTTGCTGTGCAAAAGCTTTTTAGTAAGATAAGATCCCAATTCTTGTTTCTTTAAGATAGTTCCTGGACAGTAGGGGTTTTGTTCATAAAGTCTTTGCCTACACCTATGCCTTGAAAAGTACTACCTATTCTTTTTTCCAAAATATTTAGTTTTTCTGTTTTATATTTAGATTCGTTTTAATCTTTTATTCATGTATTTATTTGGTACTGGGTCTCTCTACACAGCTCACACTCATCGTGATCCTCCTGTCTCAGCCTCTCCAGCCCTGAGATTGCAGCCATGTACCACCCCACCCAGTTTCTGTGGTGTCACACACCTGGGATTCCAGGAATTGCATGGTATGCAGCGCCAGGGATCAAACCCAGGTCCTTGCACTTGCCTGGAAGGCACTCAGATCATTAAGCTATCTATATTTAGCTTCTATATTTAGATTTTTAATCCATTTCTCTTTTAGTTTAGTGTATGGTGAAAGATATGGGTCTAGTTTTAATCTTTGGCATGGAAAATGATAGCAAATCCATCATTATTTATTAAAAAGGCTATCTTTCTTCCAATGAATATGTTTGAATCCTTTGTCAAACATAGGGTGGCTCTCAGTATGACTGGAGTTCTTTCTACATCTTCCAATCTGTCCCGTTGATCCTTAAGTCTGGGGGGTGTTTTAGTGTTTATTTTTGCCAGTACCAGGCTGTTTTTATTACAGGAACTTTGTAGTCTAATTTTCAGTCAGAGATTGTGGTGTCCCCTATGGCCTCTTTCTTGTCCAGAATTGTCTTTGTTATTAAAATCTCTTCTGGTTCCAAATGAATTTTAGGAATGCTTTACCTAATCCTATAAGATATGCTGTTGGAATTTTTACTTGGATTGCACTAAATCTGTGTAACAACTTGGAAGTATGAACATATTCATCATATAGGTTCTTTCTTCCCCAAAACAAGGATGTCTCCCATTTTCTCTTTGACTCTTTGATCTGTTTTCTCAGAGTACTGTAGTTTTCAATATAAAACTTTTACTTCCCTTATTAGATTAACTCCTGTGTTTTGTTGTTTTGGATGCTACTATGAAAGGAGTTGTTTCTCTAATCTCTCTCTCAGTCAGTCTGTTATTCTTGTATAAGAATGTGATTGATTTTTTGGGTATTGACTTTGTATCCAGCTATATGACTACTGTGGTTTGAGTATTGTTGTCCCCTAAAGGCTGATGCAGTCATGGGACAGAATTCTAGACTTTGTGATTAATTTATGATCTAGTGCTGGGATTATGAATGGAAGTGTTGCTGGGATTATAGGTATAAATGCTGCTGGGATTATGTGTGTAAATGATACACCTGGCCTGGGGCTGATAGCCTGAATGCAACATAAGGGAGACAGACTTGCTTCCTGTTGCCATTGTTGTTGCTACTCCTCCCTTTTGCGCTCTCTGCTCTTTGCTACCACCATGAACTGCTGCCCTCTGCCATGTGCCGCTCTGCCTTGGAGCCAGCGGAGTGTGGACTGAAACCTCCAGTAACTGTGAGCTAAATAAATCTTTCCTTCCTTAATTTTGAGTTTCAAGTATTTGTCCCAGCAATGAGAGAAGAGTAATGAAGACAAAGACTAAAGTTTGTTATTAAATCTAGAAGTCGGAGCTGGGGAGATAGCTCAGTAGAATAAGTGCTTACATGGCAAGTGCAAGGGCCTGAGTTCAATCCCCGGTGCTGCCAAAACAAATTTTTATAAATAAATAAATAAATCTAAAAGGCTTTTGGTGGAGTTTTGGGGGTCTTCTATGCAGAGTATCATGTCCCCTATAAATAATAATTTAGCTTCTTTTCCTATCCTTATTCCTTTTGTTTCTTTCTCTTATCTAGCTACTCTGGTTAATGTTTCCAGAATAATTTTTTTCAAAGTTTTATTGATAAACAGATAGCAATGAGACAGTTTTAAATCCAATTGGAAGTACAGTTTCAACAAATAATACACTG
>NW_004524577.1:24626191-24637302 GCF_000260255.1 Octodon degus | reverse complement strand
GGGGATTGAACTCAGGCCCTTGCAATTGCCAGGCAAGTGCCTATTCTACCAAACTATCTCCCCAGCCCCTAAAATCTCTAAATCTCTTGTGGCATTCAGCAGTTAATCTGTTGCAGCCTGGGCTTTTCTTGGTTGTTAAGTTTTTAATTACATTGTCAATGTCATTGACTGACATTGTTTTATTTAAAGTTTTTATATGTTCTTGATTTAGCTTTGCTAAGTCATATAGGTCTAGGAATATGTCCATTTCTTTCCATCTTACTGGAATACAAGTTCTTAAAGTAGGTATTGATGATCTTCTGAATTTGTGCAGGATCTGTTGTGATTTCACCTAATTTTTATTACTAATTGCATGGATTTGACACTTTTTTCTTTTTTGATAGGGTTGTGTCTTAGTTACTTTTACTGAGACAAAATACTCCACACCCAAAATTAAGGAAGAATGGTTTATTTAGCTCACAGTTTGTGGAGGTTTTAGTACATTCTTGGCTGGCTTCAACATGGGCTGGCATTGATAAGAAGAAACAGTTCATGGACAAAAGCAGCAAAATCAACACAAGTAAAAAGGGAGGAGAAAGAAAGCCTCCCTTCCTCCCTTATATTGTATGCAGGCTACCCACCCAAGGGTGTGTGTGGTACTCACACCCATTTAATCCCAGCATGGAACCATGAATCAATTACAAACTCTAGAAGCCTATTCCCATGATATATGAGGCTGTGGGGGAACTTCTAGACACAGACTTTAATTCATTGATTTTTTAAATATATTTTTAGTCTCCGCTGCATTAATTTTTGCTCTTATCTTTATATTTCCTCCCTCATATAAGCTTTTGGCTTGACTTGTTCATCTTTTTCTACAAGATTGAATTTCAATGTTAAGCTGTTTATTTGAGTTTACTATGTTTTCCCTATATGGTATTCACCACTTAAAATTTTCCTTATGAAGCTGATTTCATTATTTCCCATAAATTCTGTTATGTTTTATTGGCATTAGCATTATAATGTAGACACTGTCTAATTTTATCTGACCCATTGGTTTTTCAGGAGGCTGTTATTTAATATCCACATGTTTATGAAGTTTCCGTGGTTTCTTTTGCCATTGACTTCATTTCACTATGGTCTGATAATACATATGGGATAATTACAGTTCTTTTACATTTACTTAAACATATTCTGTGAGCTAGTATGTAGTCTACTTTAAAGAATGTCCCATGTGCAGCAAAGAAGAATGTATAGTCTGATGTTGTGGGATAGAAAACCCTGTAGGCATCTACTAAGTCCATTTATTCAAAACTATGATTTAGTTCTAGTATTTCTTTATTGATTTTCTTAACTAGTTGATCTATTTGTGACAGTGGGCTATTGTGGTCTTCTATTACAATTGTACTAGTGCTTATTTGATTTTTCATGTCTGTTAATATTTGTTTAGGGTGCATAAGTATTTGGTGCATGTATACCAGTTCTACGAATATTACGAATATTATCACTTCCTCTTGAATTGCTCCCTTTACAAGGATGTAGTGACTTTCATTGTCTCTCTTAATCAGTCTTGGCTTGAAGTTCACTTTGTCTACAAATAGAATAGCTACTGTGGATTTTTTTTTTTTTTCTGGGTCCCTGTTATGCTTTGTTTCTAGTTGTCCCTCCAAAGCCTCATGCAGTCATGGGATGGCTTCTGGAGTTTGTGATTAATTATTGTGGGGTGTGGGTTCTGGACCTGCTGTGGGGCAGGTAATTTGCATTACAATGTAAGAAGGGATGCCAGGCTAGCTAGCTGCCTGAGCTGTTGCCACTCCCTTTGCTCTCTGCTCTTTGCCACCACCATAAATTTTGCTACCTGTCATGTGCTTGCCTTGGAGCCAGCCAAGTATGGAGTGAAACCTCCTGTAATTGTGAGCTAAACAAACCTTTCCTTCCTTCATTTTAGGTGTCAGGTATTTGTCCCAGCAATGAGAGAAAAGTGACTGAGAGTCCCTGACAGATGGAGTATAGTTTTTCCATCCTTTGACTTTGTCTATGGGTTTCGTTTTTAGTTAAAGGTATTTCTCATTTGCAGCATATTGTTAGATTTGTTTCTAGATGCATTCTGATCATCTGTTTCTTTTGATTGAATTGAGACTATTTATACTGATGATTATAACTGATATGTGTTGACTTATCCCAGTCGTGTTATTTTCCTATTATTGGCTTCCTTTTATCCCTCTGTTTAATAGCTTGCTTTGCCTGATGGAGTTCATGGAGTTTTAGATCTTATCTCTTTCTAGAATGTCTTTCAGAACATTTTGGTGTGGTCATGATTTTCTTCAGGTGTTCTTTGTCATAGAAGTATCTTATATCTCCATCAACTTTGAAAGATAATTTTGCTGGCTACATCAGTCTGGGTTGGAGTTTATTTTCTTTTAGAGCTTGAAATACTTCACTGGGAGCTCTCCTTGACTTAAAGTTTTGTGTTGAAAAGTCAGCAGAGATTCCGACGGGCTTTCCTCTTTAGGTGATTTGCTTCTTGTCTCTAAGAGCTTTTAATATTCTGTCCTTATGTTGAATTTCTGAAATCTTATTTATGATATGCCTTGCTATAGTTTTTATTATGGCTAGTTGGAGTTCTATATGCCTCACTCATCTACATGTCAAATTCTTTTCTCTGTGAACTGGTTTTGTCTTAAATCCTTTGTGCTATCTCATGCTTTTATTTACTGATGCTGATAAATCTCATATTTTTCTTCTTGCATCATCTAGAAGCTCTCGTAATGCCTGGATATATTTAAGATATCTTTCGTTTCATGACTGCTAACCACAGGACTGTCTTCTATATCTGATATTCTCTTCTTACATTGATTCATTCCACTGTATATAATTTGGGTTTTTAAATATTTTTATTATTATAAAGAGAAAAAAATAATAAAACAATGATATAAAATTTCAAAATGAGATAATAAATTACAAATGGTTAACATATGGCATATTATTATCTTCAAAGTGGTGGCTCAGATTATAAAACATAGGCAATCAAAACTGATCAAACACTAAGCACCTCTTTAGGCAAGTGCAGGGGCCAGGATTTGATCCCTGGTCCTGCATGCTGCATTGGTCCCATGCCCGGGGCATGCTGAGCTGGTGCACGAGTCCAGGCATGGTGGTGCACAACTGTAATCCCAGTGCTGGGGAGGCTGAAAACAGGAGGATCACTATGAGTTTGAGCTGCGTAATGAGACCCTGCACACACACACACACACACACACACACACACACACACACAAATAAAATAATTGATCAAACAATATAAGCAAAAATCATTCTTTTGAATGAACTAAAAGAAATTAGTAGTACATTTATCTTACTCATATATAAGGAAAGATATGTATGCATGAAATATATGTATATATTTATGAACATAGAAATATATCTTTCTCATTCCTTCTTTTCTCCTTTTCCCCATCCCAGTTGTTCATTTTTTTCTTTTTTCCTTTTTTCATTTTAATGAGAAAAAAGATAAAATAGCAATGAAACAGTTTCAAAACAGGTTAGTATGACAGTAACAATAATTAATACATTGCATATTGTTGTCTTCCTAGTAGTTATTCAGAGAACAAGATGAAGATATAATGTCTTGTCTAAACAATATTAGTACAAATCTTTCTTCTCAATGAACTAAGAGAGAGTAGCTGTATACCTATCCTATCTTATATACACATATTTTTATACACACACACACACACACACACACACACACACACCCCAATGGTCCTTTATTTATAGACCCCTTTTATTTGTCTTGTTTTCTAGGAGATTAATATTCCATTGCTGTAAGAGAAGCTGTATTTGGAGAATACAGCTTCTGTATTCACTAAAGGACCTTTCCATACTTGATGCCAGGCCAAAGACTGTAGGTACTTGAATTCAACAAAATAATCCAATATAGTCCAATAGTCCATAAAGTAGTGGGTTATCAGCACAAGTGGCAATTGTTTGAAGTTGTTGATATGAGCCTTTTATAGCTCAGTATATTAATATAGCTTTACTTTTATACCTCACGGTTACACTTTGATGCTGGTTGGTTAAGAGCAAATTAAAGCAAGACTTATGTAACTCAAAATTCAATTTTTGTTCTCTGATAAGGTCAGTCAAATCCCCTCAGGATTTACCTTGGAACCACGCACCTTGTAGATCTTTTGTCAGTGTCAGCTATCTGGATGAGTCACTGCCATTGCTTGACCAGTTTGCTCTCTGTGAAAGCCTGAGAGAATGTTTTCTCTCTAGGGGACTCTCCTTAGGCACAATATACAGTGTTGATCACTTTCCTCTGTGACCCCATAATCTTGATCAGAAAATTTGGGATACCACTGAGTTACAGGATGTCACTGCACAGGTACTTTTGTGTCCTAATTCTCACTGACCTTGAAGGGCTAGGGTCAAAATATTGGCTATCCTTGTAGCCCCTCTATTTCTCTATTTTTTAGTCTGTAAACTTTAGTTGTTAAACATCCAGAAGAGAAGCTTAATATTATTGCCCTGTAATGGAGGCAGTTGGGCTTAACATCACTATCTGTCTGAATATCAAACACCTTAGACATAACATGGAACTGCTATTTTCCAAAAGCCATAGATAGTCTAAGCTTTATAACCCTACAGAATGTGATAAAAACAATTACATATTTTTACCTAGAAATTTAAAGATCAAACCATATACAATATTGTAGCAGGACAGTCCTATGACATTTTTTTTCTTGTCTCTTTTCTTTTATGACATTAGAAGCAGTATGCATTTAGAAGTCCAAAATGATGGGTATTTCAAGCATGGTTTTAGTATGACACATTGTTATCATCAATGTAGTAGCTTATTTCACAGATACCAGCATATATAGTTAGTCTGGGTGAGAATTCTACCCATTAACTGCTATTTTCCAAGAACCTGATGAAGATCCAGTTGTTCATTTCTATTGAGCAGTTTCTTTCCCTTTCAGAAGATCTATTATAAATTTTGGATCTTATGTACTTTTTCAATTTCTTACACTAGGGAGACAATATGACATTTATACATGCAAGTCTAATTTATTTCACCTATGAGTATGGCCTCTAGTTGAATCTATTTACCTATAAAAACCTCAAGTTTATCCTTGTTTATAGCTGAGAGATACTCCATTATATAAAAAGAACATATCTTTTTTATCCATCCTCCTTCGATGGGCACTTGGAGTGTTAGGTAATACAAATTGTGCTACTATAAGCATAGGTACACATATATCACTTTGGTATGATATTTTTAATTCTTCTGGAAAAATATCCTGAAGGAGAATAGCTGGATCAAATGGACCCTCTAGTCCTAGTTTTTTCAGGAATCTTCACACTGATTTCCTCATTAATTGCAGCAGTCTACACTCCCACCAACAGTGGAGAAGGTGTACAGTGTCTGCCTGCTACATATCCTTTGAATGGAATTTTTATCTCCTGGATATCTGTTTGAATTTGTTTCATGGATTCCACTTCTTTCATATGTTAGACATTCACAGTTTCTGTCATTTTCCTAAATGCCTCTATTTTTAAATCTGTATCTGCTCTAGTTTTATGAAGCATGTCTTTCCTTATGGTCACCATCTCTGAAGTCATCTAAGAAATTATTTCTGATTTGGTTTTTTTTTTTAGAGCTTGATACATCTGCTTTGTTCCTTCCACTGTTACCACTTCAGAGAGTACAGGTGGGTGGCTTTTGAAGTATTTCACCTCATTATCCTGAGTTTGTCTTTGATGAGCTTGAAATCTGAGGTTGCATCTTGCTTAAGTATTTTTTCATTTTAGCTTTTGTTTGTTTTAGGTTCTTTTTTTAGTTTAATTTCAGAGTTGTGATTGTAAATTGCTTTAGTGCGTAGCTTCATTGATAGTATTTAAAACCCTCAAGAAATGACTACTTTTAAGAAATGTCTCAGGTGTAACCAGCTTTTGGGTTTTAAGATTATTGCAAGATCCTTCCCTTTCAATTTATTGGACTGAGAAGTTACTGCCCTCATACTCCAGCCCCTGGTTCTCTGGCATGGTGTATAGCACTATGACCCTTAGTCAATCCCAATCGTGGTATACCAAGAAGAGCTACTGATTAGAACAATTGTGTCACTTTGGCTAATTTAACACACTCAGCAATAACAATAATGTCAAACAGCCTAGAAAACGACAAACTGTGGTAACTATTAATTTGTCACCTTAAACCATATGAATGAGATTTGTTGTTACATAACAAAATCTAAACTGGGCCAGAAAATTGTATACAGTAATTAAGTTCTCAGTGTGGTGATTTTGCCCTCAGAGGAGAAAATGTAAAAAGGATTGGGGAGGAATAGAAAAATAAAAGAGGAAGAGTTTAGAAACAAGGCTGGAGGACCAAGGAAGATTACCCGAACATTAGGAGATTGGGCAAGAAGACAGAAGATAAAGAGAGAAGAAATAAAAATAGCAACACAATAAAAACGAAAAACTAGAAACTATGTTCACACTCAAACAAAAAGGAACAAACAATAAAGAATAATACAAAACAAAGCAAAAAAAATTAGAAAAAAGAAAGAAAATCAGAAAACTGTCCATGTCAAGCTGTCTCCACTGTCCCTGGTAGACAACAAGGTTCTGATCCAAGTTCATGAATCCCAGCAAGCAACCTGCAGCCTTAGGCCTGGGTAGTGGATCATCCCAGTAACCCTGCACCTTTAATTCCACTGAACTAAAGGTTTTTGGATGTGGGTTGGAACCAGGTTGTTCAGTCTGCCCCAGTCTGTGTGCCTCTTCCCAGTTTGAATTCCGCTCCCTGACTTCCAGCCAACCTGAGCTTGGCTCCCTGGCTCTGTCACTGCAAGTCGCTGCATGGAACTGCCCCCTGGTTGTTCTGAGTTCTGGACTCTGTTGGCTCCTCTCCAAGATGGCAACCAGCCAATCGCCCTCTCTGGAGGGCATCTGAACCCAAGTAACACGCCAGGCACTGCAGCCTGCTGTATCCACTGCTCCGTTCCACTGGCACATTTCTCTATGGAGGCCTCGGCCACCAACAGTAGTCACTGTGAATCCTCAGGTTCAGGCCTCCCCTTCCACTCAGTGGGTTCAGCTTCCAGGAGAAAGCACCCCTCCTGCCTCCTTCCTCCTCCTTGAAGTCTCTCCCTTTGCTCTCCTCACAGGCTTCAATCCTTACTTCAGACCCATCCTGGGTGTCAGGCACCTACTTCCCTCCTTTTTCTCTTCCTAGTGTAGCTATATTGTAGCATCTGGACAATGAATCTTGGAAAGGATCTTTTTTTTTTACTGCTCACCACTCTACCATCTTCCCCCAAAGTCCTAAAAATCTAATCTTCATTAACACATCTACTCTGGAAGGGAAGAAGTTTATAATATATTAATGTTCACACTCCTACTGATGTATTTTCCTAATCATGCATTTAATTTTTATTTTTAATCCCACAAATTGAATACTGCTATTTATTCTGTCATTGATGTTTAGTTATGAATGCACTATTAGTTCGGTTGCTTATTTTTCCTTAAAATTTTGGGTCGTCTGAGGCCATTTTCCTTTTTCACAAAAAAATGTCTCATATAAGAGTTCTTTCGTGATGATCTTGTGGTGAAAAAATTCCCTCAATTTTTCTGTGAAAAGTTCTTTATTTTTTTTCTATTTTTGAATGCTGTTTTTACTGCACAAATAATTCTATGATGACAAATATTTTATCGCCAGCAATTTAAAAATCATATTTTAATATCTTCTCACTTCCACATAACTATTGAGAAATAACAGTCAAATTAATTGTTCTTCTTTCGCAGTTAACCTGTCTTTTTCTATAAAAGATATTTTTTCTTTCTTCGTTTTGCTGCTACATTTGCTCAGTTAGTGTGTAAGTATAAATTTCCATTTCATATGTCTAGGACTTGCTTGATGCCTGAATCTAAGAGTCGGTCTTTTAACAAAGATACCAATTCAATTTGACAATTTTTATGCTTAAAATCTATCCCATTTCAACAATTTTGTTTCCAAATATTGCCTCTTCTTCCTTCCTCCTATCGTTTCTTCCTTTCTTTCTTTCTTTCTTTCTTTTTTTTTTTTTTATGGTACCAGGGATCGAACTCAGGACCCTGCACTTGCCAGGCAAGCACTTATTCCACTGAGCTATCTCCCCGGCCCCCTGACGTCATTTCTATCAAGCTGATCATCTCCCTCCATTTTCAAAGTCTCTTGACTTCTTTTGTACTTTTCTTCTTTTTCAAGTTCTTTTCTCCTGAAACTGTATTTTCTCTAACTCTACTGATAATTCCTGTGTCCACTGTATTTATGAATCCGTGTCTATAGTTTTGTCTTTGGGATTTTGTTTTTTAAACAGGCTCTCACTCTGCAATTCAGACTGGCCTTGACCTAACCATTTAGCCCATGTTGGCTTTGAATTTAGGATGATCCTCTTGCGTTGGTTTCCCAAGTGCTGGGGTTATAAGTGTGTGCCACCACACCCAACTGTTTGGCTGATCTCCTTCATAGTGACATTTCTCTTTATGGTATGGGGAGAACAGTGACACTGGATGTTCCATGAAACTTTACACAGTGGAATTCACAGGACGCTGACACGTTCAGGATTCGTGTTGGCCTCTTCCAGGCACCTGAGAGCAGCACCAATTTAGGATTTCTAAAATACTGAACAGATTCTGGCAATTATGCCCCCAAACCAATATCATTAGAAATTCTCAGTGGAAATATTTAAAAATATTTGTTCCTCTTCATATTTTATTTGATATCCCATGTCAATCAGTAGTACATTTTACTGCAAGCTCTCTTCTGTCCTCTTTGACAACACTTAAAACTGTTAACCTCAAAATGAAAGGAGTACATTAAGGAAAATCTAAAGGGTAGTTGATTAGAACATTGTATTATTTTTAATAGAAAACTTTACTGGGATCTCAGGGAACACAACCCTGTGTGTTCTACATTTATTGTACGTTTCAGGGCACTGCCTAAGGCACTGAGAGCAGAATGAATTGATTTTAGAGTGCTCAGATGGGCTCAAAGTATGAGCAAGGAAAACATGAAAGTAGTTCCTACTCAACATTAAATATTTACATGGCAGTTAAGATTTAAAGACTTAGAAAGTTAGGTCTGGGTGTTCTCGCCAGAGAGAGTGGGTAGGGTGGCATAGTGTGGGCTCTGTGCACAAGAGAACCATGAGGCTCCCAGGGAAGACCCTGGAGTACACGACAGTGCTCCAGGAGGCCGCCTTCCCTGTGAGAAAAGGAGGGCAAAGGATTTGCATCTGCTCATGCATTCACAACATATCTACAGAAGGATCCTTAGGAAACTGAAAATAGTAGGTGCCTCCTGTGCTGGGTCCTGGATGATGGGAAACACTGTGTTGAGCCTCCAGTTTTTTTGGTTTGTTTTTATTATTGAAGTTCTAGGGATTAAATGCAGAGCCATCCCACTGAGCTACATCCCTAGTCCTTTTTATCCAGTTTTAAAACTTTTAAGACACAGTCTCACTAAGACACTAAGTGGCCCAGGCTGGACTCAAACTTGTGGTCCCAGAGTGCTGAGATTATAGTCTGGGACTTCAGCCTATGACCATGCCTAAAACTCCTGAGTTTTAAACAGTGGAACTGTATTATTCATTCATGTGCACTGAGGGACAGGTACAAAGATAGATGAAAAGTCAGTGCATAAATGAATGAGCGTGTAAGTGTGTGAACCATTTACTAGAATGGGCCACTTCCCAACTGCTGCCTTGCCCCTCTGTTCTTCTACTCTTTTGCATAATCTGAGGGCCACAGCCCTCCTTCTGGGATTACTGTGAGTACTAAGTTAAGACAAGTAGTCAGAACCAAGTTAAACACATAGTAATTACATAAAAAATATTGGTTCTCATTTCTGTTATAAGCCTTTGGATCTGGGGAGCTTACGTGAGCAAACATGGGCTTTGTATTTAGCTATATCTGGCTTTTAATCCAGGGTCTCCTACTTACCCTGTATGATATATTGCTAAATTTCCCCTTGCTCTGTTTCTGCATGTATAAAACATGAAAAAAGAAAATGGATATAAATAGCTACCATAAATAGCTCAGCCATCTCACTGAATTGCTGTTTGTTGGCAATAGGTAATTATTATTTATTTTTAGAAATAATAATGGCAGTGTGCGCTGTTTTAATGAGGCTTTATAATGTACAAATACATACTAAAATATTTATGGATAAAAATATCCTGGGTTTGCTTCAAGCTAATGAAGGAATGGATGGGGGAACACACCAAACAAGAATGGCTGTTACTCGAGATTATCATAATTATGTGATGAAAATATAGGATTCAGGCAGGCAGAGTGGTGCACATCTGTAATCCCAGCACTCAGGAGGCTGAGGCAGGAGCATCCCTATTAATTTGAGGCCAGTGTAGGCTACATAAGGAAGTTCAAGGCCAGCCTGTACTACATAGCAGACCCTGTCTCAAAACAAACAACAACAAAAATATATAGGCGGTTCATTAAATAGTTCTCTCTCATCTTTTGCATATGTTTTGGGTTTTTTCAAAGATTACATGAAGTGAGCAAAAACTTTAAAGTAGCAGGTATGCAGTAAGGATGATGCAATATACAGCTGTCGTAATGAAGTATAGAACTGGTGGAATAGCGGTGGTTACAGTACAATGGCTTTATTTTTATTAACTTCAGCACCAACCAGATAGCTCAGCAGATTAAAGCACCTGCTTAGGCAGATGCAGGGACCAGGGTTCAATCCCCGGTGTACCGTGCCAGCCCTGACCCTGGAGTGAGGCTGAGACTGGGCATGGTGGTCCGCGCCTGTAATCCCAGCACTTGGGAGGCTGAAAACAGGAGAATCACTGAGTCCGATCTGTGTAGTGAGACCCTGTAGACCTTGTAGATCCCATACTAAAAACGAAAAAAAAAAAAAAAAAACTATTTTTACTAGCTTCAGAAAAATGGTCAAGAACAAAAGCTAGTAGGCAAGGAGGTGGGAGATATAGATATATAGAGATAGATATAGACATAGACAGAGATATGAAATCACTTTTTCTTGTAATACTGAGCAATTAACTCAGGGCTTTTGCACTGAACTGTATCCCCAGCCCCCACATTTTAAAATTGTATTTTATTAT
>NW_004524577.1:24621742-24625786 GCF_000260255.1 Octodon degus | reverse complement strand
CTTGTTTCCATTTAACCTGAAGAACTAAAAGTGGATTTGAATGACAGATGTGTAGCCCGTTAGGGCGAGCCGTTAGTACAGAGGAGTGGGCATTTGGAAATGCCCCCTTTGAAAAGTTTCCCCCTTATTTTTCACCCTTCCCACCTCTGTCTCCATGGAAATGGGGTCAGAGGCCACAGGGAGCTCACCAAGAGCCAGCAGCTAAGAAGGAGAATTCCCACTTAGAGATTTCAGCTGAAAGCTATAAACTCTCTTACAAAGACCAGCTGAGTCTTTCGGGCTCTGCCGTCTCTAGGGTTATTTTTCTTTTTAACGCTGATAAATAGGTGGCTTTTCGGTTTTGTTTTTGTCTTTCGTGGTGTACATGAAAAAAGAAATACAACCAAGCCAAAACTATTTCTGCATTTATACTTGCCTCTTCTGTACAAGAAGCCAAGCATAGAGACATTCTTTACTAAACTATTTTCAATTTAATATTGTTAAATGTTACCATGCACATAGTATTAAGCTGTTGCACTAGCTTCGTGTCTGTCCTTTCAAGCTACTGACAATACCAGAGAGTGTAGAAAAAGCAAACGTGAATTTACTCATTCCGTGCTACCAGTGATACATGATTATGCTTAACAGAATGTCATAGTAACATAATGCAGAATCTTTTAGTTAAAAAACAAATCTCTAGGCGGGCCCCATCCCCGGGGTGAGCGGAGACAGTGATTGAGCCTGGGCATGGTGGCGTGTACCTGTAATCCCAGCTCTCGGGAGGCTGAAAATAGGAGAATCACAATGAGTCCCTTCTACCCAGTGAGACCCTCTAGACCCTATAGTCCTAAATACAGAAAGAAAAAAAAATCTCAAGACATAAATCATTGTTAACTTTCTCTAATACATTTTATAAATTTGAGCATAACTTGACATTGGCTCCTTAATTTTTACTTTTCTACTTTCCAGTTATTTTTTCAGAAATCATTTGAAAATGCAAGATTATACAAATATGCCAAATATTTTCATCTATTTTTAAATGTTCTGCATTATCATTTTATTCAGTAGCAAACAGAACTACTAATTGAAACAATATGAAATATAAATTCAGGTTTGAAAATGACCTAGCAGATTGTTCAGTTTAGAACAAAAGAATCTGTTTCAGACTATTTTTTTAATCTTTTCTTTTCACCACGAATCTGTACAGTTCAAAGTTCAAAAACTCAGCATTATTCCCAAGTAGTCTTGCAAAATTTCATCATTACTCTTACATAAAGCACTGAGTTATTACTTTTAATCATCAATCACACAGCTACTCAGAATTTTCCAGAACATAATTGCAGCAAACATCAGTGTCAGAGCCATCTCTTGGGGCTTTAATGCTCTTTCTCTGTCTCTGTCTCTCTCTCGGTCTCTTTCTCTGTCTGTCTCTGTCTCTGTTTCTCTCTGTCTGTCTCTGTCTCTCTCTTTCTCTGTCTCTCTCTGTCTCTCTCTCGCACTCTCCCTCTTTCCCTTCCTCCCTTCCTCCCTCTCTCTGTTTGGTGCTCAGCTGTGTAACGATGTTGCTTTCATTCCTTTCTGCTTCCCTTCCCTTCTAGCCCTTCTCCCGTCTGCGCTGAGCCCTCCCTGCCCTGGCTTGAGCCCTTATTCCGCTCTCCTCTGCTCTCAGAAGCGAAACAGAACATCGTGTTCCGAAGCTGCCCGGCACACATGCCTCAGGACGCTGCCAAGTTCACAGCTGACCAATTGGCCTACTTTAGAGGACTTGCATTTATACAACTTACAACCCTTTATTTCCACCACTCGATCTTCGCCCCATCCCCTGCCACACATACTGATAAATGAAGAGTCCTTTGGGTTGGTTGTAGCCAAATGAGCAGCCATTTCTCCTCCCTTCCTTGGCTCCCAGCTTGGCTGTTCCCTCCTGAATTGATGGAAAATATCAGTCAATGTGGTGTACAAAGACATTCCAAAGTGGCCACCCTGTATTAATAATTGATTTCAAAAGATACACACTGACAAAATGATACGCTGTCCCACTGTTGGAGCTTTGTGCTTTTAAAGTAATGTTCTCCCAAAAACAGATCCAGGCCAAATTGTGTCCCTCTGCATTAGGAACACAGAGCTAGTATGCGACTTTCTCAGGGTGATCTTGTGTGGAGGGTCCGGTGCGTGTGGACACAGACATTTTGAACACTCCTTACTGCTGCTTGAATCTCCTAAGCTTTCTTCTTTAAAATAAATTCAAGAGCATGTAGGAGAAGGTGAGGAATTAACAAACAAAATTAATTTCCATGTGGGAATTGGTTTACTGTGACTTTGCTGATTTTTTGGGGTTTCATTTTCAGCAGCATTTTTCAGAGAAACGATCTCTTTTAACAGTAGATTCAGATTTATATGAAGTGGATAAAACACGATGCTTTTTAATGAAGAATATAAAATTAGGTCCAAGAGACATATCTGTTCAGAATGAGAAGGGAAAATACAGCAAATAAGATATCTTAAAAGGCATCCAGGGACTGGCGAGGTAGCTCAGCAGACTAAGCGCCTGCTTTGGCAAACACAGGGACCAGGGTTCAATGTCAGGTCCTGCATGCCGTGCCAGCCCCGCCCCCAGGTGAGCTGAGCCAGCAACTGAGTCCAGGCATGGTGGTGCACACCTACAATCCCGGCCCTGGGCAGGCTGAAAAAAAGAGGATCACTATGAGTCTGAGCTGCGTAGTAAGACCCTGTACTGAATACATAAAAATGAAAAAAAAAGGCATCCAGAAACATAGCCTTATCAGTATGAATAATTATCCGTGCCACTACAATTTTGCTGTTGTACTCACTTTTATAACTTTATTATTTTTTTTTACTTCACCCTTTTTTCTTACATCTCATAAGTGGAGGACTTTATAGCACCACTCTGTGTACAGAGGCAGATGTTTGTGTTTCCTTCATCGCGGAGATAGCTTATTTGTTGTAGGTGAAGTGGAGAACATTCCTTTAGCTTTGGCACACATAGGTCATGCCACAGATGAAGCTGTGTCTTCTCCAGAAGTGCTCTGTGAGAAAGTTCCCCAGCTCCAAAGTGTCTAGACCTTTGCACTTCTGGGCAGAACTTCATCCGGCCCTTTGGGGTTGCCTCAGCAGCTGCTCCAGCACCCAAGCTGCTGGCCTGGGCAGGGGAAAAGCACACAGGCACCCATACCCATGCCCGAGCCCCAGTCCAGATGGCCCTGAGCAGAAAATGGTGCTGCAAGCATCCTATTTCAAACCTGCTCTTCAGTGCCCAACTGGATTGCAGGTCGCTAGGGAGGCCTCACTCATGGCAGGTGTCACTGGAGGTTGGCACGTGGGACGGGGTGCAGAGTATGTACTTACCTTACCCACCAAGGACACGGCTGCTGCCCCCTAGCTGGGGCAGCGCTCCATCTTCCAAATCTCTTAGAAGACCGCAGAAGGCCTTGGGTTGAGGGGGGCTTGTGACAGCCAAGAAACTTAGAGTTCTGTAGCAATTGCAGAACTCCTCTCTGGTCATAGAGTCAACATTGGTGTAGCTGAAAACGCAATTGAATTTTCTAACCAAAGCAATTCCTAGGGCATTTTTAAATCGAGGCTCTCCATGGCAGAGATTTTATCTGCATGGTTTGCCACTAGATTTTCATCCTTGAAACTCTTGCTCAGAATGTTTTCTGTTTGAGGAAGGGACTCAGATCTGTTACAATGCCTTTATTTGCCTGGGTTGTAACAGACCAGCCAACTGGAAGCCGTTGGCTGTTGCTCACCTTATTTGTCTTCATGCACCATCAAGATCCTGGTTCTTACATCACCCAAGACCCACAGTTGGGGTAGGGGAATGAGGCCACAGAACATATTTGAGGCATCATGTCATTTTCTTCTCATCTGGAGTGCATGCTCTACTGTGGCCCAGATAGTCAAATGTCAAGCTGTGCCAGCTGGGAGTCTTATAATCAGGCTAGAATGCCTAAACTGTCAGAAAGCTCTTTAGGCCCTTTAAAAAAACATCAGTTTAAAGTACTAGGAGAGGAATTTTTAAAATATGAACATGTTTTCTTGTTT
>NW_004524577.1:24618114-24621011 GCF_000260255.1 Octodon degus | reverse complement strand
ATCTTAATATATGGATTTTGCAAGGATGCATGCAAACCATAGCAATAAGGATGGAAGCTTTTCTCATCTCTTGCAGTCACTTTTCCATCAGTTCCTGTACTAGTTACTTGCTTGTCACTGGGACAAAATACCCGAAGCCCACAACCTGAAGGAGGAGAGGGATAGTTTGGCTCACAGTTTCTGGGGAGGCAGTACATGGATGCAGGCTCCCAAGCAGGAGTGGCCTGCCAGGCAGAGGACAGCTGCTTGCCTCGGGTGGCCATGAGCAGAGAGTGAAGAGAGAAGCAAGAAGGAGAGCACACCCTTCTAAGTCACACCCTCAGTGATCACTTCCAGCCAGTGCCATCATAGGGCAGCATTTGGGCCAGAACTCATCAATAGTTGAATCCACTGCTGAGTACAGAGCCCCCATAAGTAGAACAAGTCCGATTGCCTTCCAAAAGCCCCACCTCTGACTTCATGAGACTTTGGGGGAACATGTTAGAGCTAGCCTACAGCACCTCCTATCTCTAGTCGCAATAATAACATTGATAAACTAAGTCTGTGTCTATAGTATTTAAAATCCCTCTGTTTATAATAAGGTAAAGCCCAAGATATTATCTTGGGGGAACCTGATTTTGGTATGGTGCTGAGTGGCCAGTGAGTATTTGAAGATAACTTACTGAAACAATTGAGTATATTTGATCCTAATCTCTAAGTATTTTATACAGTCTTGCAAAATGGAGTGTGATTATCTTTTATTAATTTATTTGACCAGCTGGGTGTGGTAGTGCATGTCTGTAATCCCAGTACTTAGAAGGCTGAGGCAGAAGGGTCATCTTGAGTCTGAGGCCAATCCAGGCTACACACTGAATTCAAGGCCAACCTGAGCCACACAGTGAGATATTGTCTCAACAAACAAACCAACAAAAATTTAACTCTTGCTTAGAGCAAGGACCTCACCCTCCAGGAGTTGATAATTCAGTGGAGAAGACAAATGGATAGTGCATTTGTTTCTATAACCAGTGACCACAGCATTGTCACCTGGAAGCAGCATTATTTTTAGCTCATAGTCACATGGCTGACAAGTATGGGGACAGCACAATGGGTCCTCTGCTCAGAGTCTCTCAGAACTGACATTGAGGTAGCAGGCAAGCTGCCTTCTCATCTGGACCTGGGACCCAGTCCAAGAACATGTGGTTGGGACAGAATTCAGTTCCTTGGAATGGTAGAATGGAAGTTCCTTACTGGCTGTCAACCAGGGGCCATGCTCAGATTCTAGACACTGGCCATAGTCCCTGCCTTGGGCACCCCTCCATCTCCATGCAAGCGTGTCTCTCTGTGCAGCAAATCCTTCTTACACCTCAAGTCCCTCTTGAAGAACAGCTTCTCTTTCAAAATTAACCTGCCTAGTTTGTCTCACCCAGCATAATCTCACTGTTCAAAGGCCTATGCATTTGGCATTTTAATTATATCTGCAACCACCCCTCTTCTCCCTGGCCATATTCCATTTGTGAGAGCAATCCTTGTCACATTCACTGACTGGGTTTACATTGGATAGGAACAGACTGTGCAAGGAATCATGGGAGACCATCTGGGAATTCTGCCCACCACACATAACAAAAAGCTACCATCCACCAGGCTAAGAGAGGGAAAGTGGCTACAAAATGCTGTGAGAGGGCCATCAAGATAGCTCAGCAGACTAGGCACCTGCTTAGGCAAGCACAGGGACTGGAGTTCGATCCCCAGCACCACATGCTTCACTGGCCCCGCCCTCCAGGCATGCTGAGCCAGCCACCAGGTCTGAGTGTGGCTGCTCATGCCTGTAATCCCAAGGCTAGGGAAGCTGAGTACAGGAGAATCACTATGAGTCCAAGTTGCACAATGAGACCCTGTGACACACACACACACACACATACACACACACACACACACACACACAGCACACAAAATGCTGTGGGAATGTTGTATACGGTTAGATTTCTAAATTTCTGTGTAAAAATTTATAATTGTTTATTTCTCTTTTTACTACTTTTTTATATTTTTTTCACATTCTGTACAGATTTAAAGTTTAGCGTATCAACAATTAATGGAAAATACCTGTTCCATGTTATGTCTAAGGCATTTGATATTCAGACAGATACTGATGTTAAATTCAACAGCCTATGTTTTAGGGTAATAATATCATTAAGCTTCTCTTCTGGAGGGTTAACAACTTAAGTTTGCAGACCAAAAAATTAGAGAAAAAGAAGAGCTACAACGATAGCCAACATTTTGGCCCTAGCCCTTCAAGGTCAGTGAGGACTCAGGACATAGGAGAACCTGTACTGTAACATCCTGTAATTCAGTTATGTCCCAAATTTTCTGATCAAGGAGATTGTGGGGCCACAGAGAAAAGTGATGGATGATGTAGAGTGTGCCTCAGGAGAATCACATGGAGAGAACACATTCTCTCAGGCTTTCACAGAGAGCAAATTGGTCAGGCAATGGCCATGACTCATCCACATGGCTGATACTGACAAAAGATCTACAAACTGCAGTAGAGGGTTCCAGGGTAAATCCTGAGGGGATTTGACTGACCTTGTCAGATACAAAAGCTACATTTTTTGTTATATAGGTCTTGCTTTATCTTGGTCTTAACCAGCCAGCAGAAAAGTATAAAAACGAGGTATATAAAGTAAAATCATATTAATATGCTGAGCTGTAAAAGGCTCAAGTCAATAACTTCTGACATTGCCAGTCATGCAAATAACCCACTACTATTATAGACTACCGGACTATATTGGGTTACTTTGCTGAATTCATGCACCTACAATATATGAATGGCAATGGAATATCCATCTCTGACAAAAGTAAACAAAAAAGGGAAATATAAACAAGGACCATTTTGTAGTGAAATATATATATATATATATATA
>NW_004524577.1:24584885-24618014 GCF_000260255.1 Octodon degus | reverse complement strand
AAAATAGTTAGCATAGATATACAGCTACTTTCTCTTAGTTCAATGAGAACAAAGTTTGAACTAATAATATTTAGACAAGATATCATGTCTGCATCTTGTACTATGAATAACTACTACAAAGAAAACATTATGCAATGTATTAATTATTGTAACTGTCCTACTAACCTGTTTTGAAACTGTCTCATTGCTACTTCTTTCTCAATAAAATGAATATTAAAAATTTTAAAAATGTTGCGGAAACTCAGGGGTGGGAAGAAAGCAAGCCTGCCTTGTGGAATACATAGAGTGAGGGTAAGAAAAGAAGTAATGGCTGAGCTGGTAGGAGGAATGAGTGGGAGGGCAACAAGTAGAGCAAGGGCCACTTGTGTACTTTACTGCTCACGATGTGTTTTATCTTCACCAGTGCCACGTAGGTGCTTGAGCCCAGGACACCTGCTGCTTCTGAGGACCCCACCCTTCACTCCACCCCAATGTACCAAGCCTGGTCATGGATAAATAGGTAAACCTTAAGAAATATTGGGAGCTGGTTCAATATCTAATTCATGATAGACATAAATCCTTCATCCACCTTATTCATATTCATTGCACAGGTATTTAATCAAATTTTCAGATAAAATAATAAAAATATAACATATCCAGGCTAATGTAATATAGGAAACTTTCTTCTGTATAGACCTGAAAAGCCAACAGAATGCAAGCTTCAGGCAAGGCTCCAAGCAGTGTGGTGATGCGGTGGTGCTAGGGAGGGGTTTGAATAAGTAAAACTTGAAATTGGTGAAACTTTTGACACATACACACAGGAAAAAAAAATCGATTGTTGGCTAGTAGATAGATCGATTTCTTCTACTCTTAAGCTTTGCTCATTTCATTTAATTGAGTCATCCTTGCTTCAGAGGTTGTATTAGCTGAGATACTTCTGAGAACCCCAATAAAATAGGTAGATGATAGATAGATATAGATAGATAGATAGATAGATAGATAGATAGATAGATAGATAATATTTTGAAGGACCAACTCATGCAATAGTGAGGACTAGCAAACTCAGAGTCTAAAGTGGGAAGGGCGTGAAGGAGCTAATGTGGCTGATGCTGCAAGCTTAAGGCAGATGTCATCTCTAGAACACCCTCATTTTTGCTGTGAAGGCTTTTGAAATGACTGGACAGGGCCTGCTCTCTGTAAGTAAGGTAATCCCTTATCTACTGAAGGTAGGTGCAAATCCCACTTGCAAAATACTTGTTTTATTGGCGTTTGATTAAATACCTAGCTAACGTAGCCTAACCATGTGAACATATAAAACCAGGGGTGCACTAAGTCAGGCTTGTACAGCAACAGTTAGGTCTTCAGGTGTTAAACCCCCAGGCAACATCATGAAGAGGGGTAGCACCAGGCCATACCAACGCAACCTGGAATGATGAAAAATAATAAAACAGTTGTTATAAGCTGCTAGTATTAGAGAGGTTTGTTATGCAGTAATAAAAAATACAAACACAGATTAAAAGGAAATTGAACAAGAAAGCCCTACTCTGGCTCTGAGAAAAAATGGCAGGCCTTGAGGCCCACCCTCTGGAATGAAGCCATTCCTGTGACTCCGCTCCACAGACCCCACCCTATGCCCTCCATTCAGAGCTCACCAGGCACCCTCCACACACTCACTGATTTCCTTCTCCCTTTTCAAGAACCTCTAGTTTTCACTTGGGAATCCAAGAAATAAGACTCCCTCCTCCACTAAAAAAATAAAGCTTGTGACCCTGAGCCAGTCAATCTGTGCCTGGACATGGTGCTTGACTCCTAGAAGGGTGAAGGACCTAACCAGTCCAGAGTCTTTGCGGATCGCTCCAGCCAAGATGTTCTTTATGCCTTGCAGATGTCAGGTCCCTTCCAGGGGAGGCTGGCTGCCAGTGAGTGACCTTGACAGGATCCAGAACAAAGATAAACCCCTCCCTAGCACCATCCCATCACCACACTGCTTGGAGCCTTGCCTGAAGCTTGCAGTCTGTTGGCTTTTCAGGTCTATACAGAAGAAAGTTTCCTACATTACATTAGCCTGGATATGTTAATATTTTGTATTATTTTATCTGAAATCCTCTATCCACCAGAGCCATTTCTAGACAACAGAGAATTGTTAGGTGCTAGGAAAATAGTTCAACAGATGTCTACAAAAAGAGATATAACTCCCTTTGTCTATATCAAGAGCTGACTTGGAATAGGTACCTAGAATGGGCTGGAGGTCACGTGGTATCCCTGCTGCCACCATGACTCCGGGTTCTGCATGTCACCTGTTAGGAAGGGACAGGAAACTCACATTCACTAAGAATCTGCTATGTACCTGGCACTGGCCTGGGTTTTTCACATGCTGTTTTTACTGAGTCTCTCTACTCCCTCCCCGAGTTATGGTTTTAACCCTTTTAAATATGGAACCCAAAGCACAGAAAAGGCAATTAACTTGGTCTGAGTCTTGCTGTTATCCAACTTTGGCAGATTGCAAACTCAGTTATACCTGACTCCAGTGTTCCTTCCCTCCCCTCCCCCACATCTCAGAAGTGCTCTATCATATCAATTCTGGTAGCACTGCCATGAGGAGTAACTACTACTGAATATAAGTAAAGGACAGCTCTGAGCACATAAACCCTTGGGGGACAGGAGCAAAACCTACTCTCAACTTTATCAACTACCCAGGCTGTCAAGTCTCATGACCAGCTGTGTCCCACATGGAACTGTTGAATGTTGGAGCAGGCCATCTACTCTGATCTCTTGCATTTGATGATGACCTGCTTGGGGTCACACACCAAGTAGCAACCCTGGCTTGAACTAGAACCTCAGTGTGCTTTGGCCCCCTGCCTGGCTCAGGGCACACAGTGCCATGTGGAACCACACTGCCTGGGCTCCCTGCTTGGCTCCATCACTGAGTGGGTTGAGCAAGCTATTTATTCCTGCTGGGCCTTGATCTCCTCACGTGTTACATACAAGGTAATGAAATCTTACATGTAATTCACATTCAACAGCATCAGGAATACAGTGAGGTTGCACCAGTGGGATCTAAATTACAGTCTCAGTAATCTGCCTACATCTGCTCTGGAAAATAATTATGGTACGGGGCCGGGGAGATGGCTCAGTGGAATAAGCGCTTCCCTGGCAAGCACAAGGGCCTGAGTTCAATCCCCGGTTCTAAAAAAAAAAAAAAAAAAAAATTATGGTACTATGAAATGACGAAGAGGATACGGCAAGAACCTCAATTTTAATTTTAGTTTACCTAATCTTTTGTTTTTCCTCTCTGCTTTCTCCTGATTAGCGGTAAAAGCAGGCAGAGAAAGGTTGCCATTTATTTTCCCATGTTCCCATTATTGCAGTTGGCCACTGGAAAGTACTTGATAAGCTCGTTCTGTGGTAACGTACCAATATCTTAACCAGTGTCCTCTCTTTTGGGGATTTTTGCAGTTTCACCAAGGATTGAGGCCTAAAGTTGAGGCTTTCTAATGTTAGAGTTTGGGTATCAGTCCAAAGTGGGATAGGTTTGCCTTTGTTTTGGTTCTGATGTTGTGGTTTTGGGGAGAAGAAACAAGAAATGCCAGGTCTGTTTTAAAATCTAGGTTCCACCTCCAGGATGGAAATGGGCTCATCAGGTGGGCAGCCAGGAAAGAAGAAGTGTTAGATTTTTCTCAGGACTTACTGAGACCCACCCTGCCCCCAGCTGGGGGAGAAGTGCCCTCAGGAGTGGGGACAGAGGACAGCCCCCGTGAGACCCAAGCTTTGGCTGGGAGATAGCTCAGCAATCCAAGTGCCTGGTCGGAAAGCACAAGGACCCGGATCAGATCCCTGGTACCACATGCTGCACAGCTGTGCTGACCACCAAAACCAGGCACCACTGGTACAACCAGAGTCAATAGCCCTCACTGTATTCCCGGTGCTGTTGAATGTGAATTACATCCAAGCCTGTAATCTAACCACTGGGGAGGCTGAAAACAGGAGGATCACTATGAATCTGAGCTGCATAGCAAGACCTTATACCAAATAAATAAATGAATAAATGAGCTTTAAAAAAATTTTTTTTAAAGGGCCAGCGAGGTAGCTCAGTGGTCTGAAGTGCCTGCTTAGGAAAGTTTAGGCAAAGCTAGGAACTGTGGTTTGATGCCCGGCACCACACACCATGCCAGCCCCAACCCCAGAGCAGGCTAAACAGGCCATAAATAAATAAATAACTGTTAAAAAAAAAAAACCAAAGACCAAAGCCTTCACTATATCATACTCAAGAAACCAGAATGGGGCAGGGTGATCCACTCATGACCTCAGGAGTGGGCTGGAACCTGAGCACAGACCCCTCTCTTGCTTAGCTGACTCTGCACTGTGGCCGGGGACAGACTCTGAGTATCATGATGGCTGAACCCCCCTCCCCGGCCTTCCAGGCTGGTACATGGCCCAATGAACTGGGGGCACAGGCAGGTGGAGGGAATGTACACTGCCACCAAGAGATGCTGGGACTTTGGAAGACAGGACTCTGGCTAGATCAAATCTCAGCCCACAGGGAGTTCCCTCTTAAGTGCCCTGGGCAGATAGAAGAAGGGAGGGGATTCCTAGGAACCAAAGTCCAGGTGCAGCATCTCCTCCACTACCGGAGCAGCCCAAGGTTAGGAATGGAGGTTCGATATAGGAGGAGTGGGGCAGCCTAGTCTTCCTGATAAGGGTGGTACCTAGGAATCTCAGAGCTGACTACAAGCTTTTCTGCTATACAGGCACTATACACAGTCTTAACAGACTAATGCCTCCATGCACAATGTGTATGGAAGCCATAGAGCAAATATGAGAATAGTATCAGCTCTAGCACACAACTCTTTATTTCTATCAATGAAAAGACAGTAAGCTACACTCGCTTCCACACCTACAAAATGATTAAGGAGATTCTCACTCTTAAAAAGCTTGGAGACATCCCTGCTTTTCATCCCCTCTCATTGCCACTGCCATGTCCTTTAGTGACAGGTTTATGAATGGGATTCCTCTGCCTGCTCCTTTTATCATGGGGATATATCTATTTGTTCTTTGCTGCTGAATATTGGATAAAATAAATCAAACCTATATGCCTGTGAATGACTTCCTTTAAAATATCTCCGAGTATATTTCCCTTGCAGAATATCTTTTATGTTTTTTCTGTGAGTGAGCTTAGCCTATCTGTCTGGCCCAGAATCTCCTTCCCTATTGTTGATTTGGGGCAGATTTTTTTTTTTCTTGAGAAAACTGAACTCTGCTTTCTGAACTTTCCTCCTCATCCACAGAAAAAGACAACTGTGCTCTGCAGACATTCTCTACCTAAGTAATCTAGAACCTCAGTTGACAGCATATCAATAATATAACCTCAGTTATGGCGGCAGAATACTACTTAACAGTAGTTCAAGACCAAGAGCACAGTGCTAGCTTGGTTGTTTGACACTGGACAATGTGGAGTTATATTTTAAAATTCTTGTGTTACTTTTTTTCTTTGACCCTATGTTTATGTTGATGTTTTAATTCATAAAAATATACTGCAACATATTTAAAACAGAAATATACAAAGAAAACAATACCCTCAATAGCCCAGGGCCAGAACTGATGAAAATTTGAAATGTTTAAGATAACAAGTAACCCAACATCTAAGAGGTGAATTTATGGTTGGTTACTTTCCCTTTTCCTTACAAACACTGCAGCAAATAATGTGTAAAAATTAATAAAATTATATTGTACACATTTCAAGGGTCCACCTGCCCTCATCCTCTTTGTCCTCTCATTGCCTCTGAGTAAGCAGCTTCCCTTGTGTTTGGTTGGGAAATCTGTGTTTGAAGCAGACACTAGGTCCTACTCATAGCAAGAAGTCTATTTTATTAGGGTTGAGACACTGGCCACTGTGACCTAGGACAACACATTTCACCTTCTCTAACTTCTCTATAAAAGATAAAAAGCCGGGTGTGGGGTAACACAGGACCATAATGCTAGCATTCAGAAGGCTGAGGTAGGAGGATTGTTGTCAGTTCAAGACCAGCGTGGGCTACAAAGTGAGCTCAAGGTCAGCCTGAACAGCCTAGTGAGACTCTGTGTCAAAAAAAAAAAAAAAAAAAAGATAAGCAGTCCCCAGACTTTGATACAGAAAAGATTATGTTTTCCTTCTCTACAAAAAAAAAAAAAAAAAAAAAAAAGCCCTGGGCCCCCAACCAAATTTCAGGACACTCACCAATTTCTAATTCTCCCCAGGACTACCATTCCTTACTTTCAGGCAATATTAAATAGAAAATTCTTTCAGTACTTCTGTTTCCCACTGGCTTTGGCAAGCCAAGCACCAAAGGACAAAGTGAACTTTATAATCTGACCATTGGAAGTCTATAATTTATTATTTATAATTTGCAGAGTAGGTGTAGAAAGGTTGGTAAATATAAATGACAGCAAATAAGGCTGACCAAGAGTAAATCAATTTGATAGGTTGCAAGAAATGAACAAGTCTTTTTTAAGTTATTATGGACTCCTGATATGGGTTGTGCATAGTGATTTTCAAAGAATACAGCGCATAAAGGGGGAAAGGATACTCTACAGTGGAAAAGCTTGACAAACTATTCAGCGAAGAGATCAAGGTCGCCATCAACAGTCATAAATCATGCTGAACTATCAACATACTCTAGATATGATGTGATAAAGTAGCACTGAGTTCTCTGTGTGGCTTTCCTGCTGCTAATCCATTACTACAAGCTAATCATGAGAAAAACAGCAGACAAATCCCAGAGGAGGGGCATCCTCTTACCTCTTGCAAAATCAGTCATCAGCATTCCTCCAAATTATCAAGGGAAGGCAAACTCTGGTAAACTTTCAAACCCAAGCAGAGCCTGAAGGGACAGACAACTAAATGCAATGATGTGGCAGCCTGCATGACACCAGAGGAGGACAAGGAAATTAAGTACAACCGAAAGTAATTTTAAAAACCTATGTCATCAGTTAATGTATAAATATTGGTTTATCAACTATGATAGCATTATAGTTGTTACTAGGGGAAGTTCTGGCAATTCTGCAATCTATCTTCTCAATTTTTATTTAAATCTCAAACTGTTGCCCCAAAATGACATCTTGAAAAAGTGTTTTATATTAGTGAGAAATCATTTACAATAAAATAAGAATGAGCTACTGGAATTAAAAGGGTTTTATACAAGTCTATGTTGTAAACTATTGAGAAGGCGTGCTTTTTCAACTCCGCCTAATTCACTTTACTTTATCTGAATTTTCCTGGAATTTTCTGCAGTGAAAACAGAAGCTATTTTAGGCTCTTTCTGTCTTCCCCAGGGCCAGCTCATCTGTTGCAGGCCAAAGCCACCTTGGGCCTTCCACTTGAAATTTGTGCAGCATCAGCTCTAAGTGTCCCCCTACAAAGAGTAAAAACTACTTTGCAGTTATTAACAAGTTTGGATTTCCAATAGTACTGCTTATAAACTAGCTTAATCATGTTGAACAAATTTCCTAATCTCTCTTTCTCCCTGAAACTCAATTTTTTTCCTTAGTTAAAAAAGAAAAAACATCAGAAAGAAAACAGTAAAGGGTCGCAGCAGCAGGGAACGTGAACATGAAGAACCCAACTCAGTCAGTGCCTGGCACCTAAAAGGTCTCAGTAAATGACAGTTAGTAGTCAACAGGGTTGTCAGTCCAAATCAAGAGCAGATAATCTCCTTTGGCCTGGCTGTAAGGAAACAGGACTTAGAGACGGCCCTTCGGTTGCTCTTGTTAATCGGAGCTGCATCAAGCCATCCAAAAGAAGGCGCTCTGCCAGGCAGGGCTGCTCTTGGTCATTAGGCAAAGTCAGGGGCTTTGTGAATGTTTGCATCAGCGCTGGCTGAGCAGAGAAAGCCCAAGCCACGGGATACATCCCTGTCGGCCAATGCTCTGGACTTTTGAAACAAATACTCGATTTAAAAAAAAAAAAAAAATCGGCTGCTAGTTCAGACGCGGGGCCCGGGCTCCGGAGCAGGCAGGGAGGCCTGGCTTTGCTCTTCGCTGAGCACCTGTCACGGAGCGGGATGGGGCCGGGCTGGCCGGGCTGCTCCTCCTCTGCCCCCGCCGCGCTCCGGGCGGCTCCAGACCCCGGGCTCCCAGCAACGCAGCCTGCAGCCCGCTCCGGACTAGAAAGCGCCCATTGAGGCCGTGCAGCTGCCAGTGTGGCTTGCCCAAAAACTAAATAAAGCCTCGACTTGAGCTCCAGCGAAGAAGACACTACTGTGTTCTTCTTCCCCAGCCCCAGTCACGGTTATAAAACATTCAAAGCAAACTGGCGATTGTTAAACACTGCATTCGTTCACACCCCGATCTTGAATGATAATGGGGCGGCTGGGGCTGCCAAGGCCCCTCCGGCCGGGCTTTATCCGGGTCGCTAGAGTCTGTTCTCTGACCTAACAGACAGAAGAGAAGTTGAGTAAATACCGTACAGCTTGGCTTTCCATAAATGTGGGCTCCCAGGAACGTCACCGGGATTTTTTCTCCAGGTGGCTTTGGAGGGGGCGCGCTGGAAGACCCAAGACTATAGTACATTAGTGGGTGTGCACAAGGTTTGAAGTTTCGTGAAATACCCCAAAGACAAGACCCAAGCTACAGTATATAACATGGCATACATCCACACTCAAGGCCAGACCCTTTAAAAGAACTGCATGAAATGAAAGAAAGGCATAGGTGAGCAAAGTCAGCCGCATGGTTAATTGACTGCCCTCACTGACCAGTACCTGGGACATCACACACTATTTTTACTTGTGAATTTAAAGGGTTTTTTCATTATGAAACTTTACTATTAAAAAAAAATCCCTTTGCAGGCTGGACATGGCAACTCAGACCTGTAATCCCAGCAAGGGCAGGAGGATCCCCATAAATTCAAGGCCAGCCTGAACTGCCTAGTGAAACTCTGTCTCAATAAGACTAAATAAATAAATAAATGTACCTTTGTTCTCCCCTTTTCCCAGGCTACAGTACATATATCTATATATAATAGATTTTTTCCCCTTTTAAATGTCTTAATCTGTTTGCTCATTAATTCTTTCAGTTTTTATGTAAATATGTTGGAGCTTGGGGTATTTTTCTGGATAGAAATGTACATTGTCATTGGTAAATTGCAAAAATGCAGAAAAGAAGTGTAATGATAGTTTTGAACCAGCAGATCTGTATTTTTTTATGTAGCAACTTCAAATCTTTATAGAGCTAGAAAAAACGAACATAGCTAAGAGGAATTTAATCCTGTTTAGCCTCATACCATGCTCTTGTCACTTTTGGTGAACACTTCCCATGCCATTAGATGTTCTTTTTAGTGTTTTTGCTTCGGGCACTCACTCATTCCGGGGACAGGGCCAGCAGGGATCAAGCCCAGGTCCCTGCACTTGCCTATGTGGCACTTAGTCCGCAGAGTATCTCACCATCTCACCGTTGGATGTTCTTATTCTTAAAACAGTAAGTAACTCATACTGACTCCTGTGGAATACTTCCAGCCTGTGTTTCTTTGTGCTACAAACAATTCCAGAGTCTTACTAATTCCAGGCCATATTTAAAGACTAGCATAGGCTTCTGATAGGTAGATGGTAAGAAAGTTTACTTTGCAGTAGAAAGATAACACTTTTCTCAGAACAATCACAGAATTGTAGCTGGATTCAGCATAGTATTTAGAAAGTACAAATATAGTAGCAAGAAGAAGTTTTCTCACCTTCAGAAGTGTTCCAAACGGGAAATTGGAAAAAGGAAAGAAAATAAAGCACAATGTGCAGGGAAGATGGGGGGGACAAAGCCAGGAAAGGAAGATGTGGACTCAATAAACGCACGCGCATGCGGTATGAGCACGCACATGGCCCGCGGGCCTCACATCAGCGAATGTGGCCTCCCTTTCATAGTTAAGAACTTCAGAACCGAAACTCAGAAGGAGCCACAGAGATGAAGGGGTGGTCTTAGACGTGCAGAGTGAACCAACTGACGGCAGATGGATCCAAGGACAGAGCGTTCAGCATTGACTAAGCACCTGTTCCACATGGAGCTGTGTGCTGGCTGTGCAGATGGAGAGAGGAAGAAATAAACCACTTTGCTCGGACCGGGGCACTCGAAATCTACAGGGAAGGCAGGAGATAAGGGATTCCTTTCAGCACAGCGTCGGAACCACAGGAGGAGTGAATGGAGGGTTGTGAGAGTCCCCAGCAGGGAGACAGGGACTCCCTGGAAGATCAGGAGGTCCAAGACAGGAAGTAACCGTGGAGCCACGTGAGAGAGAGTACAACCTCACAAACACGGGTGAGATGGAGAGAGAGCTGTCATGGTAAGGTTACAACACAAAGCAACTGAAGTTTAAAGGGTGGTTTGTTTGTTTTTTTTTGTTTTTTTTTGTTTTTTTTTTTTTTTTTGAGTGTCTCGTTTTATCTCATTGCTGGGACAAAATACCTGACACCCAAAATTAAGACAGAAAGGTTGATATAGCTCACAGTTTGTGGAGGCTTCACTTCCTACTCGGCTGGCTCCAAGGCAGGGTGGCACATGGCAGAGGGCAGCAGTCCATGGAGGTGGAAAACAATGAAACAGCCAGAGCTAAAGGGCAGGAGTAGCGGCAGCGGTGGCAATGCCAGAGACCAGCCTCTCTCCTTCCCTTACATTGCATTCAGGTCAGGCTGCTGCCTCAGGGCCAGTGTAGCACTGACACTCATAATCCCAGCAGCACTCACCCATAATCCCAGCAGCACTCACCCATAATCCCAGCAGCACTCACCCATAATCCCAGCACTGGATCATGAACTTATCGTAAACTCTAGAAGCCCACCCCAGTGACTACATGAGGCTTTGGGGGCACAGCTAGACACAAACCGTAACAACAAGCCAAAAAAAAAACAACTGAAGTATATGCAGACTTGCCCTTTTCTCCAAAAATTACTTCCAAAAGCTTTTGCAAAGACAATCACATTTTTCAACACATCTCAATTAAGAATGGCCTCACCAACGGAAAGAAACCCCCACTGTGAATTTGTTATCTAAACAACCTCTCATTTGTCTTTCCCTCTCCCGTGTGGACTTTATATACCATCTGTACATAGTACAGTCGTGAAAACAGGCATGTCTCTATTTAGTCCATTCATTAGTTCCAAACTCAGCGGATTCTGAGGGAGTGTTTTTGTTTATCTGCTAAATCCCATTCTACCCAATACACATCTTTTCTTACTCTGATAGTGAATACTGCACTGCAATTCAGGTGGCAAAAGGAAGGCGATTTTAATTTTTTGTTTGTTTTGGTTTTATTTTCTGAAACAAGGTCTCATTGCATAGTCCAGACTGGTCTTAAACTCATGGTGATCCTCTTGCCTCAGTCTCCTGAGTACTGGGACCACAGATGTGTGCCACTCTGCCAGGCTAGGACAGACTCAAAAAAAAGCAATTGACTTTTAAAAGCTACCACATTTGCAAAGCTGACTCAGTGTTTTTAATTTGCAGACTTTATTTTAAACCACTCTGCAGCTTCCCTCAACTGCAAACACAGTGACTCTTACAGTGACTCTACACAATGACAACTTTGCACAAAAGAAACTAACATGCAGATTAAGGTAAGCTGCTTTCCAGAGGTGGGCTCTGAAATCATCACCTGTTTAACACAGTGATGTTTTCTACAGTGAGAGGAGTTGCATCTTCAGACCAGGGTTTGGTCCATTGAGTCACAAACTATCATTTTTAAAGACAGGTCACTCCATCTCTAGCTGAGATACAGCCCTTAGCTAAGTTAGAATCCTTGCATCTTTATGTTATTGAAAACATCTATGAATTTATAATGGAAGAGTGTGCTGCAAGGTCTAGCCAATGGGGTAGAAAGCAAGAGTCTATTCTTATTTTCCACTGTTTTTCCTGTGATCAGCATGTGTCTCATTGTGGTTGGAGTAAATAAAGATTCAGGATGATTTTTTTTTTTTAAACAAAAACAAAAAATTCAGTTGTCCTGAAGAGTACTGATAATGTGAAACAGATTAACAGTAATTATGACTTAAGGGGTTATCTTCAATTCATTTTTTTTTTAAGTTGAATATTTTTTTTAGAATCTTCACATTCCATAGAAATATTTCTAGGTCAAAAACCCTTAGAATGAATTTCAAGCCTACACTTTTTCTTTTCTTTCTTTCTTTCTTTTCTTTCTTTTTTTTTTTTTCCAGTACTGAGGATTGAGCCCTTCACACTGAGCTATACCCCAGCCATTTATATTTTGAGACAGGACCTCAGTAAGTCACTAAGTTGCCCAGGCTGGACTCCAATTTGATCTTCCTGACTCAGCCTCCCAGAGTTCTGGGATCACAGGCATGCACCACCACTGCACCTAGCTCAAAGCTATGTGCTTTAAAAGTATAAGACAGCTTAGAACATTGCATGACTCTGTTGGTGACAGTTTTATGTCAGTGTATCAATGTTACCTTTCTCGTCCTGAGCAGGAGTCATATTCATTGGATAATCATTGTATAATGCTTCCATGATAACTCTGATTCTTGATTATTTTAGGGATAATATTGATGAAGATATTGTTCTGGTTCTGTTGTTGCTATATAATAAGTTATAGCCAAAATCAGTATCTTAAAATAATAGTTTATTTTATTTATGTATTTATTTATTTTGGAGTATTTTTGAGAAAGGATTTCACTATCTAACACAGGCTGATCTTGAACTTGCTTATATAGCCCAGGCTGGACTGGAACTTGTGGGGCTCCTCCTGCCTCGACCTTTAATGTCAGGAATTCAGCAAAGGCTGATCCAGGCAGGTCTCTCCCAGGACATGCCATGCAGTAGTGTCAGAGGGTGGCTGGGCCTGCTGTCCTGCACGGCTCTACTGCTGTGTTCTCTCGAAAGTCCAGCAGTTGGGAGGTCTGGGGGCTGTTCACGAGGACACCTGGACACGAAGGTGGCTTGGGGTCATCAGGTTTGTTAGGTGACAGACAGCTTCCCCAGAGTGCTGCAGGCAAACCAGGCAGTAGCCTTTTCCCACCAACCCCTGACAGCACCATCCTGATCACAAGTGTCAACTGATTTCAGGGCAATCGCCGAGGCTGCTGTCTTGGCGGAAGGAGGACCCTAAAATCTTCAGACTCCTTTTAATGCTGCTCTGGTGTCTGGCATGGTGGGATGCCCTTTAATCCAAACAACCTGGGAGGCTGAGGCAGGAGAATCCCAAGTTTGAATCCAGCCTAGACAGCGTAGCCATACAGCAAGATCTTGTCTTAAAAATTAAAAAAATTAAGAAGGGGAGGGGCAGTGGAGATAAAGTTAAGTATGAATGCCCTGTGTTCAGTCCCCAGGGTCACAAAAGTATCTTTTTATACAAAAGGAAATAAAACTGACATGTGTATGGTTTTGTGTTCTTTAAAACAAACACAGGGGGTGGGGCAGCCAGATAGCTCAGTGGATTAAAGCGCCTGCTTAGGCAATGCAGTGTCCCTGGAGTTCGATACCTAGCCTGCCATGCCAGCCTCGCCCTCTGGGGTGCACTGAGATGGCCATTGAGACTGGGCTTGTTAGTGCGCGCCTATAATCCTAGCACTTGGGAGGCTGAAAAACAGGAAGGATTATTACGAACCTGATCTGCGTAGTGAGACGCTGTAGACCCTGTACTAAATACATAAAAATAAAATAAAATAAGCACTTAGCACATGTTCTGCTGAGCTAGCACTCTGGATCTTCCTTAAGCTGCCGCAAGTGGGTGAGTTCATTTTGTGTCTCTAGAACTTAGTACAGGGTTTTGGGTTACACAGCAAGTGCCACTAAATGTTTGTTAAAGTGAACAGAAGCATGAGCAGCTCAGGATCTCTGCTGTGGTGAAAAGAGGAGGCTTCAGGACTGCCAAGGCTTACTTCTGGTAAGTTGGGAATCTTATCTTCCTGGCAACGCCACTCTAGAAGGAGATGACCCAAAACCTCGAAGATTTTAAGGAAAGGGAGTCTCAGCAATTCTGCAGTTCCACCTTCCTCTCTCTTCCTCCCCTGCCAAGACCAGAGCACTTAGGTGAAAAGCCCAAGTGGTGAAGGCAGGATTTCTAGTCTTAGCTTTTGGCCACCACCAAGCACTGCATTGTGGATGACTTGGCTGTGACTTCATCCAGCACTGCAGAGATGGAGGGCATAGATCTTTATTCATACACAAGGGTGAGATGAGACTTCTGCCAGTCTGTTGATCTTGGCAGGAAGCCTGTTCCTCCCTGACCTTCCCATCCATTCCACTCGGTAGATAAGAAAGGACCCAGAAAGGTCTCATCAGGAGGCCACGGGACCCCACATTGCGCTCTTCAGATACGGGTCCAAAAAATTAATTTCCTGACCTCGAGTCTCCCGGTAAAATCTCAGCATCTGGAACAGAGCTGAGTCTGGAAGGTTTCCTGCAATTTCCCAGAAGTCTATGAGGAAGTAGCTATATGTGTTCCACATCAGACTGTTATGTAATTCTTCATGCCGGCCATGGAGGTCAGGAACACAAAACATCCAGTCACCCACACTGCCTCACAAAGATGAGGTCTGGGTAGGAAGAATAGATTTTTAAAGTGACCATGCCACTGATTAACACAAGGGAAGAAATCACACTTAGCTCTTTGAATTTTGCATAGCTTCTTTTGACAGAGGAGAAGCTCATGCCTTGACCTGTGCTGGGGCTACATTCAAGGATTTTTGCAGCTTAGTAAATGCCACACTATTATGGTTTGTGTCTAGGTGTCCCCCTCAAAGCCTCATGCAGTCTTGGGGCAGCTTCTGGAGTTTGTGATTGATTGCTTTGGGTGTGGACGCTGCACCTTCCCTTGGGCAGGGAATTTGCATTACAGTGTAAGGAGGGGAGAGAAGCTAGCTGCTTGAGCTGCTGCTCCTCCTTCCTTTGCTGTCCTGCTCTTTGCCACCACCATGAAAGGCTGCTCTCAGCCATGTGCCGCTCTGCCGTGGAGCCAGCTGAGTATGGATTGAAACCTCTGGTCACTGTGAGCTATATAAATCTTTCCTTCCTTCATTTTGAGTGTCAGGTATTTGTCCCAGCAACAAGAGAAGAGTAACTGAGACACACATTTACTGAGGAAGGCAAATGAAAAATTAGTGCCTAAAATTTGTTCTCAAAACAATTTTTGAAGTCATTAAATATATTCTGAATTCAACTCATTCATTGAATTGATGCCAGTGTACTGGCTGGCTGATAGTAAACAGTTTACATTAATTCCAACTCCTCTTCTTTCTCCTTCTCCTCCTCCTTCTCTTCATTTGTTTGTGATAGTGGGAATAGAGCAGGGTCCTTCACACTGAGGCACATCTCTAGCCCCTTTATTGTTTTTTGCTTTTTTTTTTTTTTTAATGTGAGATAAGGTCTCACTAAGTTCCTAGTTCCCCAAACTGGATTTGAACTTGTGACCCTTTTGTCTGTCTTTCAGAATGCCAGGACTATAGGTGCACACCACCACACCCAGCCACTAATTGTCCTTCTTTTAACCACAGCATTATACAGGAAGTGATTTGCCCTTACAATAGTCGGTATTTCTCTTAAAAACTCTGAGTTTTAATTAGCAAGGAAAAAAAATTCATTAACTTTTGGCCTCTTGAACTTCTAAGGCAAAACAAGCTTCCAACCTCCTTGTATTATTATTAATTAGGGTTCTTTAGAGAGCTATGTGCGTGTGTAAGGAAATTATTTTTCACAAAGAATTGATTTGTGTTGTTATAGGAGCTGACAAATCCCAGAGTCAGCAACTAGCAAGCTGAGAACTCAGGAGGGCCAATGTGGAGCTCCGGTCTAAGTCGGAAAGCCTGAGAACTGGGGGAGCAGATGGTGTGGGCCAAATGCCAGCAGGTTGGAGACCCAGGAATAGCTGGTGATTCAGTTCACGTCTACAGACAGGAAGAAAAAAAAAGTGTTCCAGCTCCAGTCAATCAGGCAAGAGGAAAATCCCTTTTCATAATGAAATTCCCCTTTGTTGTATTTTAGCCTTCAACAGATTGGATGAGGCCCACTGTCAATAGTGAGAGAGTCATGCTTTACTCCATCTACTGATTCAAATGGGCCTCTCGTCTAAAAACATCCTCTCAGGTATAACCAGAGGACTACTTGGGCAAACAGCTGGGTACCCAGTTTGTGGTTTGTGATGTGTCCGCTTATGGGGACACATCAAATTACCCATCACTCTTCCTTTTTCATGCTTGTCAGTCACACTGGAATTTCAGGTGGAATTTGCATGGCTGTAACAGAAACAACTTTCTGGTGAACCCTGGTCTGCGAAGGATGTAGAATATAGCCAGGGCTTCTCATGTGTTACTTTCTGCTCAGAGCATTTCATTTCAGCCATGTGACTCAGATGTGCCCTTTGCTGTTGTCCCTGGAAAAACAACATGCAAGAACAATGGAAAACCAGGGAGAGAAGACCAATCTGCCTAGCATGGTCACCTCTGTGGTTACCCAAGGAAGAAATGCCTGTGTGAGCTCTCTCTCTTCCTTCCAGGAGGTATCGGGCCAGCTTCTGAGGTATAATGAGGATAATATAGAGCAGCACAGTCATTCTGAGACTCAGTGGCATTTTGTTGCCTGCAGTTGCAAAGCAAAGCATCCGTACTGTGGAATACACTAGGGTAGAGTAACAATTTATCTAGAATTCAAGAGTCCTTACTTTGGTTGCATTTAGAAACCAGAAGCCTTTCTCCCTCAGTGGCATAAGATCTGGCTTGCAGGTACAAGGCTGTAGGTACAGTGGATAAGAGGTATGGGAGTCACCACTCCAACTGCCTAGTGTCCAGCACAGGACTAAATACAGGGGGCTGGTAGCATCCAATTATAAAATAGAATTATAACAATAATGGCGGGAGAAGGATCTTTGTGCTTGTCTTAATAGCACTTGTAATACTCACTTTTATCATGCTTTAAGATAAGTACACATATGTCCCCAGGCTAGAGCTTGAAAGGAAGGGCAAATGATCAGGTGTCACTTATCTTAAGGTCGCTTGACAAATAAGTGGCAGGGGTACCTGCTGAGATTTGAAGCTCACCATTGAATTAATTCCACCTCTGTTAGTTAACTGAGTCCTCTCTCACCCAGACAAGGCCACAAGTCTATCCCAGTGACCCCCTGGGATGCCACTTGCCCTGCCAAGTCCCTAGGCTTGGCTGGACAAAGGTAACCATTTCTGTTCTCTGGTCACACCCTGCAGTTCCAGGGAGAGGACCTTGGCAGATGAAGTGGAAGACCAGAGCTGGTAGCCCAGAAGGCTGTGCTCCACACACAACAACTGTCCTGAGCATTTTACACTCCACTCACCCAACCACCCAACTGTCCACTGACTTCACCTTCCTCAGAGCTTTACCCCGACTCTTACACTTGACACTTGACTTTACCCAAGATTCTTGGTGCTGAATTTTTAATGGTGCACCAGCAGGATGACCTTTGTCCTGCTTGGTCTCCCAGTAGGGACACTGAAGTCCTCCTCCCTGGAAGGCGAAGGCCTGGGCATGGCCTGATAGTGCTGAGGAAAGCAAACACGGCCCCTGCCCTTGCTCAGCTTATAGTCTGGTGAGAAAAACAAACATCATCCAAAGAATACACATCAATGTACAACTAGCCGGTGGGCAGCCTCACAAAGGGAAGGCAGGGCAGCTGAGGAGCCTGCAATGGGAATGGAGCGAGAGAGGGCAGGAGAGGTTTCCTGGCACCTAATGTTCAACTCAATGCTGCAGGAGAGGCAGCGTGAGCCCCAGTACGTGCCCTGAGGCAGCCAGGCGGGCAAGGTGGCTTTGAGTAGCACAGCCGCCAGCAGTGCTGGGGGACAGAGGTGGCAGCGCTCCATGCCGAGGGAAGGACCAGTGGGCAAGATGGATGCCCAGGTTCAGAGTTTGGGCCTGCCTACTTAGAGGAGCTCTATCTGCTACATGTCAGGATCACCAGGTAGCAGCAGGAAGTACTGACTAAAGGATCCCACTTGAAAACCACGTGATCCAAATTTTTGGAAGTGAGTGGAGGCATCACTTTCAGCTTCAGGGCGATTCACCATGAAGCCACGAGGCAAGGCTATGGATCTAGGGGATGGGAAACCATGAAGATGCTTAGGAGAGACTGTGCTAGTGAGTGTGTCTGTGGGGAGACGGATGCCAAGATCCCTTTTACAGTTCACAAAGCACCCTTTGGCTAGAACTGGGGAATGAAGAATGCAAAGGATGAGGGGAGATCAAAAAAGAGAACAACTGGGTGACTAGCAAGTGATGCCAGTTTGGATGAGGATAGCGTCAGTGGAGATGATAAGAACTGGATATGTCTAAAGGATTTCTAGTTATTTAAACACTGAGACTTGGGGAATGGTAAAATGAGAGAGTTGGTATGGAGGAAGGAGAATAAATGACCACCAGGCTTTACATACACCCCAGGATGGGCTATGGGGCCAGGCCTACCAGCAAGGACTCAAACCAGAATGCCTAGAGTGGAGAGGGGCTTTGATTATAGCACTGTAATTTCATCACCATTTACTTCCTTACCTCTCTTTTCTGTAGGTCACCAATATACTATTTGTCAATCTTTGCTACTTATTACTCATTAAAACAAACCACAATCATAGCGACAGCCAAAATCCAATGCGCTAAGCATTGGACTATTAAACATCTTAAACCCAAGTCGTGGGCCTGCTTAATCAGCTCTGTATTGTAACTTGAAGGAGCTAATTGACAAGCTACCTTTCCAGAAACTACCTATTTTCTGAGCAAAACTATTTTTGTTTCATGTTGTCCTGAAAATTGTTTTGCTGCATACGTGGTTTAAGACATCTAGTGACAAGCAACAGCAATGCCATTCCAATGAGCTTACACAAAAAGAACTTTTTATTTTAAGGATATAAAGGTATCTTATGTAATAGTGTACAAGAATAAATCTTTAGCTAAGTTTCAGGAAAAACAAGAATCAGGAATTCATGACTTCACAGTTCACGCTTCTCAGTTTTTCCTCTCTGAACACCTGCTTTGTTCCTTTTTCTTACTCCTCACAAACCAACTTCCATCATTTTTCTTGTCAATATAAAAGGAATCATGTCAACTGACAGCTTCTGAGGTCCTAAGTCCTAGTGCTCAGACTTCCTGACTCTTTCAGTACAAAACCCCAATTCTTGGATGAAGAACGCTTCTTTCAGTTAGGCCAACTGCCCTCCTCTAGACCAATCAGCCATGGCCAGGAAGTAGGAGCTGGAGGAAGAGTTCTTATTGTCGCACCTTGATTCATACACCCTGATGTGCTGTGTCCGCCCTGGATGTTCCCATGGAATCTCAATGGGAATGCTTTAGGATGGGTGGCACAAGATCAGAGAAAAACAAGCCAGGCAAAATGTGTAAGTGTGCCCTTAACTCTTGGTAACACTGGAATCTTTAACATCCCCCAAACATCTATGAGGCACAAGCTTATTCTGCCAGTGCTACTACTGAGATATGGTGAAACCTTTGGGAGATGGGTCTAGCAAGATACTTTGAGGTTATTAGCAGTGTGACTCTGAAAGGGATCTTAAGACTCCAGTCCCTACCTCTCTTTTACTTCCCAGACATAAAGTGAGAGATTTGACTCTACCACATAATTCTGCCATAGTGCACCATCATCAGTCCAAAGCAACAGCACCAAGCAGTCCTGGACTGAACCCTCTAAAAGAAACCGTGAGCCCAAATAAGGCTTCTCTCTTTACAAATTGATTATCTGAAGCATTGGTTAGTGTGATCACAAGTTAACCTGCATCTCAACTGAGTGAATTAATGTATGTGAGCCACAATACCTAAATAGATACCTCAAGAGTGCTACTTTCACAAATATTTTCTGTCCAGACTGCTTTCTTCAAAATTTATTGTAGCAACTAGAGTTTCCAAAAGTTCTAAAATTGTATATTCGATAGTGATCAATGCCGATAGATTTGTACTTGTATGATTTGGACTGTGAAATTGCATCTATACATGATAGTTTTCAACAAAGCAATGCAATAGTTTTAAAATCAGCATAAGCTGATTTTAAATATCAGTTGCATTTCCGTAGGTAAAAATTATATAACACATTCTAGTTCATTTGATTCTCACTTGATCAACAGGACTCCAAGTCCTAAGAACAATAGTAGGAGTGGAAATTTCAGCTACATTTAGGAAAATATGTACTTTGTTCCCTTTGAAATACAGGAGAACATGTTAGATGACAAGTCATAAAGATGCTGATTTTGATAGTGTAGTCCTTTGAAGCTCCAAGATAAAATAAGGGTTGTATGTATTAGTGTGTGATGAAAATGACCATAAATACAGACCTCTTAGGAGCCTTTTTATGGTTAGACATGAAAAAGCATCAGGAAATAATCAGGCCAACATTGTCTCCCAGCCTCCACAGAGAACCCTACCTTCAGGGAAGGGAGACAGACTCTACACCCCAGGTGTCCACAACCCTTGGACTTTGCCTCCAGGAACTAACATTGCAGTTAGGACTAACTATACAGCTAAGAAGATTTATAACTAAGCCATTCTGGAGTGCCACACAGACAACTTACTTTAGTAGAAAGAGCAGTGAGGAGCTAAGAGTCCAAGCAGGCTGGAATTTTGGCACTGGCTTGACCAGTCCAGTAGATGTGCTCAGTCTTGGATGTCCTTGGATCCTATTATGAGCAGGTGGTGCTGTCTTTTATATTTACTTTAACTTCAACCTCCACCTGCCTTATGGTCGCTATCATTCTTCTAGTCTTGTTCTCATCTTCAGTCACTGCTCCCCACAAAGGGGACTCACAAAACTTGAGACCAAAACATCACAGATCTGTGGTTTGGGCTGTGAGTTCACATCTTGACCCTGCTCCATTTGTTCAGTATAACTTGAGGGAAAGACAACTTTTTAATATCTCCAGGTTTCTATTTTCTCATCTTCAAGCCAAATGTTAAAGAATTATGTAGATGCTAAATTGTCTTCCAGGTATTAAATGATTAATCTGTAGGAGAACTGCACTCAGATGTGTCTGAATCTTTACAAGGTGGAATGTAGACAATCTATTATTCTCCAGTATGATTTAGAGCAACTGTCAGCAATTTTTTTTTCTGTGAAGAGCAAAATAGTAAATATTTTAGGTGTTGTGGGGCCACATAACCTTTACTGCAACTATTGAGCTTAGTTCTTCCAGGGCATCATGAAAGCAGCATATAAAACTTCAAAAGTTATTTATTCATTCATTCATTCATTCATTCACTCATTTGTTCATTCATTCATTCATTCATTTATTCATTCATTGACAAGATCTTGCCATGTAGTTCAGGCTGGCCTTGAACTTGCAGTGATCCTCCTGCCTTAGCTGCCTGAGTCCTAGGATTACAAAAGTGAGCCATCACCCACACCAGGCTCTTAAAAGTTATTGAAAAATCAGGCAGTGCATCAGGCAGGGGTCCCCAGGATACAGATCCCGCAGACCCTGGTTTAGAGTACACTATCTGGAAACAAGGGTTTGAGCTCAAGGCCCAGTTCTTGTCTTTATCCACACAACAGGAGGCTGGTAGTGCACGTTGGCACACATAAGCATGCCCTCCTCTGTGCAGGGGTTTCCCCCCCGGGAGTGCAGACGCAGTCCAGCCTCCTTACAGAACCAGGAACATGCACTCTGCCCACCAGGGCAATGGCTCCACTTGGCTGAAACCACTTTGGATCTAAAACACATGATCTTGTGGCCTTCTGCAAGGTGAACTGCTGGGAGGCCATCAAGCTTTCTCCCAGAGAAGAATGAAGACGCAAGAGTGTGGCCGAGTCTCCACTGTCACAGTGCTGAACCTCTTATAACTGCTTATAGTTTTCACTATTTAGTAGTATGAGGCTTTTGGTGTTATGTAGACATTGGTAAGAAGATGCGGGGACATTGACATGCAGTTTTAATGGATCATGTAGTGAAAAGGGTGGCAGAGATGGACATAGGATGTGTCCAAGCGTTTGTGGTCGCCTGAAGGCTTGGGAGTGGATGTGTCATTTTCCCTCCTCAAAATCAGTGACTGAAAGACCAGGAATCACCTGCTCCTTTGCTACAGAGCTGGGCAGTGCAGGATTTTATGGTGTCTCAGGGTTTGATAAGTGCTGCTAGGATTGCATCATCGGTCCTACATTGTTCCTCTAGCTTTCCATGCGGCACCGTGCCTGAATTTTGTACACAATTATTAATCTTTTACAAGGGCATTGTTGACATTGTTCTATAATCATTTATTTGAGTCATAAATCTTTTCTTTGATAAGTCAACGGTGCCTGTTACATTTGGCAAGTACTTACCAGGTACTGGCTAAGCCAGGATGATAACACGGAGACCACAGCTAAAACACTGAGGCCAGGGTCTCGGTCATCTTTGCTTCCTGCCAGGGTCTTGTCTCTAACCAGCTATGTGCCTTGGAGCACCAAATACTTTCACAGCACACAAACAGGTCTGTAGCTTTCCTGGGACTCGGTTCCTCAGCTGAAACACAAGAGAGTTAAAGTAGATGAAAAGGTTACTTGTTAATGCTGTAAATACCTCAAGTAAAGGACAAAATTATACCAGAGGTCTGTAATCCTGCAGTGGTCACCTCAGGCCTTCCTGGGGCTATTGCACTACTTCTTGTCAGTTTATGGGGATGATAGATCAGTTAGTACTCAGTAGTTAGACTGAGAATTACCCAGAAAAAGCCAGTACAGCATCAGAATGGGGCTTTAGTAACAGTGGCAGAAGCTACAGACCTTGAATATGAAGGTCCCTTGGAGACTTGGCTCTGTTGCTTACCACCCACACGACCCAGCCAAACCACATCATCTACCCGGTCTGCTTCTTCATCCACAAAGTGGAAATCACAATCTACTTTCTGCCTACAGCCCAGTAACCCAGGGCTCATGAGTCAAATAAAACAATCCTGCTAAATGGCTTCTTAAACATTCAAATTCAGCACAAAGGCTATCAAAAACGTGAATCTTGAAACAGAAAACATGAGCTATGATTTTTAAGCCCATCACTGCTTAGAGAACTTAATCATCAAGAATATTCTAAATTATTTATAGTCATTTCTTTATAAAACGTTTTATTCCTGAACACAGAAAGGAAAGCTTTGCTAACATCATTCCATACTTCCACAATAAGGAATTCGAATGCTAAATATCTCTAAGCTATTTTAGAAAAATCAGTACTGTCAGAATACAGGCTCACCTGATCCTGTTTTCTTTGCATGCAGAGCTTGGAAAGGCCCAGAGAAAAGGCAACGTGATAGGAGCTAGAAGGGGGAGCTTTCCTTTATTCTGAGAGGCCGGCTGAATACTACAGGCTAGGTTCTGTCGGCAGCCCTGACAGCCCTGGGTCTCCTCCAGTAGAGGGAACAAAGGCTGGGGTTTCTTTTGAAAACTTTTTTTCTGAGCAGTGAGATTGTCCAACACAGCTTTCTTGATAAAGGGCTCATTATCTATAAGTGTGACTTTGCCCTTAATTTTTTATTCTGTCCGTGCCAACAAGAGCATATTTAAGCAAATCCTTTTACCCAGACAGCTGTAACAGCACCCAGGCCATTTGTGCCAACACTGAAGGCTTGGGTGTGGAAAATAATCAACCACAGGCTAAATTTCCAATTAGCTGAATCACCAAGAAATGTAATTTATCAGTTTGCCTTTCATTGTTTTCATATCCCTTGTCACTTTTCTAATGCAAGCTCATTTTCAAATTTAAAAAAAAAAAAAGAGTGGAATATTTCACAACCACTTTTGTGGCTCAGTGGATACATTCTTTTTTAAGAGAATAAAAAAATAGTCAAAAAATCACTAGAAATAATACAGAATTTCACTAAACAAAGTAATAGGAATTCAAAAATGGTTGTTATATTTCATATTGTTGTCTTCAGATTAGTTGTTTAGCTTACCAGACATAAGCATCAAAATTGTTCAAAAAAGTTATAAAAAATTAAAAAGAAGGAAAACATTCATGAACTGCTCCTTTCAACAGACCAGCAGAAATCAGCAGCACATTCTTCATAGATCCAAGAGTGTTGCTTTTGTTGGAGTAAGGTGGTTCCAGAACTTAGATGAAGTGACCCCTAAGAAAGAAACAAATATAACAACACAGAATGAATCAGTCTGAGAGAACGTCTGGAAATGGTGGTAGAAGAAGCCTTGGATCATTCAAATCCACACAGGGTGATTAGATTTAGTCTCTAAGAAGTGGCCCGTAGTATAATGTTAAATCTGGATGTAGAGGGGGCCTGCAGTTAGCTCAGTGTTTAAGCACCGGCTTGTGCAAACGCAATCAGGCGCAGGATACCAAGGTTCAATCCCCAGCTCCACATGCCTTACCAGACCCGCTCTAATGGTACCCTGAGCCAGCCAAAAAAAAAAAAAAAAAAAAATCCAAATCAGGATGTGGAGAGCTGGTCATACTGAAAGCTTTGCCAACAAATTTGAATCAAACTGAGGAGGCTGCATGAAGCTCATAAAAATGAAAATCAGAGAGTAAGAGCCACTTAGTGTTTATCGAACGGTCCAAGGGAGCTAGCTCCTGAGACCAGGGGTACATAGAGGCTGCTCCCCCAGGGAGATATGCTGTACTGGGTACCTGGGAGGCCTCAGTAGGGTTTTTCATACTCAGGCTAAAATAGCTAAAAAAAAAAAAAAAAAAAAAAAAACCTCTCCATCATCATGTACTCTAAACCCAGCTCATTAAAATCAACATTTCAATAAATAATTCTTGGGCTGGAGAGATAGCTCAGTGGAATAAGCATCTGCCTGGCTAGCACAAGGTCCCAAGTTTGATCCCCCATACTGGAAACAAAAACAAAAACAAACAAACAAAAAAAAACGAGAGAGAGAGAGAGAGAGAGAGAGAGAGAGAGAGAGAGAGAGAGAGAGAGCAAAAAAAGAAAAACTGATGGCTTTAAGGGCCAGAGAACAGCTCAGCAGACTAAGCACCTGCTTAGGCAAGTTCAGGGACAGGGGTTTGATCCCCAGCACCATTTGCTGTGCCAGCCTAGCTCTTGGGCTGGCCACCGAGTCCAGGCCTGGTGGCACACCCCTGTAATCCTAGTACTGGGGAGTCTGAAAACAGGAGAATCACTATGAGTCTGAGCTGTGTAGTGAGACCCTGCACCTACTACATCATCATCATCATCATCATCATCATCATCATCATCATCATCATCATCATTCTTTGGATTTTTCCTAGTATCAAGAAGTGGATGATGTGAACATGAAGATTTTCAGGCTGCTATATGTGATGTCACCTTGTACACTGGACAAGAGCATCATATCAAGGCAACATCAACCAAAAGATTAATAGATTTGAATATTATGACAACTTTCTGGAGGATACTAGAAAATTCTGTTTTTAACAAAACTGGTACATCCCCCTATACTGACTGATGAACTTAGAATGCCTTGAGAAGGAAAATCCTTTTTTTTTTTTCCTTGCAGATTTACTGAGAGGCAACTGATACTACAAACACATATTTGAAGTATACAATTCAATGAGTTTTAACATACACAGAGGAATCCATCACAGCACTTGAACATCTTCATCCCTGTACATTTCTGCACCCCTTCTTATAGCCCATTCATCACTCTGCTCCTACCATATCTCAGTGGGCCAGCCGGTAACAAATGGTCTGCTTTGTGTCACAGATTAGTATTTTCTAGAATTTTATATAAAACCAAATTATATGCATAGCACTGGGGGCTTTTGTTTTGTTTTGTTTTGATTTGTGCATTTGCTTGTTTGGTCTTTTTTTCTCTCAATATCATAATTTTGAGATTCATCCGTGTCAGGTAAGCTAATAGCTAGTTCACCCCTTTTGTGCCAGTACTATTCCATTGTGTAGAAAGGCCATCATTTACTAATTCACTCAACTGCTAATGGGGTTTGGGATTGTTTACAGGTTGGAGCTACTACGGATATAGTTGGTGTGAACATTCATTTGAAGGTCAGCATGAGCATACTCAATTTCCTGGGGCGAATACTAGGAAAGGCATGCTTTACTCTTACTGTAGAGACATGTTTAACGTAAATAAACTGTCAAACTTTGTGTTCTTGATTGTGCTGTCTTACACTCCTATCACCAGCGAGATGGAATTGCAATGTTCCCTATGCTTGCCAACACTTAGCACAGTCAACGTGCGTAATTCTGGTTGTGTATAGCGGCATCACATTGTGTTTTAGTTTTTAGTCCAACAAGCATTTACAGAGAACCTAGAAAACAAACAAGAATATTTTAAGCTGTGGGGGACTCAGGTCAATAATTTCTGACATTGCCAGTTAAACAGAAGACCCAATGCTATTATGGGCTACTGGACTCTTTTAGAATATTTTGCTGAGTTTACACACCTATAATATTCAATAATGGAACTTAGAAAAAATTGGGGTATAACTATGAATGTCCATTTTGTATCTGTGTATTCAAAGTGGTTGGGATAGATATATAGTTGCATTCTCTTAATGAATAGAATGATTTGTTCTAATGGTGTTTGTAAATAGGATCTCAAGTCCGCATCTTGTACAGCAATTAACCACTAAGAAGAATATATGCAGTGTGTTATTTGTTGAAACTGTACTTCCGATTTGATTTGAAACTGTCTCATTGCTGTTTATCAATAAAATTTTGGAAAAAAAATAATATTTTAAATACAGTTGGTCTTTTAAAAATGTCTTTGGTGGCACAATATATACTTTGTACAATTCAGTGCCATTGATTATTTTATAGGATTATGCACCCACTACCACTATTTCCTGATTTTTCTTCATTTCAGAAAAAAGTCTGTGTTCATTCAGTAGTAAATCCTCACTCCCGGTATCCCATCTCTATTTTCTGAGAATTTGTCTCTGCTCTGTGAATTCGCTTCTTCTAGACAGTTAATGTAAACGGAATTGTGGCCTATCTATTCTTTTGTGTCTTATTTCATTAGCTTACTTCATTAACACAATGTTGTAGGTTCATCTCTGTTGGTATAGGTATCAGAACTCCTTTTATGGCTGAGTAATAGTTCATTGTGTATATGTGTGTAGATTACATTTATATGAACACTTGGACTGTTTCCAGCTTTTCTCTATTGTTGAATACTGCTTCTGTAAATTTGATATACAGGTTTCTATTTGACATGATTCAAATTTTCATTTTCCTAGTGACTGGAGATGCATCTATAGATGAGCTTTTTTTGTGATCTAGTTATCTTTTCTGGTGTTTAAAACTATTTTTTAAAATTACTGAATTATAAAAATTCTAATATAGTCTAAGTACAAGTTCTTCGTTGGGTGTATATGTTGCAAATATTTCTTACCAAAATGTGGCTTTTTTTTTTCTTAATAATATCTGTAGGCCTGCGAGATAGCTCAACAGATGAAAATGCCCACTTAGGCAAGCTTAGGCAAGCTCAGGGACAATGGTTTAATCCTCCCTTATCCCCACCACATGTCACATCAGCCCTGCCCCCCAGGGCAGGCTGAGCCAGCCACAGAGGCCTGTAGTGGCCTATACCTGTAATCCCAGAGCTGAGGAGGCTGAAACAGGAGGATCACCATGAGTTCAAGCTGTGTAGTAAGACTCTGTACCAAACAAATAAAAGATTTTTTTTTTTTTTTTTTTTTTGGCAGAACAGGGGATTAAACTCAGGCCCTTGTGCTTGCCAGGGAAGCGCTTATTCCACGGAGCCATCTCCCTGGCCCCAAGATTTTTAAAAATTTAAAAATTAAAAATAATATCTATAAAAGAGAAAAAAATTTCAACTTTGATGAAATTCAACTTGATGATTTTTTTGCCTCTTATATCCTTTAAGATTTTTGTGTTCTACTACTAAGAAATAATCTATGTTTTCTTTTAAGAAGTTTTAGACATGTAGCTTTTAAATTTGAGGCTATGATCTGTTTTAAGTGAATTTTTATATGGTAAGATATAAGGTCAAGGTTAAAATTTCCTGCGTGTGACTTTCCATGCGCCCTCAAGCCTGGTATCTGTCGCCTGCCTGTATGCCTCACCCTATTGGTCTGTCCCCAAATCTGGCTCTGATTTACCCAACCTTCAGATATGCTATTAGAGTAGCGTTTCTATGGTGAGGTTTTAATAGTCACAAATACAAGAACTTAGTGACAAGTTTCATTTTACCCTTCAGTTCTTTCTTCTTTATAGAGTGCCCATTAGGAATCAGATAATCTATTAGCTGCTAGAGTTGTATAAAAGTAAAAAGTAACCTTTATTTACAAGAAAATTGCTTACAAAAAAAGTGATTGTTCACCAAAAAAATTGCTTTTGTTTTGTACTTTATTTACTCAACTGAGATTACTGTATAAAGTCTAAATTTTATTATAGATGTTTTTGAATAAAGGCAATATTGAATAAATGTAACTACCATGGAAGTGTCTCATCACTACATCTCAAATAGATAGATTTACTTACAAACTTTTCCAAAAATTTGAGAACTGAAGGGTGAAGAGACAGAGGTCCCCAGAGCACAGATTTTTGAGTGTACCGACTATGATCTGACTTCTTTTCAGGTGTAAAATCAAAGCTTCTCAGCTTTATAAGCTAACGAGCAAAAGATTGGGGATTTTAGCACTGTTTGCCTCTGAATTCTCACTATCCTACGAATCATCCTAGCCAATACATGCTTTCTCATGTTTCTCTGTAGTAGTGTTTTACCTGGATAACACATTAGTTTTAAGCTAAATAACACACAAATGAGATTTTTCCCTATTATGACTTGTATATAGGTGACCCTCCCAAAGCCTCATGTGGCCATAGATGGAGAGTCTCAAAGGTGACTGAATTAGGGTGTAGGAATAGAAACACTGCCCGGGGTATGGGTGGCACCAATCAATACGTTTGTGGCCTCGATGGAATACAGGATACAAAGGGACTGAAAGAGGGTGGGTTGGCTGCTTCCACTTCTCCTCCTTTTCTTCCTCCTCCTTGTTCTTCTTTGTTGCCTCCTGCCAGCCCTGTCATGTCCTCTGCAATGACCCTCAGGCCACTGTGGAGTGAAACTTCTACAAAATGTGAGCTAAAATAACATCTTCTCCTTTAACTTGTAGGTGTCTGGTATTTTTCTCCATCCACCAGAAAAGTTAACTGAGACAGATTTTGGTACTGGATACATGGGTCTATGTACATGGATACTACAGTACAAGGATACTATGACACTATCTGGTCGTGTGGCTCAGGAGCCTTTGGAACTGACTTGTGGGAAGAGTTTGGAAAGGTTTGGAGATGATGGCTGAAGAAGCATCTCTAGAATGCTGAAACCTGATCTTGATGGAAGGTTCAAGTCAGACGTCAGAAGACCAGAATGCTGATAGAGATGCTGCTCATAAAGATCGGGCTTAGGAAAGTTCACTCAGGAATAAGGGTTGGATTGACTGTTAGACTCCACACTATGTGTGTTAAGCTTTGGCAGAAATTTTGTCTGCATTTTGCTCATGCCCAGAGATTTTTGTCTGAGACTGAGATTAAGGGCAGCAGACTAACCTTGTGGAAGAAATTTCAAGGCATTGTAATATTCAGACAGTGGCATGGCTACTGCTGGGGGCTTTTAGGCAGATTTATATTGAGAATCATGAGCAAACAGCCTGGAAGAGTTATTTTAAAATGATGTGCTTGGCCAGAAAGAAAGCTCCAGTGAAGTTGCACCCCATAAGGATGGAATACAGAAGTTAGTTGCTGAAAATAGTTTACAAGAAAAAGGAAGGCTAGCCAAATAGCTCAGCAGATTAAAGCACCTGCAAGCAGGCACAGGGGCCAGGTGTTCAATCCCCAGGCCTGTCATGCCAGCCCCGCCCCTGGGGCATGCTGAGACAGCAATTGAGACTGGGCTTGGTGGCATGCACTTTGTAATCCCAGCTCTTGGAAGGGCTGTAAACAGGTGGATCACTACGAGTCCAATCTAGTAGTGAGATCTGGAACACCCTTCAGACCCTTTCCTAAAATACAAAAAGAACAAAAGACAGGCATTTTAGAAGAGAACAATAGAAAAGATAGCCTGAGGTGGTCACAAGATCCGGCAGGGCTCTACACTTTGCAGCTTCAAAACTGCAAAGGTAAAAGACTTTGCTTTGAGAAGAGAGCCCCGGGGGAATGTGTTCCAGAATGACTGCATCCTAGGGTATTCTCCACCCCAGCTGGATTCACAGAGATCAGCAATCCGGGCATTCCGCCCCTACAGCTAAAAGAGAAGGAATCTTGACTACTGCCTTCGCTGGGGTCAAACTTTGGCACCATAAACATGATGCTGATTTTAGGCACATGCAGAATGCAAGAGTTGTGGGGTCAGAAAAGCTTTCACCCAGATTTCTCACAATGCCTAACAGTCCAGGCAGTGTGCCCCTGAGATGGCAGTGCCTGAAGCTGTGTGGGAGAATCTCAAGGTACAGTGGAGACCATAGAAGTTTGAAGCCAGGATTGTGGGTTGGCTGAGGAGAGCTGTAAGAAATGAGCAAAGTTGGCTCAAGAGAGAAGCCATGGGAGCTACAATCACCAGCGGTGCTATGTGAGTTGGGGGAGCCACCCAAGTCCTTCAGGGTTCACATCTTGCCACAGGTTACTCCGATGCTGGACATGGAACTATGGGACTTAATGTTTACCTTGCTGGAGTTCAACCTTGCTTTGTTCCCATTCCTTCTATTCCCCTAAGTGGAATGGAAATGTTTATTTCATGCCATCATATATTGGACGTGTTTAATTTCTTTTCATTTATACAGGGGCTACCAACTAAGAGGTACCTTCAATCTAGGAAGAGACTCTGGACTTGGACTTTTCAGCAATGCTGAAATTGTTAGGATTTTGAAACTCTTATACAAGGACTAAATGTGTTTTGCACAAAGAGATGAGCACGAGTCATTTATGGACCAGTAGTGGAATGTTATATCTTGTACCTAGATGTCCCCTCAAATGCTCATTGGTCATAGGTGGAGAGTTTCCAAGGTGGCTGGGTCAGCGTGTGTGAATGTGGGATTAAGGATATAGATAATGGAAGTCCCACCCTAGCTATGCGTCAGACCGTTCAACAGACTTAGAGCCTGGATGGCACAGGCTGGCACGGAGAACAGATAGGATTTCTCTTCCTCTTCTTGTTCCCTTCCTCTTTCTCCATTGCCTCCTCTCTGCCCTGTCATGGACTGTTCCTCTTCTGCGATGCCCCTCTGCCACACCATCCTACCTTGGAGTCAGAGATTGTGGAATGAAACCTCTACAAACTGGGATCCAAAAGAAACTTTTCCTCCTTTAACTTATGGGTATTAGGCATTTTGTCCTAGCAATGAGAAAAGTAACCAAGACCCTCCCCAAAAGTAACTAAGACACTCTTCAGGTATCAGACAGGAAAAAAGGAAAGCAAAAAGAAGTTGGGTAAGATGCCGTATTGTTTGGTATTTAACCCATTCCTTACTCTCGTCATTAAATAAGTGCCTGAACATGACTGTACAGAACATGTCAAACTACATGTGCTTTTAGATAAGCATTAGAACAGGCCAGTGCTCTTTTGGGTAACTTCATGACTTACATACAATATCATAAGGGCATACACTAGTAAGCTTTGCACTGATGTGGCCTAACCTACATTTCAAAACGTTGATTTAATTGCCAGAATTGATCACTGGGAAACTGCTGATAAAAATCTGTACCATATAAGTCTGGGAAGTCTGCACCAGCCTTCCTGTCTAGTCATCAGTTGATGCCCCACATCAGCTGACCCCTATAAAGCCAGCCATTGAATTTTAGTCTTTTCAACTTGCTTAAGTAAAGGCTCTAGTTCCATCTGGATTCCTCAAGGCAGTGGCTCTTAAAACCTGGCTTCACACTGGAATCATGGGAGAAGATTTAGAAGTGAACAATGACAACTTTTTAACTGGCAGGGATTATAGTCCATCTTGGATACAGACTAGGTATCAGTATTTTTATGTTTCCTAGCCAAAATGGAAGACCGCTAAGATAGTCTCCTAAACTCGCATATGAGTCATCCTGGAATCTGGTTAAACTCCAGATGGTGACCCAGTAGGTCTGATGTAGTGACTAGGACCCTGCAGTTTTAAGCTCTTCAATGGTGCCAATGCTGCTGGTCTAGGGCCCTCACTCTGAGAGGAAAGCCTCATAGGACACAGTGGCACATGCCTGCAATCCTAGCTTTTAAGGCTCACCATCACTCCTCAAAGGCATTTGTACCGATTTGGGTTTGGTTTTGAACCATTAGATACATACTTAGGATTAAAGGCTAAGGGAAACTTATCCTAACACATTATTAAAGAAGCTGGAGGGAGATGTTAAAAGGGAGTAGCCTGGTTTTCTCTGGGGGGCTCTTTTCTTAGTTTCTTTCAGCCTAAAGACTTTCTTGGTACTAGGGATTCTTGACTTCTTACATCTGACCTCCAAACCACCTTTGCTACTATGATTATGCAGAACAATCCTGCAACCTTTTAAGAAAATAAGTATCCTCTGCTACAGTGAGTTTCTCTGTGGTGGCATTACCTGAGACCCAACAGGTTGGCCATTACTGATTTTTATATGCTTATATGAACATTGTATTGTGGTGAGTGACAGTCTGTCTTCCTAGGAGCTGTAAAGCAGTAAGGGCAAAACTTTGAGAGGTTTCAGTGATACAAAAAGCTTGCTGTGGTACTGGAGGTTTGCCGCCTCGGCCCTTAAGTTATTGTCCCCAAACCTGAGCATGCATTAGAAGATTTGGAATGCTAATTAAAACAGTGCTGAATTCCATCTGAACATTTCTAAATCAGTAAGGACAGAGAACTTGGCATTTCCAGGAAATTCCCAGGAGATGCTGACGGTACTGGTCTGAAGAGCTAGAGGTTCTGGAGAAGGGGAGGGAAGGCAGCTGAGGCAGAGGGCTCCAGGACTAGGACACCACTTCTTGTTTTCCAAGTTACACTTTGGGACTACATGTGAGATTTTACTAAAAGTTACCTCAAAGACTAGTTTAAATATGGCCGTTTTATTCCCTTTTCGCTTCCATTTCACACAAATCAATGAAAAATAAAAACACAATACTAGTGATAGGGAGGGAAGACTCCAATTAATACAAATGAAACAAACACAAATCTATTTGGTGTGTGTATGCGGAAAAAGAACCTTAGTTTTCTTTCCATCGGGCACTCTTTGAACTCAAACTATGTTCAAATGTGATGGAAAAATAAAATATAACATGCACTGGAAAAAAATGCCCCAAAACTGTTTTTAAAAAGGAAGTGC
>NW_004524577.1:24556617-24584380 GCF_000260255.1 Octodon degus | reverse complement strand
TTTTTTTTGGTGGTACCAGGAATTGAACCCAGGACCCTGAGCTTGCCAGGCAAGCGCTTATTCTACTAAGCTATTTCCCTGGCCTCTTAACTTCAATTGCCCACAGAAAGAATCACCAAATTCAAAGTGTGACAAAGGTCTAAATGTCTTTTCTTTCTTTTTTTTTAGTAATATTCTTGTAGGGGCATTGCGAAAGATTTGTAAAAAGAATTCTAGGGCAAACAAGGTGTGCTGTGCTGATCTCCAACCTGCGAACACAGTCACTGAGCTTTTAAAAAGAAACAAACTCTCACAGATTTTAATGGGACAGATTGGATCACAAATGCCACTATTCCATCTACCATCAGCGGGAGGTTAATATAACATCAAATTTGTCTTAAGCAACTTAAATAATTTTTCCCCCCTAAAGATGTGCCTTTTACAACGCACACGTTTAAGAAACACCCTACCACGAGCTCCCACCCTACCACGAGCGACCTACATTTGCCCGGTCACCTCAGGAGCGAAGAGGTCAGCCAGCCCGCGCCCTCCTCGCAGAGCCCGTGGCGCCGCCGAGGTCCCGCCTGCTCCCGAGGCAGCGGTGCCAGGCTCGCGGAGTCGAGGCAGGCCTCCGGCACTCGTCCCGCGGGTTCACCCTTTCACCCCTCCTTCACCCCAGCGGACCCACTAGGGAGGCCTGGCAGGCGCGGCCAGGACCTACGAGGACCCCGGACTCTGGCGAGCCTGGAATCCGCGTTCCCCGCACCCCAACCATCTGCTAGGTGCGGGGGCTGCCCGGAGACAGCTGGGCCCCAGGAGGCCTGAACTTGCCTACACCCTCCCGGGATCCCCCGCCCCAGGACCCGGCGACGCCCAGCTGTCGGGCCAGTCCGGACCGAGCAGGGCTGCGGCGCGGGGGCAGCGTGCGGCCGGGCCGCCCAGGGTATCACCGCTGCATGGCGCGGTGGAGGGAAGCCGCAGAAGGGGCAGACGGAGGGCCGAGCCGGCTGGAGCGGCACCCCCAACCGGGGTAGCCCGGCGCAAGGCGAGGCAGAGGCGGAGGGCGCGGCGCGGGCGCGGAGGCGGGGCTGCGCGCTGATTGGCGCGGGATCGGGGGCGGGGCCTGGCAGGGCTCGGGGGCGGGGCCGGGCGCGGGTGCCGGAGCAGCGGGCGCACCGAGAGGAGTAGCTAGCAGCTAGAGCGGAGTTGGAGGAAGCGGCGGCCACAGGAGGGGCGGTGGACTTGTGCGTCGGAGACGTCTAGCCGGGATCGACGGGCAGGTTGGCCGGCTTGGAGGCGCGTGGGAACCGTGCGCTCAGGAGGGTGCTTCGCGGGTCCGCGACGGAAGAGCCAGCGGGGAGGTAGGGGCGCGGCGGTCCCATGAGTGTGCTCGGGAGGGGGAGGCGGTGCGTGCACGCGCGGCGGCCGTGCTCTTCCTGTCACCGGCGGCCGCTTCTGCTTCTGCAGCGCCGGCTCCGGGAAGCGGGCGGCAGGGCTCCCGGCTCGGGGCCAGCGCCGCGGCCGCTCCGGCTGTGGCCCTGCCCGCCGCGGACGCCTTCGCCCCGGGGTGCCACCGAGCGCGGGCTCCCCTCCGCCGCCGCACGCTTCCAAGGGTCCCCCTGTCGCGGTGGTGCAGCCTCCCGGGCCGGCCCGGGGAGGGCGCCTCGGCCGCTGCCTGTCTGCGAGAAGCAGCGCTCCCTTCCCCCGCAGCCTCCAGCTGCAGCTGGGGTCGTGGCCCCCGGCAGGCAGGCGGGGTCCCCGAGGTCCCCGAGCGCGCCCCGGCCCCCGCCCTCCGAAGTTGGCTGCCCTCCTCTTCCGGGGTGGGGGAAGTGCTCCTCCGGGCGGTCGGTCGCCAGGGCCGGACTGTGCGCCCTGTGCGAGGCAGGTTTTTGGAGGCACCTTTGGTGGGGTCTCGGCCTTGCCCGGAAATCCAGCTTTTTGCATCGCAAGGCGAGACTGGAGGGATCTGCCCAGCAATATGGAGCCGGCTGGGGAGAGCATGCAAGCGAGCGAGCCGGAGCTGAAATATCGGGGGTGGGGGGTAGGCGGGTGGGATCTACAGCTCCTATGGTCACTTCCCAAGGCAGAAACTGCCCCTCAGATCGCGAGACAAAGAGAGCAGAACAGCTCCAGCCAGGTATCTGCTTGCAGAATTGTATTTTAAGAACCAGAATTCGAGTAAAAAATGCAAGGATGTGAGCTGAATGGTTGTTACATGTTGAATGCAGAATGTGTAGGAACTGGATTTGGGGGAATTCTGCCTCGGGCGCTGTGAAGACCGGAAAGGTGGTTCCTGGAGGAGCCGCACACTCTGAGAGCGGGCGAGTCCCAGAGCCAGCGAGTTTACTCTTTACTTGGGGATTGGAGGACTTCAGGGTGCTCCCCCAAACCCATTCTTTTCCTCTTTGTCAGTCCGTCCAAAGTAGGAACGGATAAAGCAGTTCCAGGTTTTGAATGCAGCACGAGATTGTCATTTCAGTGTGAGGAGTTTCAAGTTTTAGATGTTAGGCGGGATATTCACAAAGCTTTTTGACCTAGGCTTTATGTGCAATTACATTTTAGTATTTCATTAGCTTCTGCTACGTTTTGGCAACTTTAAAGATGGTTATTAGCTAGGAAAAATTCGAGTAGGCGGACAGGTTCATTTCTGAGACGGTCTCTCTGGGTGATAGATGTTCAGGTATAAATCAGGAATATGGTGACTTCAGCACAGGAAAAGGTACTGGCACTTTTTCGACAGCTTGTTCTTGCAATAAACCCCTGAAAGGCAAGCATATGATAGCTTTCTTAGGTATAATAGTTGCATGAGCTTTGGGCTACAAGTGTTTTTTTGCTCGTTGTAAAGAAATCTTAGTGATTTTTTTTTTTAAGCTGTAAAATTTTTTGTTGGCGCACAGTCCAAGTTTAAATTGGAAAGGCCAACTGGGGAGGCTCCCAGCTTTGCAGAAGTGCTGGCTACTGTCCTGCTGGCTTTAGGTTTGATGTGACAGTTGCAGGTCGGCACCAGAGGGTGATACTACTTTTTTCATACAATTCTATAGATTTTTATGTTTGGAAGGAAGTTTTATACATCTGATACTGGCTTTCAACGGGATGGGTGTATTGACTTTTAATTTTCATCTTAATTTGGGACCTTTTCTTAGTTGCATAACCACTCTACAAGGTACATATTGCTGTCAGCTGTTTTATCTTTTTTAATGCTGATAGTAACAGCATTGTCTTCATATCTGTGATGCTGTATGATTTTTGTAAACAAGCATTTCACTTCCTATTGAAGTTTTCTTCAGCTTTTAAAACAATACATTTCTATTGTAAAGTTGGTTTTGAGAAACAGAAGCGGCACAATAAGTTACAAGAACTTTTTTTTTTTTTTTTTTTTTTGGTTATTGACAGGGGTGACTAGGTAGGCATTTATCTTCTGGAAATGCCAGTTGCATCTTACACCTGGCTGATTTCTGAAGGGCTTTTTGAAGCTTAAGTGCAAATCTATTCAACTTGCCCAGCTTTATACTGTTAAAAGTATTGGCCATCCCTTTAATTTAATTTTTCCATGAATGCCATGTAATTTTTAGGTTGGTATGTTGATTGAAAGTTCTTTTTTTCCTCTCCCAGGTATTTCAAGGGAGTATTGTAAAAAGGCATCTACTTTGAAAGAAAGTGTGGTCCTTAAAATAGGAGCAGTTCTAGCCCAGCTTTTATAGTGTTTGTATTTTGTAATTTGCAAAGTGTGCCTTACTGAATAGATTGTGAGTTAGCCATTGACGTAATGGACAGGTACAACATAGCAAGCTGCGATAATGTTTGCATGTTTTTACTTTTAATTCTCTGGCATTTGAGGTGTACACAATGCAGCAGAAATGACAAATGCTTAAGTACCTGTATATTTGTAGATTTGTCAGATCTCTCTTGCAGGGCCTAAGGCCAGTAGCAGCAAGAGCATGAAGAATGACAGTGAAGTCCCGGGAGTCTAGAAAGTTGCCAATCTATAGAAAGGGTTAATTTAGTTTGTAACTTAGGAGACATAATATAAATCATATTGCGACTTTTTATTAAGAATCTAAGTTGTAACTTTTGTGTGTGTGTGTGTGTGTGCGTGTGCATGTGTGTGGTGTGTGTTTGTCACATGACCTTGCCTTGAACTTTTACCATGCAGCCCAGGGTGGTCACAGGCTCACAGCTGCCCTCTTGCCTCAGCCTCCCACATGCTAGGATTATAAGTGTGCACCAACCAACTTTTAAAGTATTCATGTTACTGTACTTGTTAGGTTTTTTTCCAGCCTCTTCCACCTACACCCTAATGGGATCACTCGACAGGATTCTGCCGATGCTCTTACTGAAATAACTTGCCTAAGAGTGATGTTTGAAAGTCATTTCATGTACACTGAGCCCTATGAATTGTAAGATAAACCATGGCATTACTTACAAACTTGTGCATTTGGCTTATATTAGCTACCCATCCCATCTTTTTGTGAAAGGGTGGAATGAGGGTAAGGCAGAACCTTTGCACATTTTATAACAGAACCTTTGCACATTTTATGCTGCCATCATTGTTTTCTGTAAGATAAATCAAAAACATACCCATAAGCACCTGTAGTCAAAATAGTTTTGAAGTTAATGATCACCGCAAAGAGTATTGAAGGCAAAGGCGTCTGGCTGGAGTCTGTGGAGGGTGCCCCAGGGGAGTAGTGTCTTGATAAACCCAGATGCCCTGCGGTGGCTGGCATTGCCCCTTGCCGTCCTTCTGGTCAGGTCCATGAGGCTGCAGCTACCTTCAGTCCCTGGAGGGTTGTATTGCTCCCCTCCTCTTCTGAGGTAGTCCACGAACTCTTTGAGGAGCAGTTTTGTTCCCTAACTGCGCCACCTACTGCCCCTCCCTGTGCTCTGAGAGGGGTCAGGTCTCCTTGGCTCCGGCCTCCACCAAGGCACCGATACCCTCGATACCCTCGGGTGGAGAGAGAACTCCTGGGACAAAGGTCAGCTGCAGCCTTTATCCACGGCCAGCACGTTTTATTTCAACTTGCTTCGGGATTCAGTGAGAACTGTGTGCAGCCTTTAGCAGCAGTTTGCGAGAAAACCCCCGGAAGATATCTGTTCCCATTTTAAATCCAAGTCATGTTAGTGGCAGTAAGTGACATTCTGTGCTACTAGCACTATTATTACCAATAGTAGTGCTAATACCGTAGCTACAGTTTGCTGTGTAACTTCAGGGACATTGTCAGCCCTTTCTCTGCCTCTCTTCTTAGCTGCAAATGAAGGGTGATGATTGTGCCTAGTATGAGCGTTAAGGACAAAATGAATTGACACATGTGCAGCCCGGAACTGTGCCTGGAGCAAAATGAGCCCCAAGATGGTGTTAATTGTATCAGGCTGTTACTGCCAAGCTACGTGCTTGCATGCACAATTTCTTTTAATCCTCATGATGACCCTGGGAGGTGTGAGTTTGCTTGTTGTATCTCACAGGTGATAAAACTGCTGCTGAGAGGTTTAAGTGCCTTACTCAGGGTCAGCTATCTAGGCAGTGATGGGGGCAGTGGCCTGTCTGTAGCTCTGCTCAGATGACCTCCTTGCCAAGAATGTTCAGGAGTGGCATTATGTTCCACAGGACAGGGGACTTCATGGCGTCTTCTCCACTCATCTTCTGTGGTCACCAGAGCGGGAGCTTTCTGCTGTGACAATGGCCTCTTGGCCTGCTGTGGTGCTGGGCTCTGTTCTTCAGCCCTGCATTTCAAACAATGCTTCCCTCAACCTCTGTGCGATGACCACTGAGATCCAGGGGTGCTGGCAGCTGGGCTGGGGTCACTCTGCTCTTCTCTTGAGCTCAACAGTGCCTATCACTGGGCTTTCTGTAGAGTGGTTACCTGCTGCCTCTCCCTCATGGGCTGTGGACAGGGATTGAAGCCTCCAGTGACCTCTTACATTAGCTACCCTGTCCCACATAGGGCAGCGGCTAGCATATTCTCCTTAGCCAGTTAGTCGGGTGAAAAAGTGAATTGAGAGATTTGATGCCTATAACTTTGAGCTTAAGGTAAGCTGATCAGTTTCATTCGATTTAATTGAGATGAAACTCATATACCGTAAAATTCACCAAATCCTTTACAGTAGTTTAAATTCAAAGTATGTTAACTCATTCTGTTTACTAGGGTGTTTAACTTTGTTGGTTTGATTGTGTGTATGTGTATGTGTATGTGTCTGTACAATTTGCAAAAATGTGGTAGGTGGAGAGATTTTTCAATAGTTCTTTTAAAGACTGCATTGAGGTGGAGAGCTTGCCCTAGAGTTGGAGCTGGTACATTGGGGCGTGGGATAGGATATAGGATTGCGTGCATGCCAGCTCCCCACACCCTCCTTGCCTCTATTAAAAACCCACTTTATGCTGCTGCCCAGCGCCAACCACCTTCATCTCAGGATTAAGTAGTGTCTAGGATGTGCACTATTCTCAACTTAGTTTATGTGATCTGAAATATCTTTTATTCCTGCTTCTGCATCCAGTTTTGCAAATCATGTCTTTTGTGAAAAAGTAGTGAGGTAGGTCAATAAAATCAGAGGGCCTTTCGAGGAATGTTGTTTGGTTCTTTGCCATCTGCCTGCAGGTTAGAGAGTTAAACTGAAAATCCCTTTGAAGCAGCTGTACTCATAGATTACTGTTTGTCAAGCATCAGAAACTTTTTTTTCCCCCTCCAGTCCTGGGGATTGAACCCAGGGTCTTCACCCTGAGCCACGTCCCCAGCCCTTTTTGAATTTTGAGTTTCACTGAGTTGCTCAGGCTGGGTTCACATTTGTATTCTTTCTGGTTCGGCCTCTCAGAGGGCAGGGTCCTAGGCATGTCCTGGGCAGAAATGATTTTATTTTAAAAACAATAAGAATTGCTTAGTATATTAGCATGAGAGAAAATGTACTTCCAATCCATGGGGTTGCAAGTAGACGTCAAAAGGGTCAAAAGACTGGAGCAAAATGATTCCCTTGAGGAAACTTGCATATGCCGTTTTGTGAGGGAGTTAATTTGATATTTGTTCATAGGATTTCTTTATACCTTAGGGTACCGTGTCTTATGGATGTTGTGGAGCTTATATCACAAAACTGCCTTGGTTATTTGTAAATACTAAGTTGTATATAATGAATATTATTCATGTATAAAAACCTGGGTTATGTAAATATGTTGGATCTAGGGGAAAATAGTTGAATGAGCAACCAAAGAGAATGGGCAGAATCTAGTGAATCTGGCAAAGATGTGTCTGTCAGCCTGATAGTTTGGACCCCTGATGGGTATCGGGAGTTGTACACAGGTCCTGCCCCATGCCTCGGACACCCGGGTCTTCCACTGTTCTGGGCATAGTTTGAGGGTGAGGGAAGAGAAGTTGCTAGTCCTGCAGATCCGACAGTCCCCAGACTTCTGATCCACATGTAAATGTCTTGCTAGAAGGAGCCCAGTTGTTGGAAAATTGTTGGAAAATGAGGGATCCAGGGTAGTGACAGGGGACACAGATGCCAGGTGTCAGAAGTTACGCTTCTAGTGAGAAGTGGGCAGCCTTCCAAAGGGCTGCTTTTCTTTACTGGTTTATGGACTTCCTAGGCAAGGATGCCTCTGAATGGAGTCTCTGGAAGCAAATGTGCGTGGCGCGGCGCAGAGGCTCAGGCTTGGTGGGACCTCTGCCGAGTCATAATGGCTTTTTATTTTAGTTTTGTGTGAAAGAGCCGAACACTATCAGTGAGGCTGCTGTCTGAGAATAAAGGCAGACGTTCAAGGTTAGTTGCAGAGGCCAGCTTGGGTAAGGCAAGGACTCTGCGTCGCTGACAGCACTGGCACGGAGTACCTAGGCTGCCCTTGATTGCCTAAACAAGTTGAGTTCAGGCAGTAGGTTCAGATGGAGGTAAAACTGGGGGTTCTGGAGCCAGCCTACTTAAATCTTAATAAAGACTCGCCCTCTTAATCACTGAATATATCGTGGCCAAGATAAACTTCTGTCCCACAGTTTTCTCATCCATAAAGTAAGCACCACTTTATGTGGTTGTCATAAAGTAAGCACCACTTTATGTGGGGTTTGAATGTGGTTGATATGCACAACTTCAATAATAAGTATTTGATGATGACAGTGGCAGTCATTAAAATGGGTGTGGCAGTCAGGAGAAAGTATAGTGTGCGGTCAGGCAGAGGTGTGTGCTGCCTCTGTCCAGCAAAGTTCTGTGAACCAGACCTTCACGTGATCAAGTCCCCACCCAAATAAATGATTCATCTGTTCTTCCTCCTCTTTTACAACATTGCCCTGAATTGTGGCTGACCTTGAACTGGTAAACCTGCCCTGTCTGCATCCATCCTTTCTGGCCGTGATTGTGGTATCTCAGAGGGCACAAAGGGTGTGTTCTGAGTGCAGTCCTAGAGTCATACACAGTCTGGGCTTCTAGCATCAGACCAGGACTCGAGATTTGCACAGGATTTTTCTTACACAAAAGTGAGGCTTTTCTGCAGAGCCTCGCTTGTAGAGACGCCTAGGTTTCACTGCACGTATGGTGTGCGTGGCTCTTGGTGGCATCAAGCCTGTGTAGGTGCCTCTAGGTTCTTTTGCCCAGTATACAGATTTAGCTCCAGAAGGACTCCAGCGTAGTTTTCAGAATTGCTAAATTTGAAGTCATGGGTTTTTTTCTTACTTCGGCATCCTCTCGTGAGGGATGTGCAAGGCCACATGGGTATGCTGTGAGCAGGCTCAGTTGATGGTTAAATTGGTGGTGAGTGGGGGCCTGGGCAGGGGTGAATCATTGTACTTCCCGTTCTGTTAAGAATCCCAGTAAACTGGCCTGCTGGGTGGTTGAAATTGAGGAAGCACTAGGAAGAAGCTAGCTGTCCAGACTCCTGGTTTAGGATTTTTTTTTGTTTGTTTGTTTCCTCACCCAAAAAGACATACATTTGCCAGGAAAGCTCACAAAAGTTTCAAGGCAGATTTGGAAGAATTAAATTATTCTTAGGCATATTGCCTGGTTTCCGAGCATTTAGGGATATGTAAATTTCCATGTTCTTTAGAGCTCTGTGTCTCTTCCATGCAGAGCACATTAGTACTAAAAATGAGATTTGCTGGTTCTACATTTTTGTGTGAATTTATGCAAGGAATATTTAATTTGATTCTGGATCTTTCATAAGGGGAGGCTTTCTTCAGACAGATAATGTAGCTTATTTTTTCATATGCTTCACTGGTTGCATTAATTTTTTTCTCTGATGACTGCAATGCAAAGTTAGAGTACCCAAATTAATATTCTTGATACACAAAAGCTTCCACTGTTTGTTTTTGCTTCCTTTTCATGTGTAACTCTCCTAAGAGTGTTATTGTATTACCACTAAGAGGTTTTAACCATGTAAAGTTGAATACTTTACACTTCTGAATGCTAACATAACAATTAGACTGTGATTCAATTTGGCTTTTTCTGTTGCCTACGCTGAAGAGTGCCTATGATATTAAACTTCTGAAGTGTTTCACTCTTCAAAACTTATAAAAGCTCTCTTTGACATAGTGCCCTAAACTTGTATGGCTGTTGTTTTTATTCCTTTATTGTGCTTCCAATTTAACTGAAACCTTTTGGCTGCTTTTATACTTTATGATAAAGATAATGGTGGGAAGCGAACGGTATCCAGAGCGGGTCCACAGCTGTACACTTGGGCTTCCCAGCTCGGTCTTGCAGTCTTTGACTGTGCAGTGCTCGGCCTCCACTGTGCTTAAAAACACAAACAAAACCACCCTCCTTGGCCATCCCCCTTCATCCAGGTATCTTTATTGAGTACTCTCTAGCAGCCATTGTTATTTCCTCAGATTTCTTAACTCTTGAAAATCTTGTCACTGTCCTCACTGTCAGCCTCTGCTTTCTTGAAAAGTTGGTGATGATTCCACAGTGCACCAGATCTGCTAGCCGTGCCTTAGTCTCCCCCATATGGATGCTCATGCAGGACTTACTCGGGGCTCCTCTGTCACTCCCTGATCCTCTTGCCCCTGTTTCTGGGGTGAGACACTGACTTTGAAGCTTGACTCTCATTTGGGCTCCTAAACCTCAGTGGATGATCTTTGGATGATTTTTTGACTTTGAATTCATCTTTACTTTATTTGTAGATTGTTAACCAAATCTCCGTGTCCCTTGCCCCGAATCGCAGCCCTGGTTTTCAGCAGCCACTGGAGGCCTGCATCTTGTATGTTCCCTGAGTCTGCTAGCTTTGCCTTGCTGGGTATTGACATCAAATTCCTGGCGGCAAGGCAGGGTCACACACCCTCCCCCCCCAAGCATTTGCCACCTCCCACGCAGTCTTCCCTAGATGCCTCTTCCTTCAGCCCTTTCCTTTCCATTCCTGCTGCCACGGCCTCCCAGGTTCATGCCCTTTGGCCGCTTGCCCAGACTGCTGCAGCACCCTTCCCTCCACTCTCTTCTCCTCTGTTCTTGCCCTAAACCAAGTCCCTCTCATGCACCGTGGTTCTTTAGCTGGAGAGTGCTCGGGTGCCGCTCCAGTCACCTGCTACTCTCTCCCCGGTCCCTCCCAGAGCTCCCTGTGGTGGACTGGATGGTCTGCACAGGGGCGTGTGTGGTGCCAGGTGGCTCCTACCTGTCTTTCCGGCCCAGGTTGGCCCTGCCCTTTTTGGCTTCAGATTGATCGTACTGTCTGTTCTAGCTCTTCCCAGAACACAGCATGTGCTTACTCACTTCTGTACCTAAGATCACTGCACACATTCCGCTCTGTCTTCAGATACCTGCAGTTTGATGTGACCTCTCCTTCACTTGATCCCTGTAGCATTTAGCATGTGCCTCTGTTACAGTGGTGACCTAATGTTTTGGTTCCCTGTGTACTCATCTTATGTCTGAGACATTGCCACATGCCTATGCCCCTCCTCCCATCCTCGCCCAGTGTTCTTAGAAGGCACGGACCGTCTTACTAATCTCCGTCGTGTGTACTCACTCTTGTGCAGCCGTGCCCTGGCCTGCGTGCATCTGCCAAATCGATTAAATACTTGGTGAATGGAAGTAGAAATTCAGATGCACGCAGATGGCAAAGTGTGATGTTCATTCATAAGTCTTGTTTTTCTCTTGCTAGGTGAAGCTAAGTGTGGAGTGCAACAGTAAAATCAGACGACAGATGGACAGTGTGACAAGAACGTCAGAGAGGATTGGGCCTCGCCGTGAGAGGCAGCCTGGAGTCAACGTGTTGACAAGTTGCTGAGAGGAAAGCCAGCGGGGCCTGTGGCACTCGGGAAGCAGACACTGTCTCCAGTTACGCCATTGATGGAGGACAGATGGACAGCCGGATGGCCAGTCAGCTCTCCCCTTAAACCTGTGGAGAGTGGCCCTCTGTCCTGTGCTGGACACCTAGTAGAGATTCTAGCACCCTCCCTGAACTCCTTTGCTGTCAGAACGCAAACTTAGACTGCAGCGTGCCACCAGCCGCATCCATTGCGTGGTAACGCCTGCAGACATGAGTGCCGAGGGCTACCAGTACCGAGCGCTGTACGACTATAAAAAGGAAAGAGAAGAAGATATCGACCTCCACCTGGGGGACATTCTGACTGTAAACAAAGGGTCCTTGGTGGCACTTGGATTCAGTGATGGGCAGGAAGCCCGGCCAGAAGAAATTGGCTGGTTAAATGGCTATAATGAAACCACTGGGGAGAGGGGAGACTTCCCGGGAACTTACGTTGAGTATATTGGAAGGAAAAAAATCTCACCTCCCACTCCAAAGCCCAGGCCACCTCGGCCCCTTCCTGTCGCACCGGGTTCTTCAAAAGCTGAAGCAGACATTGAACAACAAGGTCAGCACTGATGGAGGATTACTTAATGATGTCTGTCTATCTGTCTATCTGTCTGTGTGTCTTCAGAAAGGTTTGGGCTGGGCTGCTGTGCTCTGGGAAGAAGTTATCTGGGCAACCTAACCTGAATTTATATATAAGGTGCATAAAACCTGGGCCAATTATTACAGGGTAAAGGTTTGTGGGTTGAGTGTTTCTATAAAACTAAAGAGATAGTATCTGAGAACCAATTTAGTGAATGTCTCAAGCACTATTATTACAGGTGCCATTGAATTAAATACCCATTGCATTCTTATTTTTGTAATTGGTGTATCTCAATAATGACTTTGGAGAAGGATGGGGTAAGTCTAATGTAAGCATATTTAGTGAATACGGTTTGGGTAGGAAAATGGGGAGAAGAAAAAAGACCACAGAACTCAGCAGAGAAGTCACTTTTTATAAGCTGTTGTCTGTGCCTTGGTTTTCTTTCCAGGATCACTGTAGCTTATGCTAAAAGGCAGCCCTCGAGTTAGCCGTGAATTAAGGGCTTTTCTCTTTTACCTCAGAACTGTCATTTGTAGCATTAACACCTATAGTTTGCTTGGCCCTAATAAGTGGAAAATAAAATTCACTGGATCCTTTTCTTCACTGGAAGCCTCCTCTATTCAAAATCTACTCACTGTGTACTGGAAATGTCCACGCTGGGGCTCGGTGCATAGCTCTTTCTGTAAGGATTTTCTTATGCTCCGTGTCTCACTGACACAAGAAGCTCTTGTCGAATGCTGGTTTTCCCACTAAAACATCTCCAGATTTTTTTTTTCCCTTGAGTAATCTTTTTTTCTCCAGAGATGGAGAAAGGAATGGAGACTTGAGTTTAAAGCAGTGGGTCAAAGATACTGAGTAGACCTGACTCAATATTACAGAAGATTTCTGGAAGCAATTCTGATACTACTGGTATTGTAGTGTCTTTGATGTTGGCTTCTTCTAACATGAATGAATAAGAACAGAATGCAAGGACAGAAGCTGTCTTTTGACATTGGGAATAGGATTGAGACCATTGTGGGAATGTGAAAGAATTTGCTAAAAATATACTTGAAGAAAAATCCTTTTTTCTCCCTGAATAGATCCAAGAAATACATTCTGTTTTATATCTACTAGTCTACTAATAACTTTTACCATCCAACAGTTAAAAAGCAAGTTCTTTCTGTACAGGTAAATCAAAAAACCTTGAGTCTGTACCTAATTGTGTAATTTGGCATTTCTTGTATCATTTCATTAGCGGATTGAGTATAAATACATATCTTTTCTTCCCCAAATTATATAAGTCATTTGTCTTTTTTAAAAGTTAGCAACATTTCCTTAAATAGCCTCATTCAAAAGGAATAAAAAAAACTTAATTTGTCCCAGACTGCAAAGGGTTGATGAATCCTAAAAATATCTCGGGATTATTGAATTAGGGATTATTGAAAAGATGTAGCAAAATTATCTTGTCAAGATTATGACAAAAGATTTTATAAAAAGTAGTTGCTAAACAAAAATTGCATTTGATAACTGCTATCAGGTATGAAGTTTACTTGGATATAATCAAGAAAATCCATAGGAAAAATGATTTTCTCTTTAGAGGTGCTAAATTATTTTACAGTGCTTTCTTTCTCATGTAATGTGACAATTGAGACTTTTTTTTTTTTTAATCAGCCTGTTCAGTTTTTTTCTTAGTACATGGAAAGATAAAATGAAGATTTTTAGCAGAATTCAAGGAAGAGATCCATGATGATGTTCCTGAAAGTATTGAGAACAAGAAATGCTGAGTATAAATGAGAAATTAGGAGGAATTGAAAGTTTGGAAAGGTAGTGTAGTATCACACTGACCCTTAGTGTGCAGTGAGACTCTGTAACTCCTAGGAGTCTCTTGTTAGGGTGAGAAGGGCATTAAGTGGAAAGTTTTGGAACCTGTGAGGCTCTGGGTTGTGTTGTGTTGTGTTTTTGCCTACGTACATTTTCATTTGAAAAGTTTTGGAGTGTAAAATTGTGTGATGGCAAGAAAGGAGCATTCTTGTCTTCTCTTACATAATTAAGTCTTTTTGTCCTTTTTTTTCTTTTCTTTTTTCTTTTTCCTCTTCCACCTGACTTAGGCTGGGTTATGTGTCTTTGTCTTTCACTGAGGAGGTTGAACAGCAGTGTCTAAGAACTACATGTGGTTCTCTCCTGTGGATACACACCCATACCCACACACAGCCTCACAGTGATGGGCAGATGCGTGGACAGAGGTGCTCAGACTGGCCTGCAAGCTAGCCACGGTTCCCTGGGTGCTGCTGAGCCTCAGTAACTGCCCTCTCCTTTGAGACAGTCTTCCTATGTTGCCCATGCTGGTCTTGAACTCTGGGACCCAACTTAGCCTCTTGATTCAGCCCCTGGTAGTGGGCTTGCAGATGTGCACCATCACACCCTGCTACCTTCCTTTTGTGTGTGTGTGTGTGTGTGTGTGTGTGTGTGTGTGTGTTTTGTTCATTATTGTTTCTGTCCTTTCTGACACAGGTCTCACTATGCAGTTCAAGCTGGCTTTGAACTCACTTTGTACCCCGAGCTAGCCTTGAACTCCAAGTGATCCTCCTGCCTCAGCCTCTTGAGTGCTGGGATTACAGGTGTGTGTGGCACCATGCCTGGCTTTACCCTCCAGTTTTAAAAGAAGGTTATCACTAGACTCTGGCCAGAAGTAGACTGTCTGAGAGGTTCCTCCCCATATGAGAGAAGCTTCTTCCTTCTTTCAACTCTCTTCTTGGAAATAAAGCTGTGAAATGTAGCAGAACTTGGAAAATGGGACTCTTGAGCCCTGCCTCTGAACTTCTTACCAACCAGAGAAGCCAGCAGTGTGCTGCAAAATGTTTTACCTAGTATAGGTATTGGCTCTTTGCATTTTGATAGGAAATAAAAAAATATATTTCTAAAAGGTATCAAAATAATTGATTGAAAGAATAAGTCTGGAAAAAAAAAAAAACAGATGTGATCATTGTTTCTGGTAAAATCCAGTGAGCCTACCTGCTTCTTTTGCAATCACAGCATGTATTATTCATTTATTGTATTCCATGATGTATTCCAGCAGTGTTTCGCCATGAGATTATCCATCAGTGCTTGCGTTCTTGTCACTAAATTCTCGATTTGTTAAAACACTTCTCCTATTTACTTAAAATTTAGTAATTTGCTTCCCTCAGAAATTGCACATGAGGCAGGGAGCTAGCTGTAATTAATAATTTGCGTATCCACGGTTACTTGAAAGGGAAATTGACCACGAGAAAAAGGATTTTAACCTTTCGAGCCTGGTAGAGCAGGTGGCTTCTGTCTCGAGCTGACCCAGCCACCTGAGGAATTTACAAGCAGAGGCAGAGGCTGGGGGTGAGTCAGGGTGCCCTGGGTATGGCCTCCCTCCTCCCCCAGGCTATTGTTTGAAGGCAAGGACCTGATTTTCTTTCCTGGAGCTGTGGTGACTGAAGTTGAGGGTGACGTCATTTGAGGAGAAGCTCTCTGCCAGATTACAGCGACCTGCGTCCTTGAGCTGAGCAGGGAAGCTGCGCTCTCTCAGTGGTCCGCAGCAGCAGCAGCCGCCGCTCATGTCCCTGTCCTTTGCTGTCCCTGTTCAGTTCCAGGAGGTCATTTGCAGCCTGAAAATCTTACTGTACAATTGCATATCGCAAGCAAGAGAGCACTTTCACATAGCCTTTATGAGAGTGGATTGCAATATTTATCCTGTTTAATTGTGAGTTATTTTTTGTTTACTGTCTTATATTAATTTGTAAATTGATCTGTAATCACAGGTATGTGTGGGTAGCAAGAAAACAGGAAGTAGGGGGTTTGGTGCTCCCTGGCTTCCGGCATCTATCACAAAGGATCTTGGAACATATCCTTCAGAATTTGGAAGAATTGCAGTGTTCACTTGCTTTTGTTTAGGCTTCTGACTTTAGGCATTTTTTTTTTCCCCAAATGATAAAAGAGTCTAATATGTGAATCTGTCCAGTTGGAATGATGCCCTCGGATCTCTGCAGAAGTTAGCAGGAGCCTATTTTGTTCACTTGCAACCAAGATGGGCCTATAATAAAATTTTCTTTGTGAAAAATGTAGACTCCTAGAAGCTGAAGATGTTACCAATCTAATTTCTTTGATACATCTCAAGGCTTTACTGATTTATTTGGTGAATCTATTTTTGTCTAAGCCAGGAGACATTCTGATTAGTAAGCACTTCACCAGTGAGTGTGCGTTTGAAAAAAATAAACATTAGAAATTCTGAAATTCAACAAGCAAGTGGTGACTTAGATCAGCTTAAGTAGCATCATAAGGGGGAGGATTATGTACCTGTGGCAAATAAGAATGCCGTATGCAGTGCTGTTTACGTCATCATATTTTAGTAATAAAGCATTTTAGCAGTAGAGCTGTCTATTGTACATAAGTTGATCTTTGTTTCAAGCAGCTTTCTGTGAGAAAGGATGAAGCCTGATCTAGAAGAAAATAGCCTGGTGGGAGCTAGAAATGGGCCCAATTATGTGATGTTTTTGTATCTTAATGTTTTAAAGTCTTTATTGAATGAGTAACATTTTATTTCACAGCGATCTTTAGGCTTATGATAAGAATAATCGAGTAGAGGTAGACCAAGTGACTAGAAATTGACTTTATTTCAATTACTTGGATATAATTTACCTAAAATGTGAAATAGCTTAACAAAATGTAGTCAGAGAACACTGCATATTATTCATGCTTGTCAACTTATGTAAAGGAAAATGATATAAGTGAAAACATTGTTAAAATAAAACTGATTAAAGGTAAAACATACATTATGCTATATCACATATTGTATACGTTGTTAAATATAATTTTGTAACTGTGGACAAAACGTACACTGCAATACAATGTGAAACAGTATACATTGTTAAACTCTAATGGGAATTAGAAACCAAATATACCTTGTGGTACATTGTATAGCACTGTGTACGTTGTTAAACTGTAACAGCAGCTAAGAGTGTGATACAGTATGTAACATACATTGTGATACAAAGTGTAACAGTATGCATTGTTAAAATGTAACTGCAGTGAACAACAAAACAAGCAACAGATTTTCCTGCTTAATTATGTATGCAGAACTTTTTCCCAGTGGCTTTATGCCACCCAAAGTTTGGCTGTCATTTTCGGGAGGAATACCTTCTCTGTACTGTTTTTTGCTCAGAGGCGTTTGTATTATCCACTTATCTATTCTTGATGGATACATGCATTGTGCAGCGTCTGGATTGTCCTGCGCTGTTCCAGTTTGATGTATACTGAAGTTGCAATGGTGAATTTATTGCAGTATATTGCCAGTGACCATTTGTAATTTGATCAAACCAAATACTCAGAATAGAAAAAAAAAAACAAAAAACAAAACACCACATACACACACAGGCACAAATGAAATACAAATTTTTGTGATCTATTTGAGTCAGAATTTCTACCCTGCTTTTCTTCCTGTAAATTTTTTAGCTGTTCCAATCCCATTGTTCTCTAATTGGAAAGCTAGATGCCGTCTTGAATTTTGGCTTCTGAGTTTTGGCCATTTTTGTTTTGTTTTGTTTTAACTTCCCTGTTCCTACGCATAAGGATTGTTAGAGAAATAAAACTCAGAGAAAAAGAAGTTGTCAGTATCAAATGTTAGTGCTCTTCCAACAGTGCAGCCCAGCAGCTTGTGGGTGAGAAGAAGGGACTTGGGAGGCTGACGCAGAAGCACAACTTAAAGGTGGTTGGTTTTTGGTAAAGTACAGCTTTTACTGTTGCTTCCAGGTAGTACTACGTCGTTGGTGGTGGTACTGTACTAGGTCTTACAATAAGACATGAACTTGTTAACTATTAGGAGTCCTGAGTTGAGCAGATTTTACTTTGACCTTATTGTTACCTAATTATTTTGAAACTGTTACTTCTATCCCTGTATCCTAACTATAGAACCACAGTTGAATATGTGCATGAGTATTAAGTTATAATTTTATTATTTTATTTTATTGTGCTTTTTGGTACTGGGAATCAAATTCAGGACCTGTGCTTACCAGGCAGGGACTTGTGCCACTGAGCTGTCTCCCTTGCCCAAAGTTATGATTTTAAAGTATTTTACAACATTACCATGTTATGTTAGGTAGTAAAAAGTAATACTTGTTTTTGTTTTTTTTTTTCTGGTCTTTGAAGAAAAAGCATTCAAAGAGAATAGATTACTATGATTTTATTGCTGCGGAATATCTACTGAATACCAAGGGGTGAGATGTGATGAATTTGGTTAGAGCATATCAAAGGATATATTTATTGCAGTGAATATTCCCAATTTCCTCATAGATATACTTAATTGCTGAAAGTGTCTTTTCTAAGTTGAACTTTAAAAATGTGCAGACTTAAACTGTTTACCAAGCGTTCTGCTGGCCCTTCTCAAACCATCTTTCCTCTGGTCTTCACACTCACCCTACAAAGACAGCGCATTGCAAGCATTTTGAGACCAAGAAGCTGAAGCTCAGATTATTGTATAAATATTTAAAAAGAAAAGGAACTCTATAGTGACAGCACATTCCTGGGGTTTATGAACTCTCCAGGCAGAGCAGGCAGTCGCAGACCTGTGGGTTTTGTGGAGCAGTCCTTTATAACGTGATCAATACCTGAATTCTGTTTTTTGGTTGATCTTAAATGATCTGTTTTATCTGTTGAATTTCATCAGCTATTCTATTCATGCAGCGACAAAAAAAAAATCACCTTCACTTTATTTACAGTTTACATTTTCTTATGTTTGCTAAGAACCACATAATAAAGGGGGGAGTTACAAGGAGATAATGTGATGAAATTTTTGTCAGTATGAAAATATACCTCGAACAGGTTACTCGAAAGTTACGTAGCATTGTCCCTAGATTTACTCACCATTTCTGTTGATTTTGGGAAAGTTTAATATCTGCTTCAGATGTTTCAGTGTGTTTCAAATTTTCTTATTTCTGTCTCATATCCTTTTGATTAAAGTGGGGCTTACCCACTTACAAGCTAAAAACCTGAGGGTTTTATAAGAATTAGGTTTTGGAATGTGGATAACAGCCACCAAAAACCTCCTTAGGTTTGGGAAATCTCGAGTTGATTCAGATGAACCTGGAGTGTCTTACCTGAGCGTTGTCAGAGTTAGCAGTAAAGACCATTTGAAAAGACTGAGCAAATTACTAAAAATTCCTTTGAAATTCAAATCTTATTTCTCAGGAAAGTCAACCACTGCCAAGTTTATAACACAAACACTGTGCTTCTGGGACCTCACTCCCCAGGACTGGGGAGGATGAGGGAGGACAAGTCAAGGGCACAGGTGACGTGTGTGTCTAGGTGCTGACAAGCGCAGTGCGACGCTGCACGGGGAGAGCCCCCAAGGGCCAAGCTCCTTGGGGGCTTTTATTTTTGCTTATTTTTTTTTTTTTAATTGAGAAAATTTCTTAGTTCCCTGGTTTATTACCCCTGACTGGTAATCCTGACAGAGCTTTTTGAAGTTCCGAAGAGCTTCTTCTTACTGCAGTTGTTAGGAAACGGAGGGAAAACATATTTTCAGTGCATATAAAAACTGGAACTAGCTGGCAGCAGTATCTCCTGTAAACTAAATGGACCTGGGTTTAGAGATACACTAGGAAAAGCTTTGACCACCGAAACAGGCCAACCCAAGACTTCTCTGACTGCTTATAATTTCAGAAAGGGCTTACGAAGCTGACCCAGGGATGGCTTTTTTTTTTTTTTTCTTCTTCTTCCTTATCTCTGTGGCAGCTCTTGCTATTCAGTGGGAGGTCACAGCTCAGAAAATAGGAAGGCTGAGAGGAGAGGTGGAGTGGGGGCCAGGACTGCAGGAACCTGAGGGGCTTCCTCCGGAAGAGCAGTGTGGGGAAAGAGCCTGGTTAGAAAGATCTGTGTTGAATGAGAGTTTCAGTACTCTAGGCTCTTGGTCACGCAGCAGCCGGAAAGCCAGGCAGTGAAGGCAGGAGAAGATCTATCCTCAGGCCAGTAAAAACGGCAAAAATGAAAAGCACTTTGAGAATTGCCCGGGAACTGTTCGCTTCAGAGCAAACACCTTGGTGACTTCAAGATCTCTTCTTGTTTAGTGCTTAGAAAACAGGAAAGTCCTAACTGAGCCTACTGCAAATGATTGATTGCTCCATCCAGACGGGAGGATCACACTGATTGAAGAAAGTAAAACTGCAACCGCACTTTAAAATCTGTATCTGACACAGCTAGGACTAAAATCTGTGTTGCGAAAGATAAGAGCAGATGAAGTTCTTCCACAATCCAAAGAAGTACTTAAAATGAGAAGAGGATCCATAGGAGGTCTAATAGGAGAATTCTACATACTGGTGACTAGGAACTCCAGATAAGTGAGATGAAAAAAATTAAACGTTCGTGCCTGTGTGCAGATTTGAAAGCTATGTCTTCATATTGTGAATGTGAAATCCATGAAAGGCCACCTCTTGATATATTTTGGCATTTTTTTTTAATTAGAAAAATATTAGAGTGCCTTGTCAAACTATTTGGCAACATGTTTGCTACCAGGGGACAAAATTATCTTCCTTCTTCGTAGCAGTAAATAGTGAAAGACAAGTTGATTAATTGCAGTGGAGTTCTGAGGAGAAAAGGAGACGGGAATGTAACAAGCCATCTAAATGACTGGCGCGACACAGTTGCTGAAGAAGTTGGATTGGATTCCAGCAGTGCTGTGCTGTACCCCGAGAGGGTTGGCAAGTGGTCATGTGACACAGGGTGACAACCCAGAGCTCTCATCAGCTGGGGGTGACCTAGGGAGAAAGGCAGATTAACTCCTAGCTAGTACTGCCTTCTAGAAGGACATCTAAACAACAGACAGGCAGGAGAAGGTCTATTTTATTTTATTTTTTATTTATTTTTTTTTTCTTTTCTGTATTTGGCACAGGGTCTCACTAGGCAGTTTAGACTCCTAGTGATCCTCTTATTTTCAGTGTGCTGGGATTGCAGGCATGCACCACCATACCAGGTCTCGGTGGCCAGATCAGCACGCCTGGGGGTGGAGCCAGCCTGGCCCACAGTGCTGGGGATCGAATCCTGGTCCCTGGGCTTTGCCTGAGCAGGTGTTTAGTCCCCTGAGATATCTTGCTGGCCCTTGAGATGGTCTATTTTATAGGACATTTTATTCCCTGTGCATGCTGGAACCTCTGGGTCTTAAATGTTAAAATATTAACCATGGCTAGTGTCACATTATAGATAACATAACTATCTACAGATAGTATTTACATGTAATTCATGAATGTAAATGAAATGCTACATGCATAGATAGATCTGATAGGGCAATATATAAGGCAATATGTAAAAGCTGTTATTAGGTTAGTTATTCTGACGCACCTTCACAATAATTGTGCTTACTGGTTTACTTGGAAAGGGGTTCATGGGATTGAGAACCAGCTCTAGCTGACACTTACTGGTCTTCCTTGCTTGGGGTTTCACCCAGTTAAACTATAACTGTCACTTGTGCTCTGATCTTTCCCTGAGGGAAACTCAAGGAAGTGGGTCAGTTTTTACATGTAAAGAAGGTTTAATAAACATACTTGAGCCTAAAATGTAAGGTTTTTAGCCACCTCGCTGGTTTCTGTCAGACCGCAGTGCTCTAGTTCTCTGTGATTGGAAGCAGCTAAGCTTGGCCCTTGTTAGGGAAAAGTTTCATAAAAGTGCAAAAAATGCTCACTTTTGTTTTCTGTTACCAGTTTCCAGGATCTGTGTGACCTCTTGGCCTGTCACATCTTGGTTAAATAAGTGAGCTGTCATCAGTCAGCCTTTTTTTTATTCACTTAATTCTTTTGGTGAATTCCAAAATTAATTCTCAAACGTAGGGAATTAAAATTAAAATTTTGAGTAACTTATTTTCATTAACAAAGAGGGCCGACCAACCTTTCTTCCATCTCCCTTCCTCACCTCCCTCCCTCCTTCATTTTGTTACAGTCTAACAGTGGACCTAATTGCCTTTCATGTGCTGTAGTGCGAGGATGGGGCCAGTTTCACAGTGATCTTTTTTAAAATGCAAGACTATGCCCTCCCAACTTCTCAGATAACCCCACTCATTCTGTTTCCTAAGCTTCATTTAAAATCTAACCAAACGTTTTGCTCAGCTAAATGGCAGGAGTCGCTTGATTCAGCAGGTCCCAAGGGACTGTCTTTTATCAGCATTAAATGCTATGTTCAGTTCACATCGTCAAATATTGTAAATTTTATTTTCCAGCTTGTGCAGTTAGTAACCTCCAGGGTTCGTCGTCTCCCACTTACTGTGTAATTTTCGAGAGAAGGAAATGAGGGTGGTTGATAGTTATAGTAATTAAAGCCTTTTAACATGAAGGCAAAGAAATCTTTGTTTATAAAAGAGTTAAAGAGAAGTTAATATTAAATGCTTTCAGCAGTGGCAGTCCAGATTCTGATTAATTTTGTCGTCTTATTCTGGACCTTTCATTTGTGCCCATGTAGTTGAATAATTACATGAAGTTTTTGATTGGCTGGAAAGATAGTACATGTAGCATCCTCCCCCCCCCCCATTTTCTCAGTTCATTACATCTAGATGTTACCTTTTCCTTTTCTTAAATACATTGGAGAGGAAACGTTTACCTCTGAAATTAAAGGTGTGAAACTCCTTAAACATTACACTGTACTCTCGTGTGTGCAGGCCCGCGCTGAGGATGTGCTCTGCGCTCTATGCTCTGTTTCAGCTGACTTAGACCTGTTCCCTGGTGGAGGATTAGGAAGAAAAAGAAGTTGGTCCAGAGTCAAAGGCTGGTAGCTGGGGAGGAGCAGTTCTTTGCGGCAGACTCGTGTCTGGATACGCACTGGCAGGCCTAGGTGTGACGGCACGTGCTTGTAATCCCAGCTCCTTGGGAGGCTGCGACAGGAGCTGCGCAAGCTTGAGCACAGTCTCAGCAATTTAACACCATTCTGGTTTGAGGAAAAAAAAATAATTTTTTAAAATTTTATTATTTATTTGTATTTTAGTAAGGATCTCACTACGTAGGGTCTCACTACGTAGATTGGACTCGTAGTGATTCGCCTGTGTTCAGCCTCCCAAGAGCTGGGATTACAGGTGTGCACCACCATGCCAGTCTCAAAAAATTTGTTTTGAAAAGGCCTGCAGATGGAGCTTGCTGCCTGGGCTCAGCCCCACCCTCCTAACTGGTGGAGGAAGGGAATCTCCAGCATTGCTCACAGTGCGACAAGGATTCGATGGCCCCTTATCAGTTCAGCAAAACTTGAGCTATTCATATATTCTTAGTTTTCAAGTCTAGATTCGGATTGCTTTGTAGAAAAATCCCATCTAGAAAAACGCATCTTATTTGATTAGTGGGGGAAAAGATGGCTCTTCTTGGAGAAAACAACAGCTCTGACTTTGAGCACTGGGACTTGACCCGAGGTCAGGGTTTGAATTTTTTCATGTGGCCTTGAGTTAAGTCTTACATCAGAAAAAAAGTCAGATTTCCATTGACATCATGGTCATAATGCTTGAAGCCAGAAGAAAGATCCTAGGTTCTGGGTTGTTCCATAAAGTGATCAAGATGGATGTAATGATCTTATTTGAAACATTACTTCTAGGAGGTGGGGTGATAAGAAAAGAGGGGAGTGGCCCAAGATGGGTGGTTCCATTCTACTTAGGAGTTAGGGTGCCCCTCATAGCTGTAATTAGGGAAAAATTCACCACTAGGTTGACTTGGTCCAAGGGCCTGTCCCCAAGCTGAAGGGTAGCCAAGAATTTCTCTGTGTAGAGGTCTCCTTGGAGAGCTCACGATGTTGTGGACTTGGTCCTCAGCATCTGGGCAGGTGGGAGAGTGTGCCCCTATAGGGGAAACCGTTGGTTTTGGTTTAATCAGATTTGCCTGAGAAAACTGGACCTAAGTGGGAATAAAATTTGCTGACCCCTGCCTGAGAGTTAGCATTTCATGTATATTCTGCTTGAGTCATTGCAAATTACAGTGCTCTACAGATACAGAAGGAAGCCTTCCCCTTCCCACCCTCCCCCAGACACCACATAATGGAAAAAAAGCAAGAATTTTCTGCATAAGCAAGACTTCTTTCTTTTTTAAACAAAAAGCCAGTCTCTGATGGGATTCTTTTTCTGCCAGAATTCCCACTGGTCCACTGTCGCAATTTTTGCAAAAGGCCACGATGAAAGAGCAAGGTCCATTTTGATTCTTGCTTGTGTTATGCGTAAAACGTGTATTTCTGTTCTCTGGAGCCGGACAATTGTTATTTTTTGGATCTCTCTGATAGGCATGTTAAAACCTACTAGCCTTACTTAACTGTTTAAGTATAATTTTGATGAAGGAAAGATTTGTCCTGTAGCTGTGATTACACACATAAAACTTTTGAATGGTTTTGAAGTTCTGTTTCCTGTTTAAAAAAAAAAAAAAAAAAAAAAGAAAAGAAAGTGTCCTCGCCTATGAACTGCTAGATGAGAAGATTTTCCTTAGAGAAAATTCAGCTCTGGGAAGAACCATCTTTGGAGGTCATAACCTAGAAAATTCTTCAAGGGAAATTGCAATGAATTAAAAGAGGGTGGGGTTAGACGCTAAAAGTTCTCTTCTACCACAGCTGGGGCTGAATGAGCCATTTCATTCTGGAGCCCAAGCAGTTCCATAATTTGCAGCAAACATGTCTGCAGAAATCAGATTTCAGTTTATAGAGAAGGGCAGAAGTAGCAGAGGGCCCCCGCTAGGAATTTGTACTAACAATTAGACCTTTCTGCTCAACATGGTCACTGAGAGAATATGTGAACCAACTGCAGCAAGTAGGCTTAGGCCATCCCACCCTCCCTTCCTGGAAGAGGCTTTTCTGGGTGCTAACCAAAACAAACAGAAACCACTGCTGTACCATCTAGATGAGCCCCCTCTACCGGGCTTCTGCCTCAGGCTGGCGCTCTAGTAACTTGGGGGCCTCCCTCTGGTGGAATCAGAGTGCCTGGGGAGCCAGATCTAGGCAGTGGCCTGTGGCTCATCCGATGGGTGTGGGGGGGGGGTGAGGAGTGCTTAATTGAAACTCTATAAAATGGTTCCTTAAGCTTCATGGACAATTGAGTAACTTCAGTTTCCTCCCTTTACTCTTGTTGACTTCCTGTTCCTCTCTATTCAAGCATTAGGTATTCTGGTCTCTTCCAATGAGAAGATTAAACAGCTGTAGTTTAAATTAAAGCATTAATTTAAAGTGTTCTGTGACTACATTAATTATATTCTCTACCGAGATTAAATTCTTGCGGATTTGACAGTTAGGGAAAAGCAATAATATGTGCTTACCCAAAGCAGACCAAAACTTTGCTAACCACCAATCCTTGGTGGGCTTTGATTTACTGTACATATTAAGCCTTTAAAAATGGAAATAACTTCACACACACGTACACACACACACATCCCCAGTTATGTAGGAAAAAAAAAAAAAGAATGTGAAGCAGTTGTGTGTTCACATGGAGACAACTGAGTGATGGAAAATTCTGTTCTTTCAGTGGGATTTAGCAGAAAGTATGTGTTGAAAGTCTCTTACCTCAATGGGTCATAATTAAAGACTTTAGGATTTATTTATTTTAATTAGAAATATTAAGCTTGCTCAGTGGTCTTTGTGCAAGCCTTTTTCCTAACTGCATTTTTTTTAATGTCAAGTAGTAAGTTAAGTCTCTGTGGGTACAGAGGAGTTTTAGCTGTGACCACAACCATAACTCATGCTGACGGGATTACTGCTGCTGTTGAGTCGTTAACTGGTGATAGCCGCTGTTAATTTAAACTTTTCTTCCTTGGTCTTCTAATAATAGTTATCAGGCAACTTATGTTTTTGAAAAATGCATTGATTTGAACTTCTTGGCTCTAATGTGACAATCAGGGATTAGAGGTAAGAAGTCATAGCTTTAACTCACTGCCATCTAAAATTCTGTGATATCCTATCACGCAATATAATCCATGAGTTAAACTTCCAAGAAACACAGAGTAAGCAAGCAATTTTATCAACATAGTTGCATCCCTGGGTACAGGGCATCCTAGCTGTTATTGAGGGGGCGAAACGGAAGGTGAAGTCACTCACAGTCCATTGCCAGATTGAACCAGGCATCCAAGTCTCCCTGCTTTGGGGTGGTTCTGAGACTCAGCTGCTCTCTTCAAAAGGACGGCTTACATTTCTGGATCCAAGAAGAAAACCGGGTGCAATATATGGCAGGTCTTGTCAGCTTGCTCTTATTTTCTGATTATAAAGAGCTTCTTGTTGGAGGGGAAAATGGAACTACTGTTGTACAAAAGTCCTCCATATATTTAATAATTCTTGTTTGTTTGCTTTTTGTTCTGTGAGACAGGGTCTTGCTATGTAGTCTAGGCTGGCCTTGAACTCAGGGCTTTCTTCCTGTCTCAGACTCCAAAGTGCTGGCATTACTGGAGTATGCCACCACACCCAGGTCCATAATTTTTTTTTTATTGAAATATAAATTAATGCATTTAGGGTTGTCCTTTCTGAGAAGTTTAAGAATTTGGATAAATATGCTTTAAAAAAAAAATTCAGTTGGGTTTTGAATTGGCCAAAAGTATGTCCTTTGGATGCCTGGAAGATACCTAGAATAGTTGGTTCTGATGTTACGGGATCGCCAAGCGGCCAGTGCCACGTCCCTTTTCACTGTGCGTGCTTGACATGGGACACTTTCACACAGGTTGGCCCATGGCCAACCATTGGTCCTAACAGCTCAAATTAATTGTGTGACCCAAGAAAAGCAACATATTTAACCTTGCTTTTCTCATCTGTGAAACAGAATGGATGCACTCTATCAAGGTGAGGGTCTACAGAGCATGTGAAGCTGAATATTTGGTGAGACTATTCCGAAAATGAAAAAGCACATTGGACACAAATACAAACTAGGGTTGCTTAGACCTAAGTGATATATTTAAACCTGAAGAAAATGAAAGGAATGGAGATTGTTTAGCCACAGGAAATAGAGACCAAGGGCCAAACTCAACAAGTTGAAAATTACGCGAAGCAGTGTTTTATGGAGAATAGTAATGAACTCTTCTTTTGCTTCTTTGAGCCTGTCCATAGAAGAAATGAAATTAAACGACAGCAGAATTACGTAAGTTAGTAACAGTGGTTATACTGACTAATTCTAAGACACACTCATGGACTCTGTTCAGTGAAAGGCAGAGTGGTCGTACATGTTGGTCCCACACAGAAAGACCACTAGGTAGTACTTTGTTTGCGATACCATTTCCTCTTGCATTTCAAACTCTTGCTCCTCAGAAAATGTCTTCTGGTAGCCTCCTCTATTCTTTTGTCCTTGTATGTCATGACTTATATACTGTTGACCATAAGCCATTCCACGGTCAATAGCGTGGGTCTGGGTGTTCTGAGACTTCATCCTGCAATTACAAAGGTCATGGTGCTATCAAAACCATCCTCAGCGACACCTCCGTCCCCAAGTCTCTTTTATTCTGTCCATTTGCTAGGTTTCTTTTTGAGATTTTTGGTACTTTATTTCTTACAAAGCTAGAAACAGGGAGCTTAATAAATTAGCAATATTTTGGTTTTACAGATAGCTGGTTGTGAAATAGTTCATTTGTTTAAAAAAGTGGTGAACCTTGGAAGGAAAGAATAAAAGCTGTTTTTCTGAATCTGAATTTTTTGCCTAAATAGTTTTAGCAATAAAGATTGCCACCTATTGGTGAAAAGAAGAACTAAAACTAAAAAGACTTGCCGATTTCAGGTAGTATGTGTGTTCAAGTAGAATTTTTGATGATACTCTTGGTTAAGGTATTTGAAACTGTGTGATTTGTGGCTGGGTGTGGTGGTGCAGGCCTGGAGTCCCAGCACTCGGGAGGCTGAGGAAGGAGGATTGCTGTGATTTGGAGGACAGCCTGGGCTGCATAGTAAGTTCAAGACCAACCAGTACTATAGAGCAAAGACCCTGTCTGGGGGGCCGGGGGAATGCATGATTTGATTAGGACACTATTTTTGCGATTTAAATTTACATAGACATTGTCATTAAGCCATAATGAATCTTTTTTTTTTTTTTTTTT
>NW_004524577.1:24548054-24556149 GCF_000260255.1 Octodon degus | reverse complement strand
CTGGCTGGCATGTGGTGCTGGGGATCGAACCGCGGTACCTGTGCTTTGCCAAGCTTGTTTCAAGTAGGTGCTTTAGACCACTGAGCCATCTCTCCAGCCCCAACACTGTTGGTTTCTCACATCAACAAAACAATGTGTTAAAGATGTGTCCAATTTCTTTCTTTCAAGAGAATGGTCTCATGTCTTAAGCCTATCCTTCCTTGGGGCAGAGTAGTACTCTATTGTATAAAAAAACTTTATCCATTTCTCGGTTGATGGGCATCTCAGGTGTTTCCAAGACTTCCCTATTACAAACTGTGCTTCTGTAAACATGGGTGTGCTCCTACTGCCTTTTAAAAGCGTAGTTTTGAGATGGTTTGAATTCCATTTTAAGGGACATTAAATGGAATTCTAATTAAACAGATTTTGGCTACCTGATGATTGATTTTTTTTTTTTTTTTTTTTTTTTTTTTTTTTTTTTTTTTTTTTGGCGGAACCAGGGATTGAACTCAGGCCCTTGCGCTTGCCAGGGAAGCGCTTATTCCACTGAGCCATCACCCCGGCCCTGATGATTGATTTTGAAAACTTTTCCTCACACTGGTTAGTGTGGGCTTTCCTCACTCCTGCCCTTGCAGTGCAGTATTTCCTGCCTAGCAACATGGAACAGGCTTGGTAGCACTGGCCTTTAGTGCCTCTTGGTGCCCAGGCCCATTTCAAAGACTGCTGCCTTAAACAGTGTCATCTCCCCAGAGTTGTTGAATGTCCATAAAATGCATCTGATACAAATTTCTTTTTCAATTCTCAAATATCCAAACTGGGGAAATATCCTTTGTAATAGTTTTCCACTCATTGTTAGATTGGCATATAAATTCAGTCATTACGATGATTGGGATTTAAATATAAAATGTGACTGTGGCAACTGTTACTATTAATATGCTATTTTAATCTACTTCCTCATTCCCAGTATCTTCATCATACAAATCTTGAGCCAGTTAGAATTTACATATATAGGTGCTTTATCTGTGGGCTGTGTATGTCTGTACAAAACTGGAATACAGTTTTTCTAATGTGATGGCCTTATTTTCTCCTAATGTGTCTGTTCATATTTGGAATTTTAATTATTTTATGTTACTACACAGGCAGTCATTTCATGCCCTTTTGGCATTACATCTTTGATTAACTGGCAACATGTATTTATCCTCCCAGGAACTGAGTACTATAACAGTTAAAGCAAGAAGTGGTACGAGGGAAATTGGAAACCCCATATGTTATTTGCTTCAATTTTTACATGGTACACCTATATGTGTGTGAAAAAATGTATAAACTGTGACAAAGCAACATATTGATGAATTTAAATGAGCAGAACATAATAAAAGCAAAAAACAGGCAGAAGCGTAGTTGGAGTGAGGCCATAATAAATTGGGAGATTTTTTTTTTTTGAGGAAGCGCAACATTTTATATTTTTCCAGCAAAATTATATGATCATCAGTGTGAGGCTCGCCTTCGATGTGGTGGTGTGATGGGAAAAGATGCTAGACAAGAAAAAGCAGCTTTGTGTTATCGAGAAATTTAAGACATGACCATTTTATGAAGGAACCTTGAAATGCATTGTTATAATCAGGCTGTGTAATTTCCTTCTGTAAAGACCTGCCCATTTACCAGTAATGATACCTTCTTTTTCTTCTATTTTTGTCCCTTCCTTTGGGAAAAGGAATATATGCTTACTCACTATTTAAAATTCAAAGTCATTTTCCTGTTCCAGTTGCTTTTGTCCCTACTACTAAAGAACAATTGAATGAGGTGCATGTGGACTTTTATCCCTTTTTAATTTCTACATTTCTCAACTGTCTAACTTCTATTCCTTTTTATTATTTCTAGTCTGTCATTCATCAAGTCTCTACAGTGTATCTCTCTTTGATCTCTCTGTATTACATTTCCATAAATGTATAGGTATTAGCGCTTTAAAATACTACCCAAATTATCTACCTTGCCAATAAGTGGTTCTGTTGAAAACTCAGTCCTAAACACACTTTAATAAATAATATATATATATATATATTAAAAATGGTTAAAAAATAGAATGATAACAGTATTTAAAAAAAGATAGGAACTCAACAATAGTTGTTATGTATTGTTGTCTTCACATTAATTGTTCAGATTGCCAGATGTAAGCATGCAAAATTGGTCCAAAAATTATAAAAAATAAAAAAAGGTGAGAGGGGGGAAAAAAAGAATTAATTTCTCCTTTCAGTAAACCAGCAGAAATCAGCAGTACAATTATCCAAGCTAAACTGTATATATACATGCAGTATATATTGATACAACCACTGTGGAAATCAGTGTGGAGATTCCTCAAAAAACTATTCAACCCAGGTATTTCCTGCCTGGGTATTTTTCCAAAAGAACTGAAGACATCATACCACAGTGATATATGAGCACCCATGTTTATAGCAGCACAATTTGTCATAGCTAAATCTTGGAAACAACTCAAATGCCCAGCAACTGAGGAATGGATAAAAAAAAAAAATGTGGTCTTTTTGTATAATAGAGTATTACTCAGCTATTAAAAAAGATACACTTGAGACTTTGATAGGTAAATAGGTCCAACTAGAGACTATATTTATAAGTGAAATAAATGGACCTGCATGTGTAAACATCATATTGTCTCCCTGGTGTAAGAATCTGAAAGAATAAATAAAATCTGAAAGGTACAATAGATACTGTGAAAGGGAAAGAAATAGATACTGTTCAAAGCAGAGGAACCACTGGGATGAGAGAAAGGAGAAAAGAAAAAAAGAAGAAAAACAAAAAGAAATACATACTTTTTTTTTTTTTTTTTTTAATTGAGACAGTAGGTATTTCCCACTCTAGCCCAGGCTAGTCTCAAATTCGAGATGATCCTCCTGCCTCAGCCTCAGGAATGCTAGGATTATAGGTCTGTGACACCATGCCTGGCCTAAACACACTTTTTTAAAGGTATTTAAATTGTTTCTTTTTGAAGAACACTATATTAGGCAGTTGAACTTTGTAACCAAATTCATTCTTTCTCCAAGTGACATAAGTCAGTCAACAAGTCGTTCTAGGAATTCTGTTGCCCCAGTAGCTTCTGGTACTGAGCTACTGTGATAATGATTTAACCTCTCATAAAGCTACATTTTAATAGGTGTTTATAGGCATCACTTACCAAGTGCTTCAAGTAGTCTTTGACTGGAAACTGTTAGGAGGGAAAGGTTAACATATTTTCTTGAGCAAGCAGCCATCTGAGCATTCCCACAGGAAAGACAGTTGAACTGTCTGCAAGAATAACCATAGTGTCACCTGTTTGGTGCCATCACCCTCCAGTTGTTCCCTTAATGAACTGGGGAGCGTTTGCCGGCTCCCTGCCCCCAGCCCTTTTTTTTTTATGTGCTCGCTCTATGCCAAGAGCTAGGTGGGCATCATCACGAAGCAGACCTCTTCATGTCTCACATGAAGAGTGACCTGAGAGTGCCCCCCCCCCCCCCCCGCTGGGCAAGCAGTGTCCCAGGGAAACAGGACTGAGTGGCTTCCTTTGCCCTTGCCACCCCCTGGCACAGCCTCGCTTCTCTTCTACCTGGGAAGCTGTGGTTTCAGAGCCCCATCCTCAGGTTGTTGGGGTAAGAGGACGCAGGTGTTTCCCTCAGGGTCTAGGTCTCCACAACCAGTCTCCATGTCGCATCTCTCATGTCTCCCTAGCTTTGTCATCTCCCTTACTTCTGCCATCAGTTGGGAGGAGACTGAGGGAACACTGGGCATTTCCCATTGACATTGATACATTTATGGACTGAAAACTATCACAAGTGCATTGTTTCCATATTCTTACAGAGAGTGACCTGAGGGTGCTGAGGTCATTTGCTAACGTGACCACAAGTGTAGTCACTCAGAGTCCCTTGAGTGAAATGGACTTTGGTGTTCTAAGCATCATTTATAACACTGTGAAAGAAAATGTGGCCTGGGTGTTACACAGCCATGTAACAAAGGAGCTTTGGAAATGCGGTCCACGTGTGAGCTGGAGACTTGTGCTGCGCACCGGTGCAACCCTGCCGGGAGAGCTCCGGCCTGGGTCCTGCCAGCGCCTCTGCTCAGGCCTCGCATTGGCTCTCTCGAGGTCCCTTAGGTTCGCTAAGAGGGAATGAGCAAAGTGATTAATTTACAAAGACAGTCATCGACGCTTAGGTATTAAAAACCGAGGGCACACAATGGATTACTATCATTGTCTGAAGGATTTTTCTTTTTTTTTCAGAAAGATTCTGTAAGGTAGGTGATGTCATCAGTGGTTCCATTGACTAACATTGCCTTTGTCATTAAGGAAATAAAATTCTGTGATCATAGAGTTGCTGTCAAGGTGGTAATTTAACAGTATACAGTGGCATTGTACTCCTGTGTAAGCTTTTGTGAGAAATCCTTCACAGACTTGTGCCTGAGACTCCGAGTTCTTGGTTCAGAAGGCCGGACGTGTAACCACTGTTTCTGGGTTGATTTTTCAGGGTATTCTGGTTTAAGTAATTTTTATAATGAGTATGTCCTGTGAGTCCTAATGGGCCTTGCTGTCGTCACTTCCTTGGCAGTGGACATTTGTTAGCCATGGGCTGACACAGGAAGTGCATAGCAGGCACACCATCTCCTCTGCGTGGGCTGACACGGGGTCCCGCAGTCCGGACGCAGCCAACACCAGTTCCTGAGGGCAGCGAGCAGCACAGAATAAGGAGGGTTGTTAGTTTTTTGTTTTCTTGTGGTTTTTTTTTTTTTTTTTTTTTTTTGTGAACTAGAGCTACAACTCCTTTCTTTCAAGCTTTCCACCTCTTGCATTCTTCTTTCTATTCTTCAGACTTTGCATGTTTTAAAATAGGGTTTCCATATCCACCGAAGAAATCACAATTACTGCATATTTTTTTTTCTCCTGTGATACTGAAAATTTAACCCAAGAATTCCTGAGCTACATCCCCAGCACTTTTTTTTTGGCCAGTTCTGCCTGCCTTGAGGGTAGGGCTGGCACAGCATGTGGTGTGAGGGATCCAACTGTGGTCCCCTGCGCTTGTCTAAGCTTGCCTAAGCAGGCGCTTTAGGACACTGAGCTATCTCACCCGCCCCTCCCCAGCACTTTTTAAGTTTGTTTTGATATCAAATCATGCTAAGTTGCCTGGGCTGGGCTCAAACTTGGCATCCCTCTGTCTCAGCCTCCTGAGCAGCTTGGATTAACGGGGTGAGGTACTGTGGCCAGCACAGCTGAGTGCATTCTAGGTTGGACAGGAAAGAACAAACTGATGATCACCTGCGAAAGGGCTTAGGTCTCGAGCCTGCAGAGCCCTTGTCCTGGTTGGGGAGCCACATGGAGCCTTCCTGCTGTGGGAGTGACTGACCTGGGGTTAGCCTGGTTAGAATTGAATTTGACCTTGGAAAGCACAGCCTCAAGTTCACAGCAGGAATGAGGCAGGATTCTCTGCTCATGTCTTAAGACCTTACTGCTGCCAGGCATTTGAGCAATCGCTCCCATCTCCCCCTGCAACTAGGGAGCAGCAGTGGGCAGAAGCCCAGCAGGGAAGAGAAAGGTTGGCTCCTTGTTCCCTTTGCTGTTTAGACTAAGGGCTGTGCCGAGACACTCGGGCCACACCATCCTGATCGCCAGGATCAGCAGAATTACAGGCCCAATTGCAGGCAACTTGAGCTTGCATCTGTTGGTGACAAGTACCTACATGTGTCTTTCATTATTCCATTGCCGTAGGAGATGCTGTTTTAGTTGGCAGATGTGCTTATTAAAGCAAAGCTTGTTGCTGGTGAGATTACTGATTTCACAAAAAAAAAAAAAAAAAAAAAAGTTTCAAATGCCAAGGGAGAGGGAGGGAAGCGCGTAGCATTTAAACGTGTGGTGGAGCCATCAAGTTAACAAGAAAAAAAATAGAATAAAATGTGGTTTCAATTTGTTGTACTGGGCTCAAGATGATACTGTTTCAATAGTAAACTGCAAGGGTTTATGCTTGTGCACATGTGTGTATTCTCCCTGACTCTCTGGATTTCTAAATCCATGAAGTCCTGATTTGTTTCAGTCCCGCTTCCATATTCTGATAGTAAATTAATACTTGCGAGGGACTTAGTGATAAGCAGGACAAAAGAACGAACCTTGGGTGTAGCGAATACCTGCGTTCTATTTCCTGCTATGAGGCCCACAATGTGAAGCTGTGGAATGACCAGATCTAGCCCAACAGCTGCAGTAAGGAAAACCTCACTGCCATCCAGTGGTGACCGGCTGTACTGCAGGGTAGATATAAAATACACCTTACTCTAGCCTGTCTCCCATGCCTTCCACCTCCTGACTGGTCCAGTCCCCACCTCCCCCGCCCCATTTTGTTTTGTTTTTCCAATGCTGGGGATCAAACCAGGGTCTCGTGCAAGCGCTGCACGACTGAGCCGTAGGCCCAGCTCCTGCAACCGTATTTGACAGGAAAAACTGCGGTATCGGGTTAAGGAGACCAGGGTGGTTGTGAGTTGATTAATCTCATCCCTCCCTCCTAGAGTTAGAAACTGTTATTTGTGTTCCACCTTTCTGTCTCCTAAGGAGTCCTGTTGTGCATGCTTTTTCCATAACATGAATATTCTTGTTACTTGGGCTAAAGAATTAATGCCTTGTGGTGTTGTATTTCTGCTTGTCATAGTTTTACTTTAAAGCAGTCTTTGTTTTTACGTCTTGTGCGTAAAAATTGGGGTTTACGGATTTTCTAGCCTGTTTCTTGACTCTTATCCTACATTTCAGGCAAGGATTTGTGTGTCCCACAGGATCTGGCTGGACCTGAAGAAGGGGCCAGGAGCCACAGGAACTGCTGTGTCTTGTGACAGATTCCAGCCGGTCAGCACTAGGTTCTGAGAAATATATGCACACGCGTGTATACACGCGCTCACACACACACGTACATATTCTTGGGAAGAAACTGTGTTTGTGAATACTTGGCTAGAATTTTAGGAAAGGAAAGAACATTTCCTCCGGCCCCAGGAGTAACATTCAATGTGAAATATTACTGTTTTTTTAAAAAGAGCCAAACTTAAATTTATCTTTGGGCTATTTATTTGACTTGAAAATAAATGGAGTTAGTCCATATAAAAAATATTCAGATCTTATTTTAGATAAAATGAGATTTTAGTAAGTTAGGCTAAAAGGTCCCAGCATGCGGTATTAATTAAAGGCAGCTGGGACTTAGGTGTTTGCAAATAACTACCGTGACCTGGAGGACTGGTGGAGTCTGCCACAAGGTAGTTCCAGATGCACATATCTGCCTTCTTCGAGTTCTTCATGGTCTGTACCTTGGGAGAGGCACAGTCTCTCAGCAATTGACTAAACAGGTGGAAAGTTGATTTGGCTAGAGGAATGGCTGCAAACAATGAATGATAAGCCCTGTCTGCATTCACTCCAAGACAGGGTGACTTACTATCTTCTCTATTTTCTCATGGATTCTGCTTTTGGTTTTTCCATTTTAATAGCTTTCTAATATCTTTTTTTTTTTTTTTTTTTTTTTTTTTTTGTACCAGGGATCAATCTTAGGACCTTGCACTTGCCAGGCAGGTACTTACACTGTTGAGCTAGCTCCCTGGCAGCCTTTCTAGTATTTTGCCTAATGTCTTAATGGTTGGGCTTTTTGTCCTCGATGTGGCAGGTAGATGTGAGTCTGTGCGCTTGAGTGTGGTGTCGATGTGTTGACCGACAGCATTGGAGTGAGCTTGACACTCTGTGAACCCTGTGTCCTCCTAGGATACTCTGCAGGTGCCCACCTAGGATGGTCCAAAGATAGAAAGCTTAGACAGGAGACACTTACTCCCAAGAAAGGAACGATTCCGCATCTGTTTCCTAAATGCCGGCTTTTTTGGGTCTTTGATTATTTACTATGGCCAGACTCCTTCTCTTGTCCTCTCCCCTCATAATTGGAACAGAAACCTGAATGCTTACTGAAAGAAATTTTGGGTGTTGCTCTTTTAGATTTGAAAAGAACCGTGGGGAGAATCTCCTCCTCTCCTCTCCTCTCCTCTCCAGTCCAGTCCAGTCCAGTCCAGTCCAGTCCAGTCCTCGCCTTGTCTCGTCTCATCTCTCGTCTCTCTTCTCCTCTGTCCTTTC
>NW_004524577.1:24541945-24547904 GCF_000260255.1 Octodon degus | reverse complement strand
TGTCTCTCCCCTACCCCCCATGTGTGTATTTCAGGTTGTACCAGCAGCTGTGCTTGGGGACCCAACCCTGGGTCCTGCACATGCTAGACAATCCCTCTATCACTGAACTACATCAGCAGTCCCTCAAACAGCTATTTTACAAATGTTCTGTTTTAACACGGTCTCCTATAAAAGATACCCAGTGTTGAAAATTGTGAGGATGGGTCACTGTATATTTCTAGTTGCTCCTGGAGCCAGCTTGAACAGACTTAAGAAGTGCTCCAGTCACCAGATACAGCCACCTTTTGCAAAGGAAGACACCGTGAAAGTGCTCTGTCACGTTTTGCACCCATCATCATTCTTCTTTTAGGCCTTAAACTTTTATATCATGCAGGGGAGTAGATTACATCAGTAGTCTTTTTTTATTTGCAATGAGACAAACAAAGCAATATCTTAAATTAAATCAGGGTTTCCTAAGGTTCTGGAATCTGATTCCTAAGTTTTCCGCTGGTTAACGTCCAAGTGGTTCTCTTGCCTTTGTCCCAAGTTGACACCGGGCAGGCCACGATCTGTTGATCCGAGGATGGAGGATGCTGCTGTGGGCAGCGTGTCTAGGCTGGAGCTTTCACGGGGAGGTAAGTCTGGAATATTTTTTCATCAGGTTGCTCCAGAGCTTTTTAGAGCTTAACTTCTGAAATTTCTAAATGGGTGATGAAGTTTAACAGCATCTGATTTCTAAAATTACCAAAGGAGGATTGTTTCAGTCCCTGCTTTGCAAAGACACTTTATTTTCCAGTCCTCTTGAAAGTTTTGTTGGATATTTTTCCATGCCACAGATATGGAAGGAGTAACCCACTCTTACTACGAAAGGGAAGTTAAGTGTGTGCAAGAACAAGTGGCAAATTCAGGATTTTTTCAGCGTCGTTGGCGGGATTCATTCTTCACTAAGCTATATCCGAATAGTGTCATTATCTGGATCAGCCTCCCCATCTGCCTCAGCAGTGGCATTAACAAATGTCGCTTGTTAGCTGCTTCTTTGTGTCTTATAGACCAGGCATTAATTTGAAGCCCTGCCCTGCAAAATAGTCCTTGGGGGAAATGGGGTAGTAATTAATAATGGAGGTTGAGGGAAACAGTGCTCTTTGCCTATGAGGAGTTGCATCTTCGTGTTAAAGAGCCTCCGCCTCCTGGATTTCACTCTGCTCTTCTAGCATCCCATCCTGACTCTGGCCTCTGTCTAGCTGCCAAAGGAGGAAATCGGGGCAAAAAATTGAAATATAACTACGTCCAGTGTCAGTGTGAAGTGGCTGCTCCCGTGGAGCACTGGCATTCTGCTGTCACTCACAGCTGTTGTAAGCGAGGTTTTACACCTTGCAGAGCCGTCGTGTTCTTAAATCATCTGCAGCATTAATGTTTCGCAGAATCCCCCAAAAGTGGTGGTTATTTGGGGCTTTGATTCACAAGACAGTTCATACTACAATGCAGGTAGTATCTTCGCAAACCACAAATGTCTGCCTGGGCTTTGCAGGTGGGGTAACCAAGTGTCTCTGAGATACGGTTTTATTATTTCTCTGCAGCACCTGTTTGCGAGGCGTGGGACCCTGATTTCACAGGATTGGGTTCACAGAAATCTTTAAAACCAAGTGTCTGTTGATTCAAACTAGCACGGAGTTCAAAGCAACTTTGATTTCCCCATTACGTGTTTTTCTTGAATGAAAACAGCCTGGATTTACTTGCTAGGCCAGGTCTTTCTCTACTTTGACCACTCTGCTTTTCTCTTTAAGTAGTTGTTGTTTTCCTTTTTGAGACTCTTTAAAAAAAAAATATAGAAACATTTCTTAATCTTTTTAGCGCACTCAAGGTATGACTGCTGTACTTTCTGTGGTGTTTGAAATAGGTGGTCCTGAAACACCAGCAGTGAGTAGGGTTGAGCACCTCCCAGATTACCAGGTCTCATTTGAAGTGTTTTAGTAATCCTAATTTGGACCCATTCCAGTGATTCATTCATAGCAAAGTACTGAAAGGTCCATGTCAGAGGGCATTTGGTCTTGGGGAACTTTGTATCTTGCGTTCTACAGTTAGAAGAACTGGCAGGCAGCTCTGGTGAAGTTGGCCGCATCTTTCCGATACGCTATCTTGTAGAGCTTCAAAGGGCATTCTTTTTCATTTTTCCCATATTGTAGTACAGTCTATGTGACCCACGCTGCAGAAGCTGGCTTTTACATAAGGAAAGACCAGAGACCACAGTGCGTTGAACAGTCTATCATAGGTGGGAGAGCATGTTCAGCAAGGAGGAGAGAGTGTAGGAGGGGGAAAATATTGTCAAGTTGAGCAGAAGGGTTTGTAAAGGGGCTGAGGATAAGCCCACTGTTCAGTCTTCCTGGGTGTGGCCCTGATGAGGGTTGGAGTACTTGCACTATGAGTGTGTAGCTTGGTGTCCCAGTAAGATAGGAGATAGTAAGCTAGTTTGCTAGCTAGTTGTCTTCGTCTCTGGCCAACCCAGAGGCCTGCTTTATTGAGGCCTCCTTGGACGAGGGCTCCAGGATGCCCTGTAGGGCAGCCTGAAGTGGGGTGGCAAGAGGTGCAAGAACTCAGGCCCATCCCACTCCCCCACCCCACATCCTGTGTGTGTGGTATTTTTTTTTTATTTTTCTCCCTTTAGCATTTTGAATTGTAGAAGTAAAAGAATTCATAACTCAAGAAAATATGCAGGTGTAACTGTGGTGGGGCCAGATGAGGCTGACAATTATGCTTAATGTTGGTTGGGTCACCTCTTTGACGCTCCGGTGTAATACAGCGATGGCGACCAATTGTGATGGCCATCTTTTGAATGCAGTATGTTTTGCTAAGCTTTTTACTGCTTTGCTGCAAATCTGAGGTCCCTTTCCTTTGTTAGATAATTTCTTCTACAGAGTAGATGAACATTTTCATACATTCCCTGCAGCATCTCATGTCCAGGAGCTGTTGTTTCCAAAGCTGTCCCCTTACCCTCTTCTCTCCTAGTTGCCTCTTCGAGTATTCACTGCCTGTCACATCTGTGACCTAGGAATGGACATTTCCAAAGGAGATTCCTTGGTTGATACTGTGATTCTCTGTTCTGGTTGCCTTCCCTGAATAGGAATTTTTTGTTCCCTGTCTTTTAGCATCTTCTGCTGTCATCCTATGATCCATTTGCCGCTTTAGTTTCTGACACCTGAAACAGTCTTCCTTGTAGGAGACGAAGCAGCAGCTTGCCTTCTTCCTAGAAACAGTCTCTTCTGGGCCCAGACTGGAAGCAGCTGTTGGAGCCGTGGCACTCGTGTTCGTTAGGGGTGTCGCTTAGGGCTCAGCACAGGCAGCACCTGAAATGGCCACACAGCCCTCCACAGACCTGTATAGCAAGAGTTTGAAACTCAGAAAACACCTAACGCTGTAATCAATACAAGCATGAGTTTGCACATTTTTAACCCGTGTGTCCTAGAAAGAGGATGCCTGAGGGTTGCATTTGGATTTGAGGATGTTGTGCCGTAAAAACAGACACCCACGGATCCTCTCAAGCAAAAGCCAGTTCCCTGAGGTGTGTGCCCCGATGCCACGTAGATCCTGCTCCATCTGCCCATTTATTGTACATCTATTCATTTGTCTTGGAGCCGGTTTTGGGCATGTTATTGACCCCTAATTTTATAAGTGAATTACGGCAGCTCTGACAGATAGGAGGCTCAGTGGACCTTGGGTTTTCTGCTTTAATGGCTGAGCCCTGCGGCCTCTCCCTGGTAACTGAGCCTCTGGCATCCACAATCACATACAGCCTAGAACGGGCTGTGCACAGATGTACTCGGTGGCCGGTTGAGGAGAGCCAGGAGCAGGTGGAGAGCTGTCTGAGGCAGCAGCTTTATTAATCCCGTCGTTTCCAAAGAGCCGCTTATGTAGGCCCGCCTCATGTCCTGACCTCACACCGGGCACTGCGGTAAACTCTAGGGTCCGTGATGCTTCATATCCCAGGGGCATGTGGGGAGTTGGGGAGGTTCGGTCACTCAGCTCCCAGTCTGACAGAACACCTTGGGGGTTGGGGTGCTCGGTACCTGTGACTGCTGGGACATCACAGCACCCCAAATCTCTTGGGAGATGAGAACAGAACTCCTTTTGCATGTCGCTTTATAATTTTGATTTCAAAGCTGACACAAAGGAAAAATGGAAGCTTTCCTAGTACCCCAGACCCATGCTGCCCGTTACAAGATCCCGAAACCATACATCAGACCCTCACTGAGCCATGCAATAATGCTCTTTGGTTTGAGATGCACCATGAATGAGAAATGAAAACGCCTGCAAATTATATGGCTAATATGCATTTTATTGATTATAGCTTAGAATGATTATTTTTTTTGGATATACAGCATTCAGTGAATGATTGTATTTCGCCTGTCTCTCCTTACTCTGCAGTCACCTGTGTGGCTTCTCTTTAGAAACCACTGTTTACAGAGCGTTGAAAGTCATTCTGCTCTCAGTCTCTGGCCTAAGCTCTACTGTGTGGCTGTGTTGTGTGGCTGTGTATCTGTTTTTGTTGTTTCTGAGATAGGGCCTCATTAGGTAGTTCATGCTGGTCTTAAACTCACTTATGTAAACCAGAATGGTCTCAGACTTGTGGCAGTCCTCCGGTCTCAGCCTCCTGAGCGCTGGGATTACAGGTGTGCACCACCACACCAGCAGGATATGTGTTTTGTCTCCTGAAATGAATGCTCAACACCAGAAGGTGGAGCTGTGGACACAGCTGGTTTCGCGCTGTGATTTTTTCAGGATTGACGAGGGTTCTGTTCTCATTAGTAGGCACAGATCGAATCTGCTAAGCATCCTACAGAATACGCTCAAAACAGAAAAATATGTGATGTAGGGAACAGGGCCACTCAGGAAGTGGCTTCTCTTGAGCTCTCTACCTCCCAGTCTGCTTTCTGGCCAGAGAACTCGTTCTTATCTTATTGTCTGGCTCTTGATTGTCCCTTTCCAAAGTTCTTGATGAGTACGTAAGGATCCTTGCAGAGGAGCTGCTCTGTTGGGTTCTAAACCACCCGATCTCTCAGGCATTAAATCGTAGCTCTGATGGGTACAGTTGTGTGAGTCGGGACAAATCACTTAATTTCTCCGAGGTTCAGTTTTCCTGTCTGTAAAATGGGGGTAATGACAGACTCTTCCTTATAATGTTGTGACAGGTGGTGCGTCATTTTCTGAGATAATTTTCAGAAAGCCACTCAGCAGAGAACATCCTGAATGCATCATCAGTTACCCTTGATCATTGGCTTCTTGTTACCAGGGTCTCAGCTGCTACAGCCCTTTAATATAAGGTTCTGATCTTGTGTGATTTGGGTTTGACCACATTGCAGAATGTGTTATTTTCCAAGGAAAAAGAACTGGCAAATTCTCAAAGTGGGGGAATGGATAAACTTAGAAAGATCTGAGATTAAGGAAACAGAGACAATTCCTGAGCAAGCTGGCTTCTAAGTGACCCCTTCCCAGCTTTATCCTTTGCATTTACTAGACACAGATCATGAGCTAGGTTTGCGTGGCTCACAGTGCTGTTCATGTGTTGGTTTTAAAAAAAAAGAATCTCAAAATATTAAAAGGATTGACTTAATTCAGAAACAGAGGAGAGGGAGAACAGAAGAAATCACAGGGGCCGGGGAGATAGCTCAGTAGAATAAGTGCTTCCCTGGCAAGCGCAAGGGCCTGAGTTCAATCCCTAGTTCTGCCAAAAATAAATAAATAAATAAAATAAATAAATCATAGTTCAAGTGTTCGCCCAGATACTGATTGTGTCTCTGCTGCACCTAACGCCAGTGAAAGGCCTCATTGTGGTCCCTAACCCTCTTACAACAACTTTCCCAAACATAGAATAAAACCAAGGCTGCTGCCGTGACTCCAGGAAGTACCCTGCATGGCCAGATCTGCGGCTGTCCCCCAACCTTTCTTCCTTGGCCAGCTTGTATTGCTCTCAATTGCCTGATTTTCC
>NW_004524577.1:24519943-24541700 GCF_000260255.1 Octodon degus | reverse complement strand
TGCTTTGCTAAGCTTGTTCTAAGTAGGTGCTTTAGACCACTGAGCCATCTCACCAGCCCCTGAAATCACTCTTCATTCTGGCAAAATATCTGACTTTAAAAACTTTACTGAAAAATGCTTATTTAATGCCCCCCCCACTTCAGGTTAGAAATTAAAGGTTTGCATCACCCAGTGACTCCTGCTTAAATGGTGGGCATTCTCCCATTTCAATATTTAACTTCATTTATTTTCTCCCTCATATTTGTTGTAATTTATACTTAGTGCCACTTTCCAGGTATCTCTTAACTTTTGCCAGATTGCTTGTAACAGATGACCAAGGAAACCATAGAGTTGTCTTTAAAGTAATTTATGGGGGCTGGGGAGATAGCTCAGTAGAATAAGCACCTGCCTGGTAAGTGTAAGGTCCCAAGTTCAATCCCTGATACTGCAAAAAAAATATATAAATAATAATAATTCATGATTATATATAAATTTAATAATTTTGTATTAGCACTGTACTATTTCTTTTCCAAATTGTAGAATTAAGAACTAAAAGCTATTTTAGAATATCTAGCTAGAACTTGACCACTTCCTGGCCTGTACAACAAGCCCCAGGGATACTGAATGTTTTGCTTGATGTTGCTCAACCTGTTGTTAATAAAGAAATCTAGAACATTCCTCACCTATTGTCTGATTTTTTCATTCTAGCGTACAGTGATTTTTCAATTGTGTTTTATAGCATATAGTGACAATCGTAATTGTCTGATTACCTTCAATTTTTAGGAACAGAAGTCACAGGAAAGGTATAGTGGAATTATGTCCCCTTTCTAGCTCCTCTAACAGGTTACATTTAAATGACTTCCAACAGTTATAGGAACAAAAATGAAGGTATCTTCAGGAGCTGGTGCAGAGAGTGAGCGACAGGGGGAAGTGTAATACAGCCTTTTGGATTCATTCTCTTAGCTTCTAACCCTTCAAAAAATTACTCAAACTCCTATTGGAGCCAACAGAAAACATCTGTTGGTTTATTTATAGCTGCAATTTCTAAGAAGCATATTCTATAGCAGATGAAAAAGTAGTTGACAGCTCATAATTCATAAAGTGACTGAAGCCTAAGCTGATAGAACAAAATGTACAAAACTCCCTCCTGTGGTTCAAGCCTTATCATTTCCCTTTCAACTGAAGACAGAAGTGGCTCTGCAGAGAAGTGGGGTGTAGAGAGGTACAGTCTTTAAGACAGGCCACTGGACCATGACGATGCAGAACACACCCGCAGGGCTAACGATCGCTCCCTCCACGGGCCCTTCAGGTTCTTTCTCATTAACAGCATTACAGGGATTTCCATTATAGGAAACCAGTACTTTCTTTCTGTCCCCATGTGGAGCCAGGAAGTTTTAGTAATGTTCTAGCCACAGGTTGTCACCAGGGCGTTTCAGTCCCGTGTCTAGAGTGTTAATTAAAACAATTGATTGGATAGTTCCCCCAAGTCAAGTTTTATCTTGTTCTTTTCTTTTTTCTTTCAGTTAGATCTAGCTTGTACTGACACAAGCATTTTACCTTGTTGACTTCTAAGCGACTACTAGATCATACCCGCTCTTCAGATATCACCTCTGTATTTGTTAGCTTGTTTCTGAGAATCTTTTGTAGAACATGAACAGATGTAACCAATATATTTTATATGTTGTGGCAATTCTATTTGTAGTATCTCCTATGTATCAGAGGTAAGAAAGACACGTAGCTTGGTCTGACATAAATAACTCTGTACAGCATAGTAGTCATTACCGTGTACTTTTTATATTTATTTATTTATTTATTTATATTTTTAGTACAGGGTCTATGGGGTACAAGGTCTCAGGGTCTCATTATGTAGATTGGACTCATAATGATTCTCCTGCTTTCAGCCTCCCAAGTGCTGGGATTACAGGCGCACGCCACCATGACCAGTCTGAATTGCCCTCTCGGCGAAGCAGTGCCAACACAGAGGGCAAGCCCCGGGAGCAGTGCCGGCGCGGCATGCCAGGGATTGAACCCCGGCCACTGCGCTCTGCCTAAGCAGGCACTTTAATCCGCTGAGCTATCTGGCCGGTCCTACCATGTATTTTTTAAAAAAAAATTAATGGTTTTCAACACATCTGCCCAGATTGATCCACTTAAAAACTTTAAAAAAACATAACCAGAATAAGTTCATTGATTTCTATAGCTAAGTAGTAAATTACCTGTTTTAATGAATATGGTATATTGTAAGATAGGAGAATATATTAATCTAACAGAATTACCTCTGTCTTAAGAAGCGAAGGTATTTTGTTTCATTTTGTTCAAAACTATGTTTCCTCACATAATTAAGGCTATATTTACCTTTATCTAAAAATTGTTATCCTTTATCAAATAGAGATAACTGAGGCTGATATCAGTGGTTTTTAGAACTTTGTTAATCATAAAATATCTGACTAAATACCATGTTATTATGGTCTGTATTTTCTCTTCATGGGCTGATAGGGAATTTCCTGTGGAATATTTTCAAATCCCTTTCTTGCCTTTTTGCTGCCCAATTTCACACACTGTTTGTTTGTGTTTTTGTTTTCTTGTCCCCTCTGGTCCTGTGTACTTTAATTCCTTTCCCATACTTACTAAGCGTATCTCACTAAGATTTCCTCCTGGGTTCCTTCGAAATATAAATTACAGAATGTACATTTTAAAAAGATGTTTGTAGGCCCTTTTCCCACCTGGAAATTGTGGGAAGAGGCTGCTACACCTTGCTGAAAATGGTTCAGTTGGCCACTTATTTTTAGCTCAATAAAGCCCACTACCGCTCTGGGGAAGAATGTGCTTAGTTTAGCCTTGTGAAAAAAGAGTTCATAAATGCTGTCCTGAACATGTTTAGCCTGGCTGAGCGGGCTGGCCGGAGTTCAATCTTGACAAAGCAGAGGTGACGATGAGAAGCTGGCCACCAGGCCAAGCCCAAGCTGAACGAACACACTTCTTGTCACCAAGGGTTGTGACTGTCACCAAGTGCTTTCCGTCACACCCTGTGAAGACTTTTCACTTTGCCCTCGGCTCCGTGCCTTCAGAATGGCACCGTGCAGTGATGGCGTCTGCCCGAGGAGGCGGCAAAATTCTGTTCGTGGTGTGGTTAAGATAGCGTGTGACGTCAGTCTGGCCTTGCAAATCCCAGCTCTGTCACCTCTGCTAGCCTGCCTTTAGGCTGATTGCCTAATTTTTTCTTACAGTCACTTTCTTCATCTATAACGGGTGACAGTGACAGTGCCCACCTTCACCCACAGTGAATGGGTTACAGCACCGGGCACCGTCTCTGTCACGAATGTGGCGTGGTCCAGAAGCCCGCCTCCGTCACACTTCCTGTACCTCTTCCCCAACCCACACAGCAGACAGAGTCTGTTCTTGGCCTGAGCTCTGCTGTGGGACTCAGGCGAGTTGTGACTCCAGCCATCACCCTGCGGTGCAGCTCAGGTCCCTGAGCGGAGAGCTCTCCTGCTAAAGCCCGTGCTGCTTCCTGAGCAGGCAGGATGGGACCCAACACTGCCTGCATTCAGCGGCCTGGCCTCGCTCACGTGTCGGTATCTGGCTGCTGGGGTCCCGTGTAAGGGCGGCCTGTGAAGCCAAGGAGTGAGGAGGGCAGAACTTGCCAGTCTGAGGTTCTGTCTCCCACAGCGACCTGGACTTTTCCTCTGTGGCCAGTGGCTCCTCTGTTCTAGCTACTTACAAATGAGGGCCAGCAATGTAGGCAGCACCCCTGAAGCTTGTTGAAAATTCAGGGTCCCAGCGGTCAGTGGCCTGACCTCCTGAAGCGGGTTCCTTTACATATACCTGGAAGTCTGCGAAGCACTGTCTGAATCTTTGCCCTCAAGAATATTCTCCCTTTAAAGGCCAGCCAGATAACTCAGTGGATTAAAATACTTGCTTAGGCAGATGCAGTGGTCAGGGTTCAATCCCTGGTGTGCCATGCCAGTCCCGCCCTTGGGGTGCTCCATCCCTGGGGTGCCCCACCACTGGACCATCACTGAGATGGCAATTGAGACTGAGTGTGGTGGCTCATGCCTGTAATCCCAGCTCTTGGGAGGCTGAACACAGGCGGATCACTACAAGTCTGATCCACATAATGAGACCCTGTACTAAATACATTAAATAATAATAATAATAATAATAATAATAATAATAATATTCTCCCTCTCAGATGGTGTTTACCTACAGAATTTGTTGGGCTTTCTCTAAACAAGTTTTGTTTCCCCCTCTTTGGTACAATAGTTAATACGATAGCATAGATTATCCTAGAACGTAATAGACTGGATGACTGAAGCACACAAAAGCATTTGTCCCTGCTCTGGAAACTGAGGTCTAAGATCTGGGTAAAGTGCGGTCACTTTCTGGTGGCCTGACCACATGGCATTTTTTTGGTTGGAAGCCACATGGGAAGGATGGGTCATTGGTCTGTCACAAGGGCCTCACCCCTGTGACCTTACCCCAACGCAGTTGCCTCCCTAGCGCTCCATCTCCAAGTGGCATCACTTTGAAGAACAGGGCTTCAACGTGGGCCTTTGAGGGACACAGTTCAGTCCGTAACATCGGATTACTGCACCTTGCCCTGAAATGTGGCTCAAGAGGGAATAAATATTTAGCAAATTTATTATACAGTGTTAACTGCAGAATGTAAGTAGCTGGTGTATGGCATTCTCAGAGAGGTTGTTTCTACTTTTCAATGTGTTTCTGATGTCAGAGAAGAAAACCCCACGTCCCTTGCTCACGAGCAGGATGGAATCTAGAAATTGTTTTTGCATCCGATTTCCATCCAGGCTTTCTTCAAACTACGTATTCAGCATAGCTAGACCAGTCTGCCTCCTTGGCAGCCCTCTTTGTCTCTGCCAGCGACCTCTCTTGGTCAGCTACAGGCTGCTGGTGGCGCTGTCACTGAGATCCAGCCTGGATCAAAGGCCTCTTCCCAGTGCTGGCTTCCCCTGGATCCTTTCTAACCAACACCTCGCGGCTCCCTCCACAATTAGGAGTCCTTCAGTTGCTTCTGATATTGGGGCTTCTGTGGTTACACTTTAGGAGCCTGTTTTCTTTCTTAACAACATCTTAACTATGTTGCTGGAATTTGTCATCAGTACATGTGAGAAAGAACTGAGCCTGTCCACGTTTGCCCTCAGCTAAGACTGCCTGGCGCTTCTGGAATGTCCCTGCCTCCCCCAGGTACCAGCAGCGGCACCCATTGCTTTGCTGATTATACTGTTGATTGTGCACGTATCCAAATAATTTGCAGTGAAGGAGAATGTCTGGACTTCCTTCATGAGAGGGTACAGAAGCTGATGTATCAAGATAGCTTAGCTTGAGCCCATTGGAAAGTATTGGAGCCATTTCCTTGTGGGACTGCACATCACACCCTTAGAACAGTCACCCTTTAAGTGAGGGAGGCTTGGTGGCCATGTTTGGAAGGATACTGGGTTTCTTTCCTTGACTGGGCTTGTGCGGTCAGGCCCACGCTGAAGTCGTGAGCACAGCTTGGACATCACGGGCTCTAAGTCTCCATTTCCTTCTAAATTGGGGGTAACAAAGACTCTCTATTCTGACTTCCATGAGAACTAAGGAAGAGCGTGTCTGTAAAACAGTGAAGATGCGATCCTAGCAAGCGTTCAGTAATACTCATCCTTTTGCTCAGCACAAGTGGACACTTTTCTTTTTTGGACCATTTGGTTTTTTTTGAACCATCTGGGTCACTCTTCGTGTGAAACCTTTTTAAGCCAACACCAGAAGAGCAGCATCCCTTGCAAATCCCTGGCCTCTGAAGTCTCTCAGACAGGACTCTAAATTATTTTCCAGGCAAGGAGAGTCCCCTTTCTTCCTCATTTACCTCCTGCCCGGCATTTTAATTTGCCCTACACTGTAAGTTGTCATCTTTAAATCAGACTCCAATTTGCATGATAAGAATCACAGTTAATTAGGCAGCCTGTTAGGTGTAATCTCGCGTTTCAGTGATCTCCTCACTCAGAGGCTTTAGCTAGGGCCACCGCAGCTAATGCCCGCTTGTGATTAGTAAGATCTTCGCCTGCTGTTTCTTTCGGATGCCAATCTGTTGTCTTAAAAAAAAGTTAAACGGGCCGAGAATCTCACATCCCTGTCATTTGTTTTTAAGTTGCACAACAGAAGAAGTAAGTGGGAGAAGAGAAACTTCAGATATTAAAGACTAATTAGTTTAGGGTATCTGGGAAGACTTGCAGAGTGCTTTTTTTTTTCCTTAATGTATTTAATACAGGGTCTACAGACTTAGTAGTGATCCTGTTTTCAGCCTCCCAAGTGCTGGGGTTGCAGGTGCGCGCCACCACGCCCAGTCTCATCACTGTCTCAGCACCCTGGGGGTGGGGCTGGCATAGCAAGCTGAGGATTGAACCCCGGCAGCTGTGCTCTGCCTAAGTAGGCACTTTAGTCCACTGAGCTATCTGGCCGGCCCTCAGACTTTTTTTTTAAAATTAATTAATTAATTAATTAACTTATTTGTGTGTGTGTGTGTGTGTGTGTGTGTGTGTGGCCAGCTCAGCCCACCAGGGGGCAGGGCTGGCTGGCATGTGGTGCTGGGGGATTGAACCGCGGTCCCTGTGCTTTGCTAAGCTTGTTCTAAGTAGGTGCTTTAGACCACTGAGCCATCTCACCAGCCCCAGACTTTTTTTAAGATAACAAAAAACTATAAAAATGATACAGAATTTCAAAATAAGATGATAGGAAATTAATAGTGGTTATCATATTACATCCATATTGTTATCTTCAAAGTGTATATATAGAAAAGGGGGGAGGGGAAAGGAAGAAAGATCTGTTGGCAGCTTTATTAATAAATTCCCTCCTACTAGTTATCTCTAAAAATAATGCAGTGATGGCTGAAGATTTACTTTCATATCTATTCTTTGTGCTCCCATTCTCAGGAGCCCATACTCTTTCCCCACCTTTCAAACTAAGTTATTTCTGCCAAGTTTAATGCAGTTTGTTTCTCAATCATTCTCAATCTCAATCTTTATTTTTTCTTGACATTCAGAAAACAATTTGAATAACTCATATTGTAGTCCTTCTAATAAGATACTTGGGATGACCTCTTAAGAGATAGTATTGTTCGTAAGATCAAAAGCAGGACACTAATGCTTACTAAATGTCATCTAGCTTGCCACCTTTAAGAAGTGTAGAGAACATTCATGATATTTTTTGGTGATAAAATTTGCCATTGTGGTGAGTTTTTCAAAAATCTGTTAATGTTACATAAACAATGCTATTTTTAAATTGTGTTTTCTGCTAACTCATGTCACACCTACTGAACTGGTTTATATTATTCACTTAATTCTTATGTAATTATTTCCACTTCACAAATGAAAAATTGGGTCCAGATTAGATAACTTGTCCAAGAATACATGTTTAAGAAGAGGTGAAGCTAGGCTTAGAAACAGAACTCTGGCTGTATATTGGTGCTTCTGGTCATTTCTGTGCTACTAATTCAATAAGTATCAAAATTAAGGAACCTACAGTTTGTTTTTTGCTTTTGGTCTCTTAGCTAAAGAGACAGGCCAGTGTTTACTGGGGTAGAGCCCACACAATTCAAGAAGTTTAAGTTCCAGGTCCTAACTATTATAGGTATAAAGTATAAGGTTTTTTAAAGAAAAAAAAAATCAGAACTTTTGCTTACCAGAATGTGCACACATTTATTTTAAAGCCACAAGAAGAATTGTTTCTGACAGAAAGTTTGACGTCGCGGTTTAATAGTTCTCCACATTGGCACGCGCATCTTCTTGAGTGTAGCTGGTGTTACATTTTGGAGGTCAGTGGCAGTTTTTCACACACTTTTAAGCTGTTTCCATCAATAATGAAATGCTCCACTTTGGCATTCTCTGGATTCCTGGTATTTCAGCTTAAACTTTCCATTCAGCCTGCCAAGCACTAACTTTAAAATACCTTTGTTTTACGGAGAACGCCTCCAAAAGGTGCAGCTGTGTGCTGGTTTCATCTTGCACCATGCAGTGGTGTTGGCGCCACTTGGTGCGAAGGATGCCACCATCACCCACGCCGCCGGTGTCTCAGGACTGTTGAGGCCTGTCCACACGGGTTGTTTGGGGAGGGCTTACATTTGGACAGAAGGCTCTCTCCTGTTCTGTGTGATTGGCTGCCAACCTGGGGAACGGGGGTGAGGACAGAATGAGTGGAAAATGTAGCCTCTTATGTGTCATCAAAAATTCTATAGGAAACTGGGACACCTGGCTCCGTGGTACCCTTGTCAGTAATGAAGAGGACTAATTCCTCCTTTCTTTTGAAGTAATGTGTCGCAGATTCTCTGCCTTTAGACCTCTTGGCTGTTCTTACTCATTTCTTATGCAATTCTGATTTCTTTTGATGAAAACTGATTCAGTGAAGGGAAAAATGGAAGCTGTAGTAGTGGAGTCTACAAATTCTCCCAGATTCTTAAGCATAGACTTCGTTCTCCAGACGCAGGCATTAAAAAGGCTACAGAAGGTTAACGTGTATACTGTAGACGAATCCTGCTCTGTTAGTTTGCATCTGGCTTGATAGTTCTGCCTTACAATTCCGTTTTTTTCAATCAAGCGAAGAGAGACGGAAACCCTTTCATATGTAGCATTTGTCCGCCTAGCAGTATAACAACAGTTGGGTGCATATTTCACTCACAGTTAGATGAAATTTTTAATAATCATTTAATTTAACTTTCATATTTGCCTGTAGAAGTGATCATGTTGATAAGATCCTGGGAGGAGATAAACATCTATTAAGCAATTTTATTGCCAGTGCTGGCGCTGAAGTTTTTTAATTTTCAAGAAAGTCTTATTTCTGATGGAAAGGGAAAAACAGTTGACGTGTTAGTTGGTGTTTTGTGTGTGTGTGTGTGTGGGGGGGGTGTCTGTGTGTTTACTATTTAATCTTTAGTTTTTTTGAGTTCATGGTATGCAAAGACCTATGTGGCTAAGAGGACTAAGGAGAGATGCTGCCGTGAATGCTAATGAGTTAAATCACTCTCTACCTTTCCCTGTCTGTGAAGTTCCCTTCTTTTGCATATGCTGATGGAGTATATGCATTTTGTTCAGTATAGAAGGTATTTGTAGGAGAAGATACTTGTGTGAGCCTTTAAAAAACATACGGGGGCCAAGGGAAGTGGTTTGCAGTTTGTCAGAGGAAATGAAAGAGTGTGCTTTGTCATTTTATAGTATTTTTTAAAAATTTTATAGTCCTTTTAATTAAAGATTATGACATTTAACACATGTATATATTGAATGGTTTTCAGATACCTTAATAGTTTCTAACACTTAGAGACAGATGTCGTTGCTGGATGTTTTCAGGGGAATCATTGAAGAAAATCTATATGGTGCTGTGGAATTTCCCCCCATAATTTAGCTCTTCTCCTTTTATCCTGGGAAGTTGTGGGGCTAACCACGTGTCCATCTATTGCAGGACATACTGCAGTCTCTGGCACCTTAGAATGGAGAGTTTAAGGTTTGCAAAATGAGTTAAGTTACACATAGTTCTCTGAAGTCAGAATTTAATAGTATAAATTTATGTTTGCATCTTAAACCTTTTGTTCTATGTTGACTCTTAGTACTTGTAATCTGAACTTAATTAAAAATTCATCTAACATGGTATATGGCTTATAATGAACTATACTATCAAAATCTTAGTGAAATAAGACTGTAGCTATATTGAATATATTTAGCTCCCTCTTCTGGCATATTTTGAGAAAAATGTTTTTACTTAAACTTCTTTTGGGGAGCAGGAATATGGTTGTCAGTCATAACATCAGAGGAAGTGGTTTGTAAATACCACCCAGTTAGATTTCTTTTTGTGTCATTACAATTGGTAAAACATACAAATAAAGCATGGAAACACACTCATGGAAGCCTTGTGTTCCTTAATGTGCTATCCAAAATATGGACAAAGCAAATAAAAGGTTCACTCACAGTTACACAGGGACTTAATTTGCTGTCCAGTGGATAGTCACCCTGGCCTTTGTGGGACCAGAGCACAAAGGAGGGCGAGAACCCCAAAACTAAACAAGTTGGCTACGTGTTATGTTAACAGACTATTCACCAAAATCTGCTCTGTGCTTCCTTCTCCCCGGGCAGTGGTGTTTTTCTAATTCCACCAGGCCAGAGCTGAGCTCCTGTTTCTTGGGCTTCTTGGAGTGCTGCCCCAGAGCACTGTGAACTGGGAGCTTGGCCCTGTTCACCTGTGGCTTCAGTCTGCACCCCCAAACTCCAGTCCTACCCGATCCCCTCCTGGCCGGGCTTAGCCCACCACTGGGGTAGAGGGTATATCCAGACAAAGAAGGCTACCCTGAAGACAGGCTAAGAGGCCCCTTGAGAGGGAGACCAAGGATTCCGGGTAGGCGTCCTGAGCGAGGATGTCCTACAGGAAAGGAAGCAGGTGTGTTCCCTTGGCTCAAGAACATGCAGCCTGGTGTAGGAGTCCTTCGTGCTCAGTTCTTGTGTCTGCTAGGGTCAGATGTAATGAAATCATTTGGTATTAGAATATTCTTCATTGTGGTCCATGGCATTTGACTCTCCAACATGAAATGTAATGCAGGCATTTTGTTTGTTTGCAGCTTCAGCCCTTCCGGATCTGGCAGAGCAATTTGCACCTCCTGACATTGCCCCGCCTCTCCTTATCAAGCTGGTGGAAGCCATTGAAAAGAAAGGTAACCAGACTGCTAAAGGGAGTCAATTTATCCTTAGGCCCTTATCTCGTGGCTGTTATAATTTATGTGTATCTCTGGGGCATTCTTTAAATCAATTTCTTACTCCCTGCTCTGTGCAGATACTGGGTTAGACATGCCAGATCTTTTGGTTTCTGTACTCAGAAATAATCCTGGGCAGTGCTTTCTATTTCAAGATTAACGTGTTGTTACTGTATGGAAACTATTAAGTCTCCATCATTTAATAAATATGATTATCTTGGTCCTTAGCACCCAGCTGGTTCTGCCAAAATTATTGACATGCTGGACAAGATGAATAGTAGGAGTTGACTTCCAAGAATATTCAGAGCACCTCTAGAACAGATAGTGGGTGGAAACTGAAGCGTCTCCTGGCAGCAGGCGCCCAGATTCTCCGGAGAGCTGAGTCTTGCATTTACAATCTGTTTTGTGCCCTAGGTCTGGAATGTATGACTCTGTACAGGACAGCGGGCTCCAGCAACCCTGCAGAGTTACGGCAGCTTCTTGACTGTGGTGAGTGTCACAGAGCTACAGATACACATGGGAGAAATTCATCTAGATCAGATAAAATCTGTCTGTCAGCACTGTCCTTGTATAGTCTGTCATGACCTTCTCTTCCTGTCATTACCTTCCCCCTTTTCCTTTTCCCATCCATCTGGTTGACTGGCTTCCTTTCTTGCTCGCTTTTCCAGATTGTATTTACATCAAGTCATACCACAATATTGACCTATTTCACGGTGGGCTGGGCAGCCAACTCTCTAGGAAGAAGCAGCCCTGGCTTGTAGCAGTGGCCCATTTCAGTGCTGTAATGTGTCTGAATCCCCAGTGTGGGGGACCTCAAGCTAACTAACCAACTTAGTTGTGGAGCTGAGAACGGAAGGCTTTGGCCCCATGACAGGCAAACCAGCACTCATTGAGTGACACTACTGAACTCAGCCCAGTGGCAGCTTTCTGCAGATTCATTCCACCTCTCTTTTGCTACACAGAAAACAAAAACCAAAACTGCACAGATCCATTTATTTGTCATCATTCCAGCAGGTTATCTCATGTCACCTTCTAGAATCTTCCCAACCCTTCATTCCCTCATAGTGCTTTTTGTTTGTTTCCCGTTATTGCATTTTGTGCCTCATACCATTTTAACTGCGTTCGGATGTTTGCACCAGAGAGAGTCAAGCCCAGTTCTGGCGGAAGTTCCTTCGAAGTATAATTGCCCAAACAGGGCCACATAGTAAAGTAAATGAAAAGCTGAAGTCTGAGGCCGCTTTAGAGTGAGGCAATTCAGGCAAACTTTTAGAGAAGATGCTTCTTAGAGAAAAGAAGGTAACTAGATCCTTATCAGAAAATACTTTCCCTTGAAATGTGCGGTTCAAAGGTTCTGAAACTCAAAATTCTTTTTTGAACTTGATTTTTCCCCGCAGTCCTTGAGGAGCAGCCTCCCACACATGGGGCATACCATCTTTGCAGCTGTCTCTCCTCTGCTCCAAGCAGGGTAGGTCGTTAGAAAGTTCAAGGTGAAAGGTTTATGTTCCTGTATTCAAATAGCCTTGCCAGGGGTTTAAGGAAAGGCTGACTTCTCCTCATCCAGTCGACATAAAGATACATGTTTGGTCAGAATATTGGTCAAATTGAACATGTTAAAAGTCACAGGAAGTGTTAAGACATCAGAAGCTGATGAAGTGGAAGTTATTTGAGAACTTAGTGGTTAGGTTTCGAACCTGCCCAATACTAAATGATGCAGGTTAGCCAAAAAAATAATTTTTTTTCACACCACCCGCGAGGCGGACCAGACCAAGATTCACGTCATCAGTGTATTTTGATAGCCTTTCTTTGCTCATTGAATGCGTGACACAAAGGGAGGAAAATAGTTTTATTTGGAGTCTGCATATAAAAGTCAATTTTGCCCCCCACCCCCAAGGAAACATTATTCAGACTTGGTGTGGACCAGCCAAAACAGATTCCAGTTTGAAGATTGTTCAGTACCTGTTTTATACTAGCATGCAAGAAACTGCAAAACAGGTCACTTACACTTGGGGGAAGAAAATCAAATCATGACTTTTAAACAACCTTGTGCATTTCTAGTGTCTGCAACGGGTAGATATGAGGAACAAAAAATACTGTACTTATAACATTTGCTGCTTATTTCATCTGCATATTAACTTTGTACATAAGTGTTAGTTATTCTAACTCCCCAGAAAAGGAAGCTGACCTTCAAGTAAATAAACATTTTCTAGTGGCTTAGTGTCAAAGCCTGGGTCCAGAGTGTTCTGATACAAAAGTCTTTTCTCTTTTTAAAAACTTTTGCCCTAAAGTGAATTCTTTCTTTCACATCTTGTCTAAGTTTTAATGGTACAGATTTTCTTCTAATACTATTCGGTGTCTCCTAAGTCAGTACTCTCTCAGAGCTATTGACATGTTAGGCTGGATAAAGCTTTGTTAGAAGAGTAGGCAACTGTCATTACATGGTAGTTTCTTCCCTACAGACTCAGCTTTCTCTGCTAGGTGCCAGAAGCATCTTCCCCAGGCTGGGACAGTCAGGACTGTGTGTCTATAGACATTACTGGATGTTTCCCACTGTCCACCCACACTCCCAGTGGGGTCCACTGCCTCAGAGAGACTAGGCAGGCAGGGATGCCTTCCCAGTGGCAGGAGTGATGGGTTTACCAATCAAGAGAGTACAGTGAAAAGTGAGGTAGCAAAGACCGGCAAGTCTGCCAACCCAGACTTAAAGGAGGTACAGCTCCTCAGAGGTCACCCTATGGCAGCCTTCAGCAGCTGTCAGGAGAGCCTGTCAGGCTAATTTTAACGTGAGGCTCTTTGGTGGAATACTGCAATTGCTGGGATACATGCCTGGTTACAGAGAAGAACATTTGTGAACTTCACCCTGAGGGCTTTATTGTGCAGTCCACAAATCTTTACCTCACTCTGTGTGCCAAGCCCTGAGGGATGCAGGAAGAGCCGGGGGCAGCCACAGCCCTGCTCTGAGGCTCCCTGCGTGGTGCGGACACACAGCCCCACAGAACTGCTGTCCGGTGTGCCAGGGTCATGATGCCGGGCCCACTCATGAGCAGTGCCAAAGCGCAGAGGGACAGAGGGGACCCTGCGTGAGAGGGACACGTGGCTATTCAGCATATTCATGTTGAGATACCGTTGCAGGTAGCTTAACACATTTTTCAGGATGTGCAAATTCAGTGATATGAATTAGGTGAGCAAAGACACATTCAATGAAGCATACACGGCCAGAGTATACAGGGGACCAGTAGCTTGCCAAAGAGCCAGTGGGTGTGGGGTGTTACTGTGGTGGCACTTGTGCCATTTTACTCGACCATACTTAATTATACCAGTAACTGCACACTTCCAACCTAGATCCTTTGTCCAATGACCTAGTATTGCCTTTCTTGCGCTTGTTAGAGATGTGATATATGCCTCTGGTTAAGTTTTGTAGGCAATTTAAGAGGCATAGCACTTTGTTTCTTCACCTTTATGATTAATACTTTTTTTTTTTCCTACCCATGCTGTATATTAGGATGACTTTTCTTAAGATTGTAGTGTTGTGTGGCCATCTTTCATAGCATTTACCTACTTAGTTTGGTTTATAGCAGGGACGGCAAATCCTGCAGAGAAGAGTCCCCAAACTACAACCCCAAGTCCACTTATTTATCACAGAGTGCTGACACTACAGTTAAACCTGAATACTCAGGCTTTAGTTGAGGAAAAATAACTCAGACATTAACATCTTTTGTCTTAAAAGTAAAACAAATAACACACATGCCATAGGTTTAGCACCCCTGGCTCATAGGAATGATGCATCTGGAAAAATTTTGTAGCCTTTGCTCAACTTAGAGTAATTTAAGGGCCGACAAAATAGCTGAGCAGGTTAAAGTGCCTGCAAACAGGTGCAGGGATCGGGGTTCAGTCCCCTTGCTTGCCATGCTAGTCCTGCCCCCGGGGCGCACTGAGACAGCAATTGAGACTGGATGTGGTGTTGTGCGCCTGTAATCCTGGCTCTTGGGAGGCTGTCAGCAAGTGAATCACTAAGAGTCTGATCTAGTAGTGAGCCCCTGAACACCCTGTAGACCCTTCCCTAAAAATACAAAAAAATAAAAGTAGAGTAATTTATAGTAATATCGCCCATAGTTCCAGTGTCCAGTGTCTTTGCAGTCACTGTTGTTCAAATACCCTAGAGTAACCTGGGTGCTTTCTCTTTCTCTCTTAGACTGTTAGCCAATCCAGTTGATCACCAAGCTACATGGAATGTGGTGCCAGGGATTGAACCACGGTCCCCTGCACCCACCTAAGCTTGCCTAAGCAGGCGCTTTAGACCGCTGAGCTATCTTGCTGGCCCTATGTTATTTCTTGATACCGTTCATTTCTCAGCACATTAGCACATCGTGGATCTTGGCTCCCAGTTGCATTCCTTTCCATTTTGCCCCTTTAACCCTGCGATTAATAAAGTTGTATAAAGAGGCAGTGTTTTGCCCACCAGCCCCCTTTCTCCATTGCGTACGCAGGTCCCTGCCTCACTCCTCCTGTCGCCTTCCAGTCCTCAGTGGGCGTCCCCTGGTTTCTAGATGTCGGTGGCCATTCCTGTGCCAACATCCCTGCCCCTCCTGGGCACAGTGCCTTTTTCCATCTGCAGACTTGGGGCCTACATGATGGGCATGCAGAGTGGCTCTGATTGGTATCACCTCCTTATGGACTCACTCAACCTCTTTTCCAGCCATGGGATTTACTGAATAGATGTGTCTATCTTATCTCCTGCCATGGGCTGATGCCCACAGGTTAGATTAGTCCACCTCAGCATTGGGAGGCCGCATCCAGATACTGTTCAGGCTCTTTTTATGGGCATTCTTCAACCTGAAATCTCAGTCTAAAAATTTTGTAGTATCTTAGCATTTAATCTATCACTCTGTTAGTCCATGTCAGAATAAATGTAAATATAACCTGTTTAGCAAAGCAAGTTGAAGGAAGCAGGAAAATTTGCATTGCTCATCTTCCTGCCGTGGTTGTAGAAAACACTTGCCATGTAGGACGCTTCTCAGTCAGGTTAGGACTCCACTCCAGCAGCTTCGGGAATGTGGTGGCATTCTACCCAGTAGGTGGCTTGCAAAACAGAAATGTATTCTCACAGTTCAAGGGCCTGGGTGTCTCAGAGAAGAAACAGGTGCATTTGCTTCCTTCTGAGGGCTCCTGGACTTCCAGATGGTGACCTGTCCCTGTGTCCTCATATGGTCCCTCCTCTGTGCAGACATCTCTGGTGTCCCTGTCATCTCCACTTCGTACAAAGACACCAGTCAGATTGGAGTAGGGCCCACTCTAACAGCCTCATTTTGACCTGTCAATTTTAAGGGCCTTCTTTGCAAATATAATCACCTTCGGAGGGATCAGGTCTCCAGGCTTCAACATATAAATTCGGCTGAGGCATAATTTACCCATAACAGGTCCATGATGCTTTGTTGCCCCAAAGTCTGGGACTATACTAATGGTGTCGCAGGTCAGGAGCTGAGAATGCTAATGTTGGCAGTGTGTGGCACATACCTACACAAAGAAAAAATTTCTACTTGGAATTTGGGGAGAAACCCAATGGGAAGCACTCCTAATAAATTTCCTTTGGCTTATGCTTGTCCTTAGTTTGCTGTCTTTCCTGTTTCACATTTAAGTCCTACATTTGAAAATTGACCTGAGTTATAAAATAAATGTCTGAAATATTTCTTCAAATGTTTCTTTCCTAGATGCTGCCTCGGTGGACTTAGAAATGGTTGATGTGCAAGTTTTAGCAGATGCTTTTAAACGCTATCTCCTGGACTTACCAAATCCTGTCATTCCAGTAGCCGTTTACAGTGAAATGCTTTCTTTAGCCCAAGGTCTGTTTTCTCTTCTGATAACCTCACTGCACATAATTTCAAGATGGGGATATGACTATAGACTATGCAGTGTGGCATACAGAGACATAATATTTAGGAAGTACTAGGAAGCTGTCCCTCCCCCTCACCACCACCCCAAAATCCCTCCCTTTTCAGAGAATCCAATTCCCATTTGCTTAGAAGCCTGTCCACGAGTTGCACCGGCTGATCGTTAACCTTTGATCAGTATTGACAGAGGTCACTACGTCTGTGAAGGGCATGGTGTTCCCGGTGCTAGTGTTAGGTGCAGGACCCAGGCTTAGGGTCCAGCGACTGGGCTGTTCTCGCAACCACCCCCCTCCCCACGTGCCCACAATACAATGTGTTGGGGGAGGTGAGGTGAGGTTCACTGCTTTGGGGACAGGAAGTTGTGGTTCATAACTTTCAAAATTAGACCTGCGATACTTATCTGATGCTCCTCAGAATTAGCCAATCACACATGAAGCTGCTCTGTAGAGGGCAGATTTTCTACCAGCACACCCTGACATCTTGTAGTTGTTATTTCTTTTTTTTTAAACACAAAGAGTTCTTGCATTTGCTTTGAGATTTTTACTTTCGCACAATGCATTCTCTAATGAGAAGGACAGATGTCCCGTGCACCTCTCCTGAAGACGTGAGTGACTCGCTCGGTACCTAGAGTAAAGAACAGACGGTGTAGGTGTGTGTGTGCACTGACACCAGATGCGGCCTTACTCTTTTGTTCTTCCTTTTGACTTGTAGAAGTACAAAGTTCCGAGGAGTACGTCCAACTCTTGAAGAAGCTCATTAGGTCGCCTACCATACCTCACCAGTATTGGCTTACGCTTCAGTATTTGCTAAAACATTTCTTCAAGCTCTCTCAATCTTCCAGCAAGAATCTTTTGAGCGCAAGAGTACTTGCTGAAATTTTCAGCCCTGTGCTTTTCAGGTTTCCAGCAGCCAGGTGAGTGAAATAAATGTGTGTTTTGGGTGCTGATGGTCACGCTAAGTGGATTGGGATTAAGCTTATTTTCAGCTTCATAGTTAGCAAATTAGAATATGATTATGCAGATTAAGAATATGTATGTCCAAACTTATACACTTCACTGGATTATATATAAATAAAATTGCGCTTGATTTTTTAGGTGTACTATTTCTAACACGACCTTCTCTCTTGCAGCTCTGATAGTACTGAAAACCTCATAAAAGTTATAGAAATTTTAATCTCAACTGAATGGAATGAACGACAGCCAGCACCAGGTAAGCTTTGCAATATCTAGCGTTCATTCATTTACTTGTTTGTTTGTTTGTTTGTTTGTTTTTCCTGTTTTAGAAACAGTGGCTTTAGCCAGGTGCAATGATGCACACCTCAAACTCCTATTTTCAGAAAGCTGAGACAGGAGGATCACAAATTCAAGCCTAGCGTGGTGGGCAACTTAGCAAGACCCTATCTCATAAAAAGGGCTGGGAATACAGTTCAGTGTAGAGCACCACTAGGTCTGTTCCCTGGTAATATATACATATGAACTAGATATTCAGGCTTCCTCTGAAATAAGTTTGTAGTAGATTACTATCCATAGAAATGTGTTACCTTGTGATTTGTTTTTAGAAACAGAGTAGTAGTGTCTATAGCAAATACTCAGATGTCAACTAGGAGGATTTTCACCGACCTCTGTTTTAGATCAGAGTTGGGAGAGGCCTCTGTACTTGTCAACTTCTAGACTTCTAATTGTTGCATAAGTTCATGGGGCTCTTTTTAGTTATTGACACTGTCTTTCTCTTTCATACTTAGAAAGTCGGGGGCTTATAATTACTGTGCATTTGAGAGTGTTTGGGACTGTGGGCTTGGGCCACGCGTGTGCTGGGCACAGTGTTTCAAGGTCAGCACGGTCAATAACGCTGGCGGTGGGTGTACAGGCGGCCTGCTGCAGCGAGGTGGGGCAAGCCAGACGCTTCTTTGAAAACAGCCATTTAACAAAGCAGGAAATGTAGACCATGTGAATAGTGGATTTCATTCAAATGGATGTCTTTTTCTTCTACTGTGGAGAGTCCTAATAACCTTACATTGCTGGGCATGCATTTAAAGTTAGTGACCAGAGAGCTTGGTTGTTCAGAATAGTGACAAGAGTCCTACAGGTCACATTTTAGGACCAGTGGGAAATGTTGCTTGTATCCTGAATCTGTGTCTAAATGTGAATTAAAAAAATGTGCACTTATTATTTTTGATACTAACTCATGCAGCTTGCTGTGGCTGTCCCTGTATGAGCAGAAGTGGGGGGCCGAGGGACCAGTGTCACACAATGGAGACTTAAGCCGTGCTTTTCTGTTAGAAAGTGCAGAGCCAGGTTGGGTTATTTGCGTCTCGGTAGGGCAGCCTGGAGGAGGCACGGGCCTGGGCTTAAAGCCCACCTGCAGGGGTGGGATAGATAACCACTCAAGATGCAGGTAGTAGGAAGTGCTCTGTTACGGGCAGGCTCTGGATACCTCCTAAGTGAGAGATGTGTCCCACTCAGTGCAGCTGTGGCACGTGCCAGAGGTGCCAGAGCACAGCAAGTGAATGTTTACGGCGATGCTCAGAATGGCAGGAAGACTGCATCAGAGAAAACCTTCAGGAGCTGTGGTCAAAGGGTTTCATTCCCTGACTACCTGGGTTGTTGATAACGGTTTTAGAAGCTCTGTGTCAGTGTTCAGAGTCTGCCTCGGGACCCCACAGGAAAGATGGGAGCGCAGCAGGGAGCATGGCATTGAGCCCTTATTGATGACCCACCCAGACGTGAGTCACTCGGGCTGGAAGGAAAAGGTCTAGCAAGAGCAGGCAGGCCCTGCAGCAAAGAGCCAAGCCACAGTCTCCAACTTCCTCCTGCCCAAGGTTGAAGTGTGTTTTATAGTTGACCTTAGCCTAAAGGCCAAAAAGCAATTGAAGAGAATTTTAGGAAGGAGGGAGAGCTGCACCCTGCCAAGAGCAGAGACACATGGGAGGTCAGAGCCAGACAGGGCTTGACAGAGGCCTGCAAAGAAGTCCACCTCCCGGAGTTTTTAAGCATTGCTACTACGCAGTGCACTGGAATCAGTGGAAGAGCTTTATTAGTCAAACTGGTGGAACCTGGTTAAATGTCTTATCAGCCTTATCCTAATTCCACTGAGGTAAAAATTTACCAGCTCCCATTTGTTTTCATCATGTACCCTTAAAACTGCTTGGTGTAAGAGAGGACCTTTACCTTCCTCTACTAAGAGATAGGTGTGGTGATTTCAAAGGAAGATTCATTCCATCAGCTCCGTGAAAGAATGGCAAAGCCACCAGGCTTGGTGGCATACACTGCCTGGCCTATGATCCCAGCGCTGGGGAGGCTGAGGCAGGAGGAGCCTGGTGAGTTCGAGGCCAACCTGGGCTACATAGTGAGGCCCTGTCCCTAAAAAAAAAAAAAAAGAATGACAAAGCCCTGAACATTTGCTAGATCATCCATGTATTTGTGGTGCTTCTTAAGGAAAAACAACAACCCCAAAAAAGTTAAATCCAAGTAATGTTTAAACATTAGTTTAAGCCTTTTTTGTCCATTTGCGTGATGTCTTAGCCACTCTAAAAACTGTATGGGCCTTTTGGAATTAAAGGATGTTTTACTCCTTGTGAGAACATTGTGCTCCCATCTCTGGGAAGAACCACCCTTACCTGGAACCCTTTGCCTTCAAGAAGGGCTTCCAGTGCAGGTGACTGCAGGGTGCCCTGGGCTGAAGTTGGGATTTGTCAGGCTGTCGGGCCTGCTAGGAAGGTAACACTTTCCAGATTCCTTTACCCTCGCCCCAGGGTGTTCTGGGACTCTGGAGCTCCAGAAGCAACCCCCCATCTCCTGCCCCCACCACATCTCCTGCAGATGGTCCTAAATCCTAAATCCACAGTCCATGTTAACTTTGTAGCTGTGAACGGAAATGAGTGCTTGGGTGGTGTTTAACAGGGATGAAAATAAGTGTCAGCTGTGGGACAAAGGGAACCCTTTTCTTGTTTTTACCAGATCGAACTTGATAAACCTGATGACATTTGAGGCAGAAATACTAATTCAAGTAAGACCTATTAGCACATAATATCTTAAGAAATACCAGGCAGGAATGATTGTATTGTGCATACAAAAAGAACTTTATAGATGTAGCTGGTGACTTCTCAGGGTAATGAAAGTTCATGGAAAAAAATATGCTTTGAAGTGGACCTTGAAAAATAGGTACAGTGTGAAGAATGAAAGATAGCATTTTGACTCATGGACTTTTAAGAATTTATTCAAAATAGATTGCAAAGTACAGAAATAATGGTTTTGTGACAAAAAGGGTGACTGAATCATGCGACATACAAGGACTAATTGAACATCAGACCGTGGGTATGTTGTTGCGTACACCACATTGTGTAGGTGAGCTAGACACCTTACCTCTCGGTTTGTGTGAGCACGCTAATATTTGCAAGATGACAGGATTACCTGTCATCATTAGGGACACATTTCTCAGAAGTTCCCACATTTAGTGATACATGACTGCATTTGCAGTGACAGTACCATCAGAAGCTTTATTTCAGAGATAAAAGCACTGTTCAGCGGCGCTGCCATGTGACATGCGCAGAAACAGAGGCCGACAAAACTGAGAGGCCAACCCTCTGCCGCCTGCCAGATGTGCACCACACCTGGGTCTGCAAGGGGCCTCCCCTGGAGCCAGCCTGTCCTGTCTGAGCGCCAGCTGTCAGGGCCTTCCTAAGCAGTGGGCTGCTGTCAGGGTCCCCTCAGAAAGTCTCCTGGCGTTTCTGGTACAACAGAAGCTAAAAGTCTGTAAAGTGAGTTCCAGTGGGTCACACAGAGCCGACAGTAAGGTGATGTCTTAGAGTCAGGCTCCATCCACATGGCTCTGTCAGGTGGTGGTGGTGGTGGTGGTGGTGGTGAGGTCCCTCCTGGGCTTGCCGGGAGTTGCCACAAGCTGATAAATACCGAGCACGTGACCCTGCTCTGTGTCTCTGCTGCTGTGGCAACAACTCTAGCAGTTAGGGCCCTGTCAGGGCCGGCCTCACTCCGCAGCTCTCGCTCCTTCCATCTGACCTGCTGGCTGTCCATTCCTTGTCCCCAACAACCCAACACTCTTAGCTGTGGCTCTAGGAGCCTGTAGGGACTTCCGTCCAAATCTAAAAGAGCTCCTAGCTGGCCAGTTATCACCGCGCTGCTGGGTTGCTTGTGGGGGGGGGGGGGGGGGGGGG
>NW_004524577.1:24493772-24519843 GCF_000260255.1 Octodon degus | reverse complement strand
ATGCTGCCCTTTCCTCTGTGGTTGGTGTGGTGGGTGGAGTAGCTTCGATTTCAGTGCCTCTCCCCTTGTCACCTTGCTGAGGTGCTTTTTGCACAGTGCACCACATGTACAGCTGTACACAGTGTCCTCAAACAGAGCCATTTAGTTCATCTGCAAGCAAGTCCTTATCCTGCTTTTTGTGCAGGGTAAGTGAACCCGTTCTGTATGTCTACATCCCCCAATCCCCCCCCCCTTTATTTAACAATGTAACAGCTTTTCCTGCTACTTTAACATGTTCAACCACATTTAAAGGACAAGGATGAAGGCTTTTTTCACTTTGTTCCATTTCTAGCATAGATTCAGGCCCAGCATAATCATCCTCATAATTTTTTTTTTTAATTCTTTGATAACGTCCTCAGCTTTCAAAGAACTTTCAGGAACCAACCCATTGAGTCCACCCAGTAGCCCCAAAGAGTAAGGATTATTTTCTTTTATGGAAGGAAACTAAGATTTCAAAAGGTGAAGCACACAGGTAGGTGTGTTTCTAGAACTTTGGCAATAGTTTGCGGTTCCCTTTGTTACTGAAGGTCTTAAATATATTTAAGGCTAAACAGGTTTTTCTGAATCATGTGTTGCAGTTACCATTGCTAAGACTTAGGTAGCTAAAGTAGATTTCTATAGGGCAGCCGAAGTTAAAATAGGTCCATTTAACTTTGAATGCCACCTATTGTAGGTGTATTTACATGTTTTAGATTTCAGGGCTATATTCGGAAATATTAATGTTGCATAATTGTAGCCTAATATTGTACCCTGAAGCCTCGGGTGGAAAATAAATGACTCTCCCCCCTGCCCTCTACACCTGTCCAAGTTAATTTTTAACCACCAGGGCATTGCAAAACATTCATCCTGAAGAGCTTGGTTCATAAATCTTGTTTCAAATGCTCTGGGCTTGCTTTTCAACCTAGACTAAACGCAAGCTGTGGGGCGGAGGGAAGTGACTTTCAAAGAGTTTTACTTTTCTCTGATTTATTTTTTATTGGGTTTAAGCTGTGGTCTGACAGGAGAAGGTTGTTTCAAAGGTGAGAAATGAAACCTTGAAAAAAGGCATGTATGAAGATGGGTAGAAGCAAACACAGGGCATAGCAAGTCTTATCCAAACCAAAATTTGATGTGGGCTCTGAGACTCGAGTATTCATATGCATAGGTCAGAGGGTGGAGCTGCTTTTACTTTTGTTTTTACGGTGCAGCCTTCTACAACGCACACTGTTTGGGTAGAGTTTTTTATTCTGCTAGGAAGTGGGTACTTTTCAGAAAGCTTGTTGAATGTGTTCGATTTTCAGTATATATAAAATTGGATGTATTTATAAGCATAAAAGGACATTCTTCTTAGTGCAGAGGCATTGAGTACTGGATATAAAGTAATGAATTATTTGTATTATTTATTATATAAAGTAATGAATGCATCACCCTAAGAGGCCCACCTAAGTTGTCGTAGAGTTCAAAATTATGAAAGGAAGTATTTATTTTATCTTTAAATGAAGACTTGGATCATTTCTTTTTTTCTCACTCCCTTTTTTAATAGTCTTGGGTTCATTAATCTGCAAAAGCTTTCATTCAGTCCCTATTTGACGACGGCTTGTGCAGAGCAGCCAGTGTTTAGAGCGCTCTTTTCAAACATGTTTCAATGATGGAGAGAATGTTTCGCACTCACTTCAATAGGCTAGAAAGAGAGATCGTGGCCAATTTTGGCCTCTGAAATGAGTTCCACAATAGATAAAGGCAAGAAGAGGGGCTCCTGTTGTTTTAAAGAGTTGAGAAGGTGAAGTTAGTGTTCAGCACTACGTGAACGATTTCCAGTGTGGGGTGGGGCTTTGAGATCTCACCCAGATATAAATGCTGAAGTTAAAATGTAAGTTTTCCTAAAAGAGCTTAACTGCCATTTGAAAGTTATTTCCTAAGTACTGTGACACATATGACTTTGAGTAGTGAATCCTGTGGGTTAAGTGACAGTTGTATAGTTACGTTTTACTAGTCTGTGTGACATTTTGGACAATTAGTGTAAGAAGCATGAAGTAAAAAAGTTGGCGGCTTTCTTCCAAGACAGTTCCTTCTTCTGTTCTGCCGGCAGAGGGCTCCCTTTCTAAGCTAATAAAGACCGTGTGCCTTGCTGCTCACTTTTCCAGGACTAAAATGCGCCGTGAAAAGACTCAGCGCACATGTTCGGTAATATAATAAACCTCTGTGGTAAATGATTAGACATATTGGGAGAGATTTGTCGGAAGCAAAACTTTGCAGTCTGCTGCAGACTGTCTTCCTGTAAGTGAAGGGTGCCCATCCTGCTTTGCAGTGGATAATGTAACTCTGAAACAATATATTGTTGAATTTACAGAGAATTTTAATCTTAGAAGGCTTTGTCTTGACATATGTGACTCCAGACAGGTAGGCTTAAGAAACCGATGTGTCCAATGTTTCTAGCTTTAGAAAGGCTATTTTTAAAAGTAGGGCGAGATTATTCAGCTGGAGGGAGATGAGAGCCATTCACAGGACTACCGTGTATCCCTTTTCAGCAGACAGATTCATTTATAGACTGTATTCCATTGGAAAAATAAGTTTCTCAGTACTCTTGTTACATCAAAGGAAAGTTTATAAACCATTGTGGCTCCAACAGCACTTGCTAGCTCACTCGAGTGACCCTGTAGGCGGTGCCTGCTGCCAGCCTGTACAGACCTGTGTGGGCACCCCCATTTGCTTATCGCTGAATGTGACCCCAGATCACCTTCCATACACAGATGAGATTATTAGAAACCAAGTTTCTTCAGAGGGAGGGAATGAAAATGAAAAAAAAATTTTAAGCTTTAGCTGAGAATAGAAAACAGAGTTTTCTGTCAGGTGTGAATTTTTTTTTTTTTCTTTGCATGTGTCTGAAAAGAAATCACTTTTCATTTCATTTGTCACTTTTGATTTTCACTGGCAGAAGAAAGTAAAGAGCAGAGACTGGGTGGAAAGGTTCAGGACCACACCTCAGAAGGATTTTTGTTGTTGTTTTGTTTTGTTTTTGTTTGTAGCATGCAGGAATTATTGAAGTAATCTCCAAATTACTTTCAGGTTTTCCAGCTTAAGAATTCAGTGACGCTGGGTTGTGTTAAGAGTATTCACAATCATACAGGTAGAGCTGCCTTTTTTTGTGGGAAAAGTCTTAGTTCTTTAAAGAGTAGCCAACAGTCCTAAATCTGGTTCATGGCAGCTTTCTCAAAGCAAGGATAGAAATGTCCTAGCGAGGCATGGCTTTCTCTTGCCCCCGGAGCCAGGACATAAACCTAGTGCAGGCACACCTCTTGATTATTAGAAAGTCATATGGCCATTTGGACGGGGGTTGAAGTTAACTTCATAAAAATAGCCGCTGTGCTTTGCTTTCTCTTAATCTCGTGGTGGCTGTGTGGTGGAGTGTCCCGGAGCAGTTCCAGGCGCGTCCTGGCCTGAGGCTCTGCTCTGACTCTGGAGCCCGAGTGAGGTGCAGTGAGAGTGGGGTGCCCGGCTGCACCTGCGGGGTGGGCGGTCTGCGCATGGAGGGGTGGAGGTGGGCTGGGCCCCACTCGGGTTCCGGGCTGTGCCCGAGGCTCAGGCCTTGACAAGGAGGCTTTGATTCTGTTTTCTGCAGAACCAGCCCAGCCACTTCCTGTGCTGGGCCATGCACAGTGCCTGGCCTCTCTGCCGCCGGCTGCGGGAGTCGCGAGCCAGCGCGCAGCGCGCAGCCCGCGGGACTATTTTCAGTCCCCTCACGAGGGCCTTCTCATTTCCTTGGCCAAAGTGAGCGAGTGGGTCTAGAGTTGGCCACTTGTCAACCAGTGACAACTTTGACTTTAACTTGGGCTTCCCCTCCCCCTCCCGAAGTCCCTAGCTCAGCAAATATTTGAACCTGCCCAAGTTAATCATGAAGCTGCGATCTTTATCTGCGGGAGACGTGCGAGCTCACCGCTTTCCCTCCCCGTACAGTAGCGCCGTCCGGGTGGCTTTCCTGCGGGAGCCGCGGGAGCGCAGCGGCAGCAGCAGTAGCCACCTCCGGACGGGCGCCGAGGACGCGGCCGGGACTGGGGCGGCGGGCGGGGCACGGGGCGGAGGGAGCTCGGGCGCCAGCCTCAGACGAGGACGCGCGGTGCCGGACCGGGGTCCTGAGCCCCCGCCCCTGCGCGCTCACTGTGCAGAGAGCGCTGCGCCCGCACGGCCCCGGCACTGGCGCGGGAGGGGATCTTGGGAGCAGCAGCTTTTTCGATTTTATTATTTTTTTTTTCCGTTGTCGGATACAGACATTTCAAAGGGAAACTGTTGAAATGCATAACCTGCAAAGTAAGTTGCCTTTTCTGCCTGTGGCTTGTGATCTGTGGACGGTTCCTGGTTATAGTTTGGTCTCGGGGTGGGTGTGTGCGCGTGCATGCGTGCGTGCCTGGAGTGTGTGTGCACACGCGCGCACGCCCTCTGAGTGCTGCCTGGAGAGGACAGATGGGAGATTAGGGAAGACACTCCCTCGTGTCCTCTGGGGGTCAGTGCCAGCGAAAATGGGGCTCGGGTGGAGGAAATAGAAAGTGTTGGACTGGAACTCGGTACAGGGGGGGCTCCCTCCGCTTCAGCCCGGCTGCTGCGTGGACCCGTGGCAGGACCAGCCTGCACCCTTTGCTGCCCGCTGCAGGGACAGCAGGCTGGCCGCAGTGCTCCGGGTTTGGGCCCCTTACACCAGGGATCAGGGTGAACATTTCTACCAAACTACAGTTTTGTGTTCTAAGTCTTATCAGAGGACATAACCTCCTTCCCCGCTACTTCTACCATTTTTTGGGTAGATTTGGGTTTAGTTTTACCTGAACCCTTAAGCAATATAAAAATGTGAGTGTGAGAAAGTGGGGTGGGTGGACGACAGCGTGAGCCTGCAGGCTCCAGTCGTGCAACAAGGGGGTAGAGGGGGTGCAGACAGTGGCTCCAGCTACATTCTGGTCTGCTTCATGATTCCAAAGTTGATAGGACGCCCAAGAGACTGAATGTCAGGGGCTTCTGTGTTCTTTCATTTGTCAGAGTGTGACATGCACGTGTACATAAGTCACGGTGCCCACTGTATTCTAGGTTTCTCCCCTACACACCTCATAATACTGCGAATGTCAAAAGCAGTTGTTCACAATAGGAATGTATATTGGTCTCCAGTAAAGGTGACAGAATTGTATGCAAGGTGACTTTGAAGAAACAAAATTAGTCCTTAGACTTGTAGCAAAATTGATTTTTTTTTTATTAAATACTGCTAGTAAGACATATTTGTCCCCAGAGGGAGGCAATTGAGCTAGAGGGAGAAAAGCAGGAAAAAAAAAAAAAAAGATTACATCACCTTCCTTTTCGAGCAGTATTAGCCAAGACCGGCTCATCAGTGAGATACTTTGCAGAGATCCCTATACTTCTACTCTGCCTTCTAGTATTTTCTTTTTGGAAGAAGTGACCCCTTTTGACCAGTATTTTTTTGGACTGGAACATTGAAATTCTTATTAACGTTGCCAGTTATGTTCGTTTCTACAAATAGTAGGCATCTTTATGCTCTGCAGATTTTCATTGTCAGTCTACAGAACTCATTTTTAACTTTGGCATATTTAGTTGAGGAAGAGATTTTTTTTGTCTGTGCATTTTAAAAAATTATCCTTTCTAATGTACATTTACAGCAGTGTTAAGTTCTCAGTGAATTATGCAGTACAGAAACATCCATAGTTCTTGATCCTTGTGCTTTGTAACATATATGAGAGCTATTTAAGGACTGTAAAATACAGCAGGATGATACCATTTTGATGCCTTTATAAGATTTTTCTACCAAGGAATGGCAGGGCTATCTATAAACCCAGATGCACAGGGGGAGGGAGCTGCTAGGAGCTGCAGCGTATCAGCTTTTGTCAACCTGCCAGCTGTGGAGCATACCATGCTGCAAGGAGTAATAAAGGAATTGCAAAACTCACTGCTGGAGGAGAAGAGTGAAATTAAACACCTTGGGAAGCGATGAGCCTGTGTTCCTTGCAGCTTGGTTATGCAGAGTGAGTCCCCGGCAAGGCTCGGGACCGTGTGAAGGCTGGCATAGAAGGAAGCTGATGAAACAGGAGTGGTCTGGTGACATTTTTCTGACTTGATTGGCTGGGGCGTGTGATGTAATAGGTTACAGTGCAGCCCCTTGTAGGTTTTAAAATGAATTCCAAGACACCATTACAAAGAAAGCCGGACTCTTTTCTTATAACTGAGCTCAGCCAAGGAAACTCTTGCACAAATGTACAACACTGTCTGGAATATGGAAGACCTGGATTTAGAATATGCCAAGACAGATATAAATTGTGGCACAGACTTGATGTTTTATATAGAAATGGATCCACCAGGTAATACTGCAATATTAATAGAGAGAGCTAGTTAATTTTGTGGCTTTTTAATTTTTTGAAAGCTGCCGTTACTGATCCTCTTTAGATTGCTATTTTTACTAATTTGTTCCATGGATTAAAAATTAGTTTGATTATAACTTGGAAATGAGAGACAGTCGGGAAGGAAGTAACAGCTCAGGTTGTGTGTGGTAAATGCCGATTCTTGAATGAGTATGAACTGAATTTCACTTTTTTCACCGGTGTCTTTTGTTAATCATGTGCAGCCCTCTGCTAGCTGGGTTATATCGTTGTGTGTTGTTGTTTTAATTGAAATGATGCCTCCTTTTGTGCCGCGTTTCTCTACTGACAGTGCCTGAGGACAGCATGGTATTTGCAATGATAACACTTTGTACTTTAGCAAGCCTAGGAAATGTAGCACTGATTGCCACTCAATCAGTTCTCTCAGACCCCAAACTCTTCAGAATCCGATGGGGGGGCTTCGCTTGCTCTCTCGCTTAGACTAAGATACTAGAATGTATAAAGAAGCAGACTTTCTGTTTTTCAGTCCTAGTCTTTGTAACGTATTCTGGATGGACACCTGAAGTCATTTTTTACAGAAGTTAAAACAGTAACAGTGCCTTAGAGTTGCAACTTCAAATCCAGCTAAAATTCCTAGATTTGTTTCCTGAATTTTCTGTTACTGTTAGCCCTCCCCCCCCCATTAAGAAATTCAGAAACACTGCAGTCTTTTATCTGTCACCAAGTCATTATGAAAACTGATTTGACATTGAGGAAAGGGACTAAGGTCTTTTAATCAGTCTTGGCATATAAAGCATAATGTATCCAGCAGAATATGAACATGAATAGTAAGGAGATTTGGGTCACCAATGAGTTTCTTAAAGTGGATTTTGGCAGAACAGTGCCTGAAATACTGAGATTAGGGAAACCCAGTTCTTCTTAAAGCAAACTGATCTACATGAGCTCTTCTGTTACTTCAACAGCATTTGTGGGGGCCAGAGACCAAGTTTGTGTTTTATAACTAAATAAGGAGAGAAAAATTAAAGCCAACTCATGTTATTTCTGCTGCTTATATGTTCGTAGCTTTTTGCTTTAAATGAATTTGGAGAAGCATGCAACTTTAATATAACTAGAATCTAGAAGCAGAAAATTCACATGGCCAGACCAGTTCATTTGTCTATAAGGTTGTGTCACTGTCACTCTTCAGTTTTGTTTCTTTTTGAGCTATACGCTGCCCTGGTCCTTTAAAAACAGAAAACTAAAACTATCTTCTGTGGTGCATGGCATTGTGAATTACTGGCATCTGTGTCGGTTATTTATTTATTTATTTATTTTTTTGCTCTGTTACAATGAAAATGCTATTTATTGAAAAATACTCAGTCTAGTTTTAAATGCTTGACTAGAGTTGGGATTGTGAGCAACTTTTTCTTTCTCCTTCATCTGCAGCACTGCCTCCTAAGCCTCCCAAACCCACCACGGTAGCCAACAACGGTATGAATAACAATATGTCTTTACAAGATGCCGAATGGTACTGGGGAGACATCTCGAGGTGAGGCCACAGGACTAAGTCCCATTTTTTGGATGTCATCCAACATAAGCATGGAACATAGTTGGTTCTCTTCCAAAGATGACCAGAAAAATCACTGAGTGCTAGGGCACTAGGGGTGCTGGATGCCACAGAAAATTAAATAGCCAGGAAGTTTCTTTATTGACAAAGATCTCAAGAGGGCACCAGGGTGACACCCCACTCCCTAAAGGCAGAGTGTAAAGGCTTGCTCACAATTAAGCAGAACTTTAAGAATTAATGTCATTGTCTTAAATGTAGGAACATTGAATGGAATTTTTTTAAGCTTTTTTTTTGGGGGGGGTGTCAAGAGGGACTAGGGGAGACCATCTGGGGCTCATGACTTTTTCTGCTGATTGGTTACGGAAATAAGTGGAAACTTTGTGCTGCAGACAAACCAGTAGTCAAAGGAGGTACCATATGTCTTAGCTCTCGTGCACCTGTTTTTAACGGGACTAGAATTGATAACATTTCTAGACAACAAAGAAAAAATCAGTAAGTTCTGCAAATGTAATACCTCCCTGCCAATCTAAAAGGGCTGGAGGTGGGTATGCGGGGACTTGGTGCACTTGCCCAATTTTGCTGTGAAATTAAATCTGCAGTAAAAGTCAAGTCCAGTAGAACTGGGTTATAGCTCAGGAGTAGAGTGGAGCAGAGTAGAGTGGAGTGGTAGTCCTCACATGTACGAGGACCTGACTTCACTCCCCAGCACCACAAAAAGAATTAGAAAGCCTGTTTAAAAAAAAATGTTTACTTATGGTCACTAAGTTCTCCAGGTGATAAGCACTTTTTTTGCTTTCTGTTCATTTCAGGGAAGAAGTGAATGAGAAACTTCGAGATACAGCAGATGGAACCTTTTTGGTACGAGATGCATCTACTAAAATGCACGGTGATTACACGCTCACACTAAGGTGAGTTAGAGAGGGGCTGCAGCTGAGATTGGGGTACGGGGGTGAATATAAAAGCATACTTCCTTATTAGGAAATTCTAATGCTGTTATTTTTATATTGTATTTACTACAGGAAAGGAGGGAATAACAAATTAATCAAGATATTTCACCGAGATGGAAAATATGGCTTCTCTGACCCATTAACCTTCAACTCTGTGGTTGAGCTAATAAACCACTACCGGAATGAATCTCTAGCTCAGTACAACCCCAAGCTGGATGTGAAATTACTATATCCAGTATCAAAATACCAGCAGGTAATCAAAACGGAATTCCATGGATTATTTTAATGAGTGGAGAAGGCACTTTCAAATTTAGAAAGCATTTTATGATAGATGCATCAGGTTTGAAAAACTTTACTTTGGGCCAGTGAGATACCTCCTCAGCAGACTAAGCACCTGCTTAGGCAAGTGCAGGGACCGGGGTTCGATCCCTGGCATCACATGCCACGCCGCCTCCACCCCCGGGCACACTGACCTGGCCACAGAGACTGGGCGTGGTGGCACATGCCTGTAATCCCAGTGCTGGGGATGCTGAAAACAGGAGGATCACTATAAGTCCAAGCTGCATAGTGAGACCCCCTGCACCAAATACAGTAAAAAAAAAAAACAAAACTTTGCACTATGATAAAATTGGAATTTTAAAATTGCTAAATCAAATACTAAAAATAAAGGTTTTATTTTTCTTGTTCCTTTTTTAATGAGCAGTTTTCTTTAATTCTATTAACTGATTTGGCTTTTTCCTCTAATCTTTTCAGGATCAGGTTGTCAAAGAAGATAACATTGAAGCTGTAGGGAAAAAATTACATGAATATAACACTCAATTTCAAGAAAAAAGTCGAGAATATGATAGATTATATGAAGAGTATACCCGTACTTCCCAGGTGAGTGTTCTGCGAAGTTGAACTGAAATTGCAGAACTCTGAGTCGTTGGGCCCTAACACATGTTATATTCAGCTTCGAGGAGGGGAAAAAGGCTGAGATTTGCAAGTGAAGTGGGAGGAGATCAGTTATTTGTGAGTCACTGTTGACTATTCTAACATTAAATCTCTAAACCTAATGAAGCCTGTCGTTAGCAGAATAATCAGTTCACTTGATAGCGGAATAATCAATTCACTTGATAACTGAAGGGATCCCTGTTTTAAGTTCCCTTAACAAACGTCCTGATGGAAGAATTCCGTTTAGGCTGGAAATCTCACAGACTTGTCTGGTCTCTGAAGTGAAGATTTCACTTTCAGATGCCCTGCTGTGAAAGGAAATGCTGCCTTTCCTGCAGTGTTTTTCTAGAGACTTCTGCCTCTCTGGGAGGGACAGCCCGGGGGAGAAAGCCACGTGGGCACGGTAAACTGAAATGACTCTTAGAAAAAAAAAAAAAAAAAGAAAGCAAGCTGAATCATTCTCCATCGATTGAGAAAATTCCCCATGTGTTTCCGTGATACTGTTTTAATGGGTTTCGTGAATTCTCACCCCAGTAACAGTACCTTGGAACTTCTGTGTGGTAGATCATCCATCCATCTGGACGTGTACAGGCTTTTCTCTTGTCTTACCCCCTAAAGGATAGCACCTACAGAATAAGTAATCGAGAGATGATTTAGAGTACACAAGAGGAAGTCCATGGGTTCGATGTGAATCCCACGTCACTTCACACAAGGCCTTGAGCGGCCATGGATCTTGATATTGGAGGAGGATTGTGGATGGCGTCCTGTGATACCCTGGGCTGACTGTACTTATAGGCTACTTGATACGAATCAAATTGTTTTACAAAAGGTATAATATTATCTTGTGAAACTTCTGTTGCAGGAAATTCAAATGAAAAGAACAGCTATTGAAGCATTTAATGAAACTATAAAAATATTTGAAGAACAGTGTCAAACCCAGGAGCGGTACAGCAAAGAATACATAGAAAAGTTTAAGCGTGAAGGCAATGAGAAAGAAATACAGAGGTGAGTGAACCACAGACATTTTTGTTGTCCTTGTGCTAGAAATAACCACAGGCTTTTAAAACTACTTAAACTAATGACCTCACTTTCTGTGCTTTGCATAGTTTAAAAAAGACAAGAACATATTCTTTACCTAAGGATGCGTACCTTGCTGTGATTGGACAGTGAAACTTTTTGTAAACTTTTGGGCATCTGCGTGCTGTGCCCAGGTAATTCCAGATCCATTTCTCCCCCTTACAGGATTATGCATAATTATGATAAGTTAAAGTCACGGATAAGTGAGATTATTGACAGTAGAAGAAGATTAGAGGAAGACTTGAAAAAGCAGGCGGCTGAGTATCGAGAGATCGACAAACGCATGAACAGCATCAAACCAGACCTTATTCAGCTAAGGAAGACGAGAGACCAGTACTTGATGTGAGTGTGGGGAGCAGAGCCCTGTGGGCGAGTGACAGGCCGGTGCCGAGAGAGGGCCGAACTCTGACTGCCTCTGCTTTGTCAATCTGTCCTACAGGTGGTTGACTCAAAAAGGTGTTCGGCAAAAGAAGCTGAACGAGTGGCTGGGCAGCGAGAACACTGAAGAGTAAGTGGCCGTGGAAGACGGGGCGCGAAAGGCTTTTCTTGTTTGAGCTGACTTTATTTTTATTAACCAGTGAGGGCATTCACTGACCTTAGAGCATCTCCTGGGAGAAAAATGTATGAGCTGAATGTCATCACCTAGAATTTTAAAAATGGGAAGTGTAGCTAAGGGGAACTTGAATTTAATTTCAACTATAATTATATAAAATAACCCTATAGGGCCCTATAAGAATGTCCCTGAATGTCTGGGGGTAAAAAAAAATCCCAAAATATTTTTGGAGTGATCAGAGAAGAAAATAATTATGTTTAGCATATTCTGAAGGTTAGGTATATGTTTGGTTTGAGTTATTTGAAAACCAGCATTCTTCCTAGCCAATTAATTTCTTGATCTTAACTGGGTAAACAGGATTATTTCATACGTTCCCCTCCACCCAGGTATCTCAGTGAGATTGCTGACCTGAAAACAGAAATGGTAAACGTTATTGCTAACAGTTTGTCCTGGGTCAGGGATTGTTTTTGTGTTGGAGGATAAACAGATTGAGAGCAGTACTCAGGGTAGAGAGGTGGGGCCATGTCAGTCACATGGCGATGGGGTTTGGGCCGAGTGGGACTGAACCACAGAAGTGACAGGAGGGCTCTTCCAGGGGAGGATCTGGGGCAAGGTGGGATTCCTGCACTCTTCACTCCAACTTGCTCTCCTGCCTGCTCAGCCAATACTCACTGGTGGAAGATGATGAGGATTTGCCCCACCACGACGAGAAGACGTGGAATGTCGGCAGCAGTAACCGCAACAAAGCTGAAAACCTCCTGCGAGGGAAACGTGACGGCACGTTCCTTGTCCGGGAGAGCAGCAAGCAAGGTTGCTACGCCTGCTCTGTGGTGTACGTATCTCGGGTGGGCTGCGTTGCCAGTGTGTCATGCATGGATTTAGTAAAAGTCTAGCCTCGAAGAATCGTGTAGTACAGTAATAAAAGAGGAAAAAAATAGATATAAAATCAGTTTAGAACCTAGCCTGAAGTATCTGGGAATAAGATCTAATAGCAGGGAACCTACCAGTTAGCAGAAGATTGGGGCTTGGGTTCCAGTTTGGTGGGAATTAGTCATGAGACATCAGTAAGTCTCTTTATCTTTCCAGTGGAACCAGCAGTGCCTGCGGCCCCCGCTGCTCACTCTCTCTCCTAGCTGTTGTAGGCAGAACCTGAGGCAGTTCACTTGAGAATGGCACCTATACAGAAAATCTGCTTTAGAAAAGGGATGCATACTTACTTCTTAATAGTCTTGGGAGTGCTTTAGAAAGTGAACATTGGGTCACTGGCATTACTGTATTAGAGAAGTAAAAGTTCTTCTAGCAGAGAAATACTCTCCAAGTGCTTTATACTCCGTGACCAACGCCTATTTAAGAAATCCTCCTTCAGGAAAGGAGTAAGACATGTAAGTAGGACAAGGGAATAGAACACAAAGAAAATGCAGGTGGAGAACCTTACAGACTTTTCAAGGTGAGGCTGAAAGAATCCTATTAATGATTAGCAGTGGAGCAGTAATGCCTCTGGTCTTACAGTGACACCTTGCTTGGAAGCTGTCATTTGTCACATGCCTGTCCTGGCAGGTACCTGCCATCCATTATCTCATTTCACTGCTCAGAGGAAATGACACGTCTATTACAGGCATGTTACTCGTGTCCTCTTCTTTACATCAGTTTAAAGAATGAAAGCACAACCGCGTGGTGAAGCTGGCCTAAGAGCTTGTCTCTCTACTTAAGTCCTTCAGCCAATAAATACATGACAAAGCCCCGAGGGAAGTGACAGCCACCTAGGTTGTCAGGGGCTGTGTGCAGAGTGTGGTCTTACAGGACCATTGCTTCATTAAAGTACTCTGTGAAGTTGCAAGTTCTGGACAAACTTCTACTCACACAGCTCTTGTTTTGTGTCTTCCGCAGGGTGGACGGCGAGGTCAAGCATTGTGTCATCAACAAAACGGCCACTGGCTATGGCTTTGCGGAGCCCTATAACCTGTACAGCTCCTTGAAGGAACTGGTGCTACATTACCAACACACCTCTCTCGTGCAGCACAACGACTCCCTCAACGTCACGCTAGCATACCCGGTATATGCACAGCAGAGGCGATGAGCGCTGCCCTCCGATCCTGTTCCTGACCTTCAGCCACCCAAGGCCTCTGGGAAGCAAAGGGCTCCTCTTCAGCCTGACCTGTGAATTGAGCTGCAGACACAAAGCCTTCATCTTTCTGCAGATGGGACTAGAGCTTTCTTGGACAAAAAGAAGTAGGGAGAAGGCACACACAGCCCAGGGCTGCAGGACGGTCAGTTGTCTCTAACCTGGACTGCTTATCTTTTTTTTTTTTTTTTTTAATTTTGGTTTAATTTAAAGCCACAATACAACACAAAGAGGAAAAGAAATGCAACAATCTCTGCCTACAGGGACAAAGAGGCCTTTAACCATGGTGCTTGTTAATGCTTTCTGAAGCTTTACCAGCTCAAAGTTGGGACTTTGGAAACCGGGAGATGAGGCTGCAGAGCCCGAGCCTGAGGGTGCCGGGTCCAGCCTGGGGGAGCCAGGTGTTGCTGTGCACAGTGAGCCCAGACGCGTCGCACTGTGGATTATTTCATTGTCTAAGCGAACGATATGTAGCAGAAAGGCACTTCCACTCACGGGGGACACTTCGGGAGGACGTCAATTCACATACGTTCAGAGGAAAATCTATTGTAGCAAAGTGCCAGAAAGTGTTTAAACTTGTCAGAAAACAACACACCAACGGAAAAACAGAGCTCGGAAAACAGGACTTAAAGTGACATTCAGTATATAAAATATGTACATAAGATTGAATGACTAACTATCAAATAGGTGGATTTGTATCAATACCAAATAGCTTCTGTTTTGTTTTGCTGAAGGCTAAACGCACAGCGCTATGCAATTCTTAATTTTCATTAAGTTGTTATCACTTTAAAATGTATTTTCAGAATAAGCTCCCCCCACCCCGATTTTTGTTGCTTGAAAATATTGTTGTCCCTGATTTTTGTTAATATTTGTTTTGTTACTTTTTTTTTTAAAAAAAAGAAATGTACAGAATGCCAGTAAAAAAGGCTTCAGAATTAAAACTATGAAATATTTTACAGTTTTTCTTGTACAGAATACTTGGCTGTTAGCCCAAGGTTAAAAGGTTCATAACAGATTTTTTTTTTTTTTTTTTTTTTTTTTTTTTTTGGACTAAATGTTTTGTTGGGCAGTGCCTGATAAGCTTCAAAGCTGCTTTATTCAATAAAAAAATAGAAAGATGTATGACTATGACAAAGTATCGCTGAGTCCAACAATGTTGTTTTAAGACTCTGAAAATACGGTACCTGGCAATGTTGTTTTCTATTGAATTGTGAACTTCTTGAATCTGGGGAGCAGAAATGTCGTCCCAGGTGGGGGGAGGGGGCGGGGAGGGGTACGCACTTTCTCCTGAAGGCAGAGAAGTGAATGACTGCAAAGTGAAGTTGCTTATATTTCAGTCTTTTCCCACTTTGACTCTCTAGTTGGTGTCAGTTAGTGACAGTTACAAACCTACTGTAATTCTCAACCCAGTGCAGCTGGCCTGGTTTCTTATTCCTATGAAGGAAGAGCTGAGCGTCTGCCTTTGGCTTCCGGGGACAGCGTTCCCTCCCTTTGTTTAGCACACTGTTTTCAAGGTAAACTCTCTGCATGTAGGACACGTGTTGTTTCTCTAACATGGAACTAGTCATGACAACCAACTAACATTCATTTGAGGACAAAAAAAAAAAAAAAAAAACATTAGGCGCTTTTTTTCTTGAAAAGAGGTCTAAAGCACCTACTTAGAACAAGCTAAGCTAAGCAAAGCACAGGAATAAGCGCTTCCCTGGCAAGCGCAAGGGCCTGAGTTCAATCCCTTTGAGAAAAAAAAAAAAAAAAAAACAAACGAAGGTCTGAAGAAGAATTATTTTTAGCTGAGTATTCATTCTTTTCCTAGCTTTCCATTCAATTTAGAACACATAGCAAGGAGATACAGTGCACGGCCACTGCTGTGGGCTGTGTGGAGCTAGTTCAGGTCATGGCCGAGGGAGGACTCCAAAGGGAAGAGCCTTCTCGCTCACCCAAAGTACTTGTGTGTTCCGCTTCACTCTGGGGAAAGGCAAGAGGTAGAGGGGCGAGTTCTTCCTCCTACGTTCAGATGTGCAGAAGCTGCCCTGTTGGAGGAGGTCGCAGAAACCGCTCGTGTGTTAGGAGCGGGGAAGGCTGCTGTGATCGTGGTCACTGCCCTGGCAGATGGCCGTGGGACCTCCTCGTTTTCCTATCCCTTTCTTTTTTCTTTCCTTTCTTTTTTTTTTTTTTTTTTTTGTTTTGGTACCAGGGATTGAACTCAGGACCTTGCACTTGCCAGGCAGGCGCTTAGGCCACTGAGCTATCTCCCCAGCCCCTTGTGTCCCTTTCTCCATATTAATTTCACTTTCTCTTCCCTTCAAACACCCAGTGAAGATAACTTGTTTTGTCTTTTAAGTTTTCTTCCCTTTAAAACTCCTGAAAAGAAGCAGCCTGAACAGTTGAGTTTTACGGTCTGCAGAATGTATTATTTGTCTTTACATAAAGACAGTTTTCGGCCGGACTGTAAGCTCTCAAACTTGACTTCTGACCTGACCATCCCCCTCTCATCTCCAGACAGGTGATGTCTTTTCTGATTTTAGTCTGTGTCTATGCTTTAAAACTGGTGGTGAGATCTTGCCACAGTGCATAGAAGTCTTTAACAGTTCAGCATAGTTTATAAACTAGGTTTGTGTGCTTGTTTTGGGGGGGCAGGGGTTGTTTTTGGTAGCACATCATATATGCTACACAATACAATTTTCATTTAATTTCAAAGCTAGATCTGCGATGGAATGTCTTACTGAAAAACTACAATTTTGTTACAGTTTTTGCTTCAACACTCTTGTAGATGACATGCTAAGAGGCGGTCACCTTGCTTTGGCATCTCACAAGCGTAAGTGCAATAGATTTTTTCATAGAACAAAAGGAAGAATTTATTCCGTTCAGCAGCTACATCATACCTGTGCTGCCGAGTGCACCCTCGGTGACCGGGTAGCATGCCTGCCACTATTGCCCTTCTAGCTCTTTGGCCATCAGGGCTCTGTGGGTTCCATCAGTCATTGTGTAACTTTGTCTGCAAGGCTTGTGACTGAGTGGATGCAGCAGAGGCCCTCCCCAGACACGCTTTATCCATGCGTCAGTTTCTCCCACCCAGTGTAGCACCCTCAAGACAAAGCCAGAAGCCAGCTGCAGAGAGGCTGTGACAGGGCTGTAGGAGGGAAGTGTCGGGACCTCCTGTCCTGAACCAGAGTGATCGTAATTGCGTAAAAAGACAAAAACAATGTGTTTGCAACATGACGATGTCACCGCCCTAGATATATGTATATATGTATATGTGCATGGACTATGTTTCCTGTATACCTGGCAGCCAAAACTGATTCGCAGTCAGTGAGTTCAAGTACATAACAGGCAAATGTCTAATACAGTTACTGTGTACGTGTATGGGTTGCTTTTTCCTTTGAGGTCGCTTTGTTTTGTCTTAGTAAGGTGCAGATTGTTTGCAAGTGAAGTGAAGAGTTCATCATTCTTGGACTTTATTTCTCTTTTTAGAAACTACTCCTTTTAGGGAGCAGGTCTGGATGGCTCCTTATCCTGGAAACCTTTGTTTCTTAGTGTGTCAAGTCAAAATGTGTGTGAGCTGTCACCGTGGGGACCCCATTGTTTTGTCATATAGCTGGTTATTAACTAGTAATGTGTTGGAAAGTCCTACTGATGTTCCTTACTGGGAGAAAAAAATTCTGGTTTAACAACTGTGCTTTCGCTGTGCGTGGTGTCCAATTTGTTTGGAAAGCAGACCTTGCTGTCTTTGAGTTTAGGGTCCATTTAGGGAAGGGGCAGTTTAAAGTACAGTGCCTCACATGGGACAAAGTTCCAAAATGCCAAATTCTTATTTTTCAAAACCCAAGTTATATAAGATCCTAGAAGGGTGGGCGGGGAGGGAATGGAATTGGATAATGGGAAAGACCATCCACCTGAACATTCAACTTGTCACCGTGAGGTAGCAGGAGCTGCCCAGGATGCTGCTATTTACAAAAGAGAATAAAAAAGCAAAACAAAAAGAAAAAAAAAATCTCATTTATACGTGTGTATTTTTTAAAGCTATGATCTGTTCGATGTTTTTACAAATCTGTTTATATGACATTGTTAAAATAAAAGTTGGTCTTTTGACGAGAGGGAGGATGTCGTGGTCAGGTGTAATTTTGCCTTTACAAGGTAACGGGTGGGGGCGGGGGGGTTGCCGCCTTGATGTTCTGTTCAAGTTCTAGATCAATGGAGCTATGTCTTGTTTTCAATTGCTTTAATGCATTGTATTAGGTCTTCATACAGAATAAAGGTTGTTTTGAAACTTAAGTTTGGGTTTGCAGTTTCATTACCACCTAAGAACTCTGTCTATAGGGCTGGGGAGATAGCTCAGTAGAGTAAGCACTTGCTTGGCAAGCACAGGGTCCTGAGTTCAATCCCCGGTCCTGCAAAAAAGAAAAAAAAACTCTGTCTAAGCAGCTCACTCACTTGGTTCCTAAGCGTTTCTGTCCGTGCCCACCTACCTGCATTCATTCCACTATCACGCCACATTTTCATAACATGATGAAAAAGTGGGTCCCACAAATGTGCTCTTTGTTACTTGTACCCCACATCAAGGCATGCTTTTGCTATAGAGAAGGCAAGATGGCATTGTCCCTTGAGCCTTCCCTCTCCGCCACTCATCCCCAAAAGTTGAGTTGACAATCATAACAACCATGGTTTGTATCATATACAATCTTCATTTTTTTTTTTTTCATTTTATGCATTTTGTGCAGTGTCTCACTATGCAGTTTGGACTCGTAGTGATCCTCCTGTTTTCAGCCTCTCTGGCCCTGGGATTATAGGCATGCACCACCATGCTCAGACGGGGTTGCTGGCTCAGCATGCCCAGCGGGGCATGTGGGATCTGGGATTGAATCCTGGTCCCTGCATTTGCCAAAGCAGGCACTTAGTCCATGAGCTATCTCTCTGGCCACAATCTTCATATTTTGAGCACAGTGCAAGGACAGTGTGCAGTGGTGTGACGTAGGGCTGTACATGAAGCTAAGCTACACCTCCAATGCAAATTACACACTGTTATCTAATCGAGAAACAACTCTTACTATGAAATAACTCTGCCATTGATTGTTAAGGTCCAGTGAATGTCTAGCATGCCGACCTGTATGTTTATATAGCCCCTCCCCCTTCCACTTAGGCAAAAGTAGGGCCCTACACGGGAAGTACATGGTTTCAGAATAGAAATTGTATTCACTGCCATGGTAACAGTGACTAGAATTCCTTGCACACCACTGTAGTGCTGAAATTCATTTCCTGCCTTTCCCTGCTCCGTGTGGAGTCAGAGATCAACACTCCCCAGATCTTTATCCTGGTTGGCTTCTAGGTTCCTCCACGGCTGCACCAACTGCCACACCCTTCCAGGTGAGCACCCCCGACACACACGCTGGAGCCTCCAGCTAGGGCCTGGGCAGTGCTGCTCTGCCTGTCCTTGCCCCAAGGGGTGACTGCAGATCCATGCTGTGGCTTGAGCCTCTTGTTTGCCTCTGCACCCTCTTTTGGTTCCTAATCCCTTTCATCACCTGAGTCATTAATTCTTGTTTAATTCTCTCTGGATGAGTCCTGCACCCCTTTATGATGGGGTTATATCCTGAGGTGTGTCATTAGCTGATTTTGTTGTGTTAATGTGTCGGAGTGTATTTACACAAACCTAGATAACATGGACCACCACATACAAGCTACAGGCTGTGTGTGTGTGTGTGTGTGTGTGTGCACGTGTGGTGTAGCCCACTGCCCACAGGCATATGATGAACAAAAGAACATGAGATGAAATCCAGCACACCCAGGAATACATAGGGTGTATTGAGCTGCTGCAGCAGTAACATGACTTACTATCTTACAGTCAATTTTTTAATATGTAGAAATACACTCTTAAGATAACCATAGAAAGCATAGTACTGTAAACCAGTAAGTTATCATCAGTATCAAGTATGATCAGTATCAAGCATACCTAATTGAGTGTGCTATATTTTTATACAACTGGCAGCGCAGTGGCTGTGTTCACACCAGCAGTATCAGAATCCTGTGGGTACTGTATAGGGTTCAATATCACTAGAAAGGTTTTTCAGCTCCATCGTGATGTTATGGGACCACTCTTGGTCCTTAGTGGGAATGCCATTATGGGACACAGGCTGGTAATTGCCTTTTCTGACTGCCCTCTGATTGATACACCAGGTAATGTACTTAGGACACTGTTCAGGTGCTCTATCCATTTTCATCCTCCCACGATTATGAGAGTTACCAGATAGGATCCCCCATTCCAAAGATGAGAAGATATGATGCCTTCCTGGGGCTCACACAGTGTCGCAGAGCACAGAGAGGCAGAACTCCTTGCCCTGTGCTAGGATAGAAAGAGTTCCAATAAGAAATGCACAAGGGAGTTCAAAGAACTCACCTGACCAGCAGTGCACAGGTAGCTGGTGACAGATGGCAGGGGACAGTGTGGGCTTGCTGCAGACCAGCTCTCCCCAGATGCAGCCCCCAGACTAATCCCAACTGCTTCAGCATTGCTTGGTAATTGGAAATAGAAATCAGCAGACTCCATTCCTGACCACCACGGAGCAGGGTCAACAATCTGTGTCAACAGGCTGCCCAGGTAACGCTGATACTGCAGATTGAAGATCACCACTTTAGGTCACCAGGTTATTAAAATATATTCCTTGCATTTTAATTAAGAGCATTACTACTCATGAGTGATGTAAATTTTACTTTATAATACAGTAAATACTCATAGACTCCCCAGAGGAAGGAGAATAGACTGCCTTGCAGCTTAGAGGCCCAGCCTTATCTTATTTTGGTCCCTAACCAACTATGGGAAGTTGGTCACCTCACATCATCGGTACAAGTCTCTTGCTTCTTATCTGTGATATCAAGATACGGATCTGCTGTCCTGGGACACCTTTTAGACTTCAGGAGTCTCCAACCTACAGACAATGGATTGGACACACACCTGTATTATTATAAATATTTTTAAAAGGAACATTGTTACTTATACATGTTAACTATATGCTTTATATGTGACCTGGCCAGGTCAAGGATCCCCAACCTGTGAACCAAAGGTTGGGCTTGTCTGAATGCTGTGGGGTACTGAAGAACTCTACAGCCCTTGAGACTCCCTGTACAGTTTGATCACAGTTAAAACCTGCAATAGGATTGATCCCTGCTGACCACTCTGCAGGTGACTGAGGACTTGTCCTTGGGTGGTCAGTGAGATGACCAAAAGAACACCTTAGCGCAAGTTAGATCAGGTAGATATTTTCAGACTAGGCTTTGCTGGGCATGGTGAAGCACACCTGTAATCTCAGCATTTGGGAGGCTGAGGCAAGATGATTACTCTGAGTTCAAGGGCAGCTTGAACTGCATAGTGAAACCCTGTCCAAAAAAAAAAAAAAAAAAGCTATATTTCAAGTGAATTAATATTGGCAGCAAAGTTCTTGCCACCATGGAGGCGAGTATATTTGGAATGTCCCTTCACTATCTAAGACCTGCCAAATCCTCCAGGGCAGGGCAGGCAGGGGGCAAATAGGACCTGTTAAGACCTACTACACCAGCAGTGCATTTAAAACCCCTTTTCTCCCCACTAAACTTGTTGCCTAAAAAGCCTGTGCAGAAATTAGAATGCTGTTGTGACACTATAAGCGTAGCTATAACTGATCGTTCACTCGCTAAGCTTCAGATTATCGTCTCAAACAGAGCACTTCATAATCTCCAGCTTAGTACCGATGTCATAAATCAGCTCAACCAAAAATAAATAAATAAATAAATAAATAAATAAATAAATAAAAAAAACTGCTGAGATGCTTCTGGAAGAAGGAAAAAAAAAAAAGATAAATAAGTAACCATAAGTAACCACAGAGATGCTTATCTGTATTTTGCTTTCCAGACAGAAGTGTAGAAAATCCCATCTTGCTGCAGCATTCCATCAGACCGGTCTGAAGCATCACCTCAGGCTTAACTCGCTGTTAAATACAAACTCTTGAGCCATACCTGGCTCAGCACAGGCAAAGCTTCTGCCTCTACTTGGAGAGCAGGACACTCAACCTCCAGCTACTATCACCACTCATCACATTCAGGACAAAATTATGGTGACCCATTCATACAGCGATGGCTCATTAGAACGATGGTGTTGACTGGAAAATCTACCATATGTTGTAGGACCAGCCCCCTGGAACCAGTTTATTTATGGAGCTTTCATTTCAGAGCTCAGTGATTTATAGTCTGAACCCTCACAAACCAAAAATGGGGATAACTCTATCACAATGGAGAAAATGCAGTCACTTTATTTTGTGTTGACAGTAAGGCCCCAACCGATGATCACTTGCCTTGTGAACTTTCACAGATGCTGAGAAACCTCACATGAGGAGCCTTCGGAGATGAGAACACATTGTAGAAGTAGCTCAGCTGTCTGCAGGCACTGTCACTACGGTGCTGCTGTGCGCTTACTGTACAGTGCAATGGGTACAGTAGGGCAGTGCTCAGACAGGGCCCGGGATGTCCAGGAGCAAGGGGAGACGCAGTGGTCCTGGGGAGGGCGCTGCTAGGAAGAGCAAAATATGGGCCTACTATATTTGTATCAGAGATGTTTGATTCCCTCTGTCAGACTTATGCAGGAACCCAACTTCTGAATATTGTCCCAGAACAGAACTTGTTCCTAAGTCAGGGACTTCTGGCACTGTTATCTAAAGACATGTGCCCCCAGCTTGGAGTTTAAATAGCAGCTGACAGCACCGATCTGCTTCTTTTGACTCCCGAGGATTAGACTTTGATGATGGCCTCTTGATTCATTCAGCTATATTGAGCATCTACTATGTGCTGCACATTACACTTCCCTCTGAAGTGCCAGTGACGAGGCACATGGCGGCCCTCAGAGAGCCAAGTCTGCTAGAGGATGCAAACTTACCTGCCATCCATCAACATAAAAGCTATACTAGGCAGGAATGAACAGTAGGCCCCGAGAGAGCAGAGGAGAAGCATTTAGGCAAAGCTTACAGAGGAGACAACATTTCTAAATGACTCAATCTATAAAAATGTGCCATAGATAGGTGGCTACTCCTCCGCAGGCTTTATGGGAGCTCATGTCATTGTTCATGGAGCTTCACTGTACCTCTTCGTACTACTACTATTCAGCAGAAGGGTTCAAGGACCCTCCGAGGTACTGTCTAGCAAGAAGAAAACGTCCCCATCTGTGGTGTCTATGCTGCAGGTGGTTCCGAGAGCTGACATCACTCCCTCAGCTCCAGGGACAAGTGTCCTATGCAAGGACAAGGGCCAAGGCCTCACCTGGTGCTTTGCCTTGCACAGTGGAGTGATCGGCACCCAGTTGCACTTGTTCCTTTTATACAGCCCGAGAAAAGTCTCAGCTCTGGTTGTACATTATAGTACCCTCCCCCACTCCGCACTATCTATACACTAGGAATTGAGACCTTGTTGCACATTGGAGAGGGTGAACAGCCAGAAGTAAATAGGCTATTGCTTCAAAGGCACCAGAACAGGGCTGGCAGCTCACAGATGGAAGCCAATAAACAGGCTTGTTGGCCAAACTAATCAAATTAGAGCCTTAGGATCAGAGCTACCACTTCTGATTTACAGTAGCTCTTCAGATAGGGCTATACTATGGTAGATAAATAAAAATATTTTACTTAACTTTTAAATTATGCATCTTCTATAAAAGTATTTATGTCAATTATCCATTTTTACTGGACCTTAGGTACATAGTATTCGGCTATTCACATCCAAGACACTAACAATAATTGATCCATGCATGGTTGGCTGTTCTATTAATTACTCCGAAAAAGTATGATATAATTATTTACTAAACACAAATAAGACCAAATTTTTAAATGGCTGGTGTAGACACAAAACAAGTAATGAAAGTGGAAGGGAAAATTTATTGAAAAAAATTTATACCTCGAGAAAGATCCAATAATTGAACAGAAAAAAAAAGGAGAAAAAAAAAAAGAAAAGAAAAAGACTCTACAATGGTCTCAGAGGAAGAACTTGTTAGTTTATTGTGAGAGAAGGATTTCACCTCACCTTGATACTTGAGAAGAACCTGTCAAAGGGGTCTTTGTAAAAGATAGTGACTCCTACACAGTAGTCTTGGTTTGAAATTTTTCTGATATATTCCCCATATGGTGTTTTTCTACTTAGTGGTGGCAGAAACAGAATCTCATTCTAGAAAGGAGAGTTAGTGGCTCAACTCTAAAATCCTGCTTGAAGGATGGCTTGTTCACTTCCTAGCACCTCTTGGGTCCCACCCACTTCACCCTGCGCAGGCTTCATGAGTTCTACAGAAGAAACAGCCAGCAGATTAGGGACCTCCACTTCCAGGCTGGACCACTGCAGGCCAACAGCTCAGAGGGTGAATCTTTTTTTCCTTCTTTCTTTTTACAGTTTAATTTATTCTAATAGCAAACTTAAAGAAACAGCACAGAAGGACAACATTAAAAAACATACTAGCATGTAAGACAACTCAGAGAAGTACAGTGACTAGATGGAATCCTCTGTATGATAAAAGTGTTACAAACACCATTTAGTTGTTGCCAATAAGAAACCTACTTTAAAAAAAAAATTCAAATGCTGCCATTGTCCAGAAAAAAATCTAGCAGATTTTCACTTATAATTGGTATAAAGTTGAAGAGCTGAAACTTGTTCACTGAAACATTTTGACTTGCATTAATGCTTTACAGCCCTGCATGAACATTAAAAATTCACACACAGGGCTGGATAGATACCTCAGCGGACTAAGTGCCTGCATAGGCAAGCACAGGGACTGGGTTTGATCCCTGGTACCACATGCTGTGCCAGCCCCACCCCCAGGTGTGCACTGAGGTGGTGACCGAGTCTGGGTGTGGTGGCACATGCCTGTAATCCCAGCACTGGAGAGGCGGAAAACAGAAGGATAACTAAAAGTTCAAGCTGAGTAGCATGATCCTGTATCAAACACATAAAAATTAAAAAAAAAAATCACACACAAATGAAAATGGAAAAACTGACAATATTTGATTTCTGTCCCCTATTTTCCAATCATGTACTTAGGTACCCTTTTGACCCCATTGGGGAAAAAAATTAGGCATTCAGAACTATCCATAACAGGAAGAAGGGGAAAAATTTTTTTCGATAATAAAATGTTTCCCACCCTAGTGGACTCTTCAGCATGTTCTCCATCTATGCAGCACACTAGTTAGACATCTTTTGGAGTAATTATTATGCATTTGAATTTTATGCCACTTACTGTTAGTTTGGGCAATTGAAATGAATGTAACTTTTCAGCAAGGCCTTGGGACATCTCTGGCAGTGCCAAGTCTCAAAGCCATGGGGGCCAGGGCTTTCCCCTGCCTTATCTAGACTGTGGCTTGGTCTGTTGCCCAACTTTCAGCATGTAAAACTGTGGCACTCCATCTTGCTCATCACTCTTCAGGGAATGAGTTGATCTTCCCTACACGCCAGGTTGGCTGGGGACCAACACATTTGCATGTGCTAAGCAAAACTTCTACCTCAGATACCCTCTCCCCCACTTTTAACTTCAAGTCTCAGTGAGATTTCAATTATAGATTTTAGACGCATCCATGAAATTCTGGAAATCCAAGTTTTATGGTCTTTCCTAAGAGGAGAGAGTTTGGGCCTAGAACTTTTGAGAAGCTTCCAAAAGAATGTGAGAATGGACAGTAGGATGGAGAAGGCTCTGAGCAACCTGTAATTAAAGACACATGAAGGGAAGGCAATGTCAGGAAGCATGTGTTCATAAATCCCTAGGAAAACTGTATGGCCGATACCCCCCTTTCAACCCAGATTAAAGAAATTGAGGCCTGAGATAAAGGTAGGCCAACAGGGTGCACTGAAAATTGCTCAACCTTTGTCAGTTCTTCCTCACACCACTTCATGCCAGCTGGAAAGAGATACATAATAGCATACATAAGTGTTGCAGCCATACAACTTCCTTGATGAAAAACAAGAGAATTGACAGAATAGAGCAAAACAAGGAAGTGGTAACTTTTGAGTATTTCTTTGATTATACATTTATGTGATTCAATTTTTACTGATACTTATGATTCTAGTTGATTTTAAGTCTGTATCATTTGCTTGTTAATAATAGCTGTGTACAGCAGCTAGTTGATACAGTGAGTCGAAGCCATCGTGGTTGGCTCTGGGGTTGCATCTCAGCTTGCCCCAGCACACCACTACACACAAAAGCACTCAGATTATCAAGTTAAGGTAACTATGGAAGACAAATTGGATGTTAACATACACCAACAGGGGTAGACTTCACATTCAGGATCTACGTGGAAGGATGGTTGCTAGGGAACGTAGAAGAGGCCCTGTACCAGGTTCCTAACAAAACTGGGGAAGATACTGAGGGAGATCATTTACATGGGCAATAAATAAATTGAGGCAATTATTGTCAGAAGTGCTACACTGTCCCATCACAGAAAAATGGTCCCCTCATCTAAAAAGAAAGCAAATTTCAGATTTATTCTTTTTTTTTTTTTTTTTTTTTTTTTTTTTTTTTTTTTG
>NW_004524577.1:24472219-24493672 GCF_000260255.1 Octodon degus | reverse complement strand
GGGGATTGAACTTAGGCCCTTGTGCTTGCCAGGGAAGCACTTATTCCCCTGAGCCACCTCCCTGGCCCAAATTTCAGATTTAAATGTTTGCTAGTTTTTTAAATTATAAACTTTACATTATTTAAAAACCACAGTTAAGTCCTCACTCCTACCCCTGTATTAGTGATTAAAAGATCTAAACATAAATTTACACAATCTCAGGCAGCAACTATACTCTCAGAAGCAACTTACACAGACTTCCTGATATAGAAATTTTACAGCTAATCACTGGGCATGTGAAAAGTTTTAGTAATTAGGATGAAGGTGACTTATCTGAAGGGTCAGAGCAGAAATTTCTAAAACAAATCGGCTCCAGGAAATAGGAAAAAAATTCTCCTTGAAATTTGAGAGAGCCTTGTGTTTATGAAAAGGAAGTCATTTGCGCTCAGGCCTAGTTGGCATCAGATGAAATACACTATTAGCAAATTTTTAAAAAGTGTTGTCAGTAAGAGGCAAATGGTATGCTACAGAACAACCTAGTAAGTTAGAAGAACATGTCGAGATATTGCCTCAGAATATTGAAGAAAGAGGATGGCAAGGCGGCTTCCCAGAGGTAGCCAGCCTTACTCCCCTCCACAAGGAACCAAAGGAACGGAAGCCATATTTGACATTAGTAGGTATGTAAACACAGGAAATCAGCAAGAGAGACATAAACCTTGTAAGATTCAGAAACCTGGGACCGCAGCAAGACAGAGAAAACAAAATACCCTGATATCTGCCACAGGCTTCATTGACTTGGAGGAACTATCTCTTCTTTTCAGGGATAAAAATGACAGAGAAACTCCACCAAAACTATCAGTGGGGATTCTGGCTGCTGGAAAGTTTGACAACCCCAATAGATCTGCAGTTCACTTCGATAAGGAAGCTAAAATCTGCATGGCAGCCTCGCTCTGGAAAAGGACCTCACGTTATCTCCCCTGCACATTGTCATCCATGGAAACATACATTCCCTTGCACTGGCTTGGGGTTAGCTGTCTTGTAAATACACCTTGGACCAGCAGAGTGACTGACATAGCTCAGGGAGTGACCTTTAGTGCAGAGGACAGGAGTTGTGATGCAGAGGGGAAAGGGAGCTGAGGGTGCTTTCCTTGAGAGCCAGGAGATCGGGGCATTCTCCCTCTGAGGCTAAAGCGTGGCCAGTGCCAAGACTCAAGGCAGAGTCATATGGTTTTTCCACCTCTCCACCTGCACCACACCCAGGTACCTGTCACCTTAGTCCCTGTCACTGCTCTCCCCCAAAGGCACACTGGAGGAGTCCTTGAACAACTCCAGGGCTGTAGGTATCACCCATCACTGCGCACACATAGCTGGATGGCATGAATGAAGTTTTGTCTGGCTCCGATCAAGACACTACAATTACCTACAACTGTAGTGGAGGTAGACTCTACAAATGAAGTGGCAGAAAGGAGCACTGTGGCTCCTATTGCTGCCCCATCTGGGTGGCTCCCACCTGCTGAGAGCACTGTCAGGGCTGGGAGTGGGCGCCAGTGCTGCAGCTCCCACCTCTGCCTCCCCCAAGTCGAAATATTCAAAATTAAGAACTCAGCAAATCTTGGGGGTGGGGAGATGGCTCAGTAAAATAAGTGCTTCCCTGGCAAGGGCAAGGGTCTGAGTTCAATCCTTGGTTCTGCCAAAAAAAAGAGAACTCAGCAAATCTGAAAAGTACAGCTGAAAACCTCACCAACAGAAGGAGGTTTTTTGTTTTTTGGGGTTTTTTTTTGGCTACTTCAGGCCAGGTCTGGTACAGCTTGTGAAGCTGGGATTCGAACCGCGGTCCTATGCACTTGACTGCATTTGCCCAAGTGGCACTTTAAATATCTGGCAAAGCCCCAAACTTCAACAACAGAGTAAGCCAAGCATAAGAAAAAAAAAATCTGAACTTGAACATACATATTCCTAAATACCCCAGTTGAGGGGTAAAGAGGGAGAAAGATACAGAGAATAATCAAGAACACCATTAAATTAACAAATATTCACCTTTTCAGAATATCTAAATATAACAAGAAAAAGAGTTAGTGGCACAAAAAGTCTACTAAATAAATCAATGGCACAAAACTCCGCTAATCTTAAGAAAGCTCTGGATATCATTGTACACAGGCCTATAGGCAAATAGACATCATCAGAAAAGATCTCTGCCACAGCATACTATAATCCCACTGTCTACAGTACATAATAAAATGACTTTTAAAATTCTGAAACGTAGGGCTGGGGAGATGGCTTAGTAGAATAAGTGCTTCCCTGGCAAGGGAAAGTGCCTGAGTTCAATCCCTGGTTCTGAAAAAAAAAAAAAAAAAAAAAAAAAAAAAATTCAGAAATGTGCCAAATCACATTTAAGTGTTTTTTCATTAGATTAACAGAAGATTTCTCTGAGGAAATTTTGCAGGCCAGGAAGGCATGAAATGATGTATGCCAAGTCCTGAAACAAAATTACTGACAAACTGAACGCTACACCACAAGAACACTATTCCTCAGAAGTTAAAATGAAATAAAACCCTTTCAAGATAGCAAGCAAAATCTATAGGAATTGATCATAATCAGGCCAGTCTCACATCAGGTGCTCAAAGGAGTGCTATATCTACAGAAGTGAAAGACACATAAGAAACATCATGAAGGAATTCTGTCTGTTACTCTTCTCTCATTGCTGGGACAAACACCCACCCCCCCAAAATGAAGGAAGGAAAGGTTTATTTAGCTCACAGCTACTGGTGGTCTCAGTCCATACTCAGCAGGCTCCAAGGCAGAGTGGCACAGAGGAAAGAACAACCTTTCATGGTGGAGGTAGCAAAGAAGAGAGAGCAAAATGGAAGAGGAGCAGCAACAATGGCAACGGAGAGGAGGTCTGTCTCTCTCTCTCTTATATTACATTCAGGCTATCTGCCTCATGCTGGGTGTAGCACTCACACTCATAATCCCAGAAGTACTAAGACTCATAATCCCAGTGGATCATGAGTTAATCTCAAACTCTATAAGTCCCCATCCCATGACTGCTTGAGGCTTTGGAGGAACAACTAGACACAAACCACAACACATAAGAAAGTATAAATTCCATTAGAAAAGCAGACATGCAGAAGCAAAATTTTAAAAAAGGATCAAACAATCTAATAAACCATTCAACCACAAAGATGAGCAAGAGAAGAAAAACAAAGAATATTCAAAACAACCAAATTAGTAGAAAAATCAACAAAATAAGTATGTCTACCCATCAGTAATGAGTACAATGCAAAAGGACTAAATTCTCCACCTAAATGGAGAGTTCATAAAAAGTCAAAACCAACACACTGTTAACTTTAAAAAAATGACATCACAGTGTGGCTTCTATTTAGATGTCCCCCCCAAAGCCTCTGCACTCATGTTTTAAAAAGTGATTAGATCACGGGGGTTCACAGCGAACTTGTTATGCTATCAGGAGCTGGGGTCTGGCCAGACAGCAGCATCACTGGGGCCGTAGCAGGATTTACCTCCCTCCCTTCCTGGTCCTCCCTTCTTTTTCTTTGCTTCCTAACCACATCCCTTCTGCTGTGCTGCTCCACCAGCTGACTATAGATTCTCTACAAACTATGAGCCAAAATAACCTGTCTTTAAGTTGCAGACATTGAGTATTGTGTTCCAGCAAGGAAGGAAGTGACTAGGACATCATACCACTAGACACATAGAGACTGAAATGAAAGAGTGGAAAAATCATAGTCCAAGCAAGTATGTACAAACTGGAAGTGAACAGCACAACAATATGCATATATAACAAAATGATGGTAAGGTCAAATTGTAAGGAAAGACAAGCTGTGCCACTATATAATGACCAAGCGGTCAACTGCACAAGAAGATATCACTGCAAATACGCATACACCTAACTGTTGATCACCCAGTTTAATGAAACAATCACTATTAAACCTAAAGGTCAAGACACAATGACAATGAGGGACTTTAACATCTGACTTTCATCAATGCATAGATCATTCAAACTTCTCAACACCCCAAAAGCAGTAAAACAGAGCTAAACTACATTATAGACCAAACGGACCTACAGATATTTGTAGAACACTTCATCCAACTGGTGAAGAATACACATTCCATTCATTAGCACATGGAACTTTCTCTACACGAGACCACATAGGACACAAGCCATATCTTGTCAAACTCAAAATAAATGCAATCATGTCTTCTATCTTTTCTGATCACAACAAAAAAGACTAAAAGTCAACAGCAAAAGAAAATTTAGATATTATAGACACACATGAAAACTGAACAACACATTTTTGGAAGTCAAAGAAATCAAAAGGATTTTTTTTTTTCTTGAAACAAGTGAAAATGAACATACAACAAAACTTGAGTAAAAACAATACTAAGAGAGAATTTTACAGTAACGAACACCTATTATCTGGAAGAAATAGAAATAAATATTAGTCTTAAATAAATTATCTAACAATGAATTTCAAGGATTTAGAAAAACAATGACAAGCTAAAACCAAAATTAGAAGGAATAATTAACAAGAATCAGAACAAAATAAATAAAGCAGATTAAAAAATACAACTATGAATAAATCAAAGAGTTGGTTTTTTTTTAAAACAATGAACAAAATTGAAAAATCTTTAGCCAGATTAACAAAGAAATGAGAAGATTTAAGTAAAAAAATTGGAGATGGAAAAGGAGCTATCACAGAAACACAAAGGAACACACTAACACATTTCAGGACACATAAAAATACCTGCCGATATTAATCCATCAAGACATTAAAAGAGACCCGAAAAGACCAATAGCAAGTAGTGAGATTGAAACTAAAAAAAAAGGCTTTCAACAGAGAAAATCCCTGGACAGGCTGACTTTGCTATTGAGTTTTACCAAATTTTAAAGATCTTATGCCAGTTCTTCTCAAACTGTCCTAAAAAATTAGAGATGCACATCAAACAACCCATGAGGCTAGCATTACCCTGTTATTAAAATTAGTTAAAAACTATAAATCAATATCCCAGATGAACATAGGTGCAAATATTCTAAAAATGAAAAACAAAAAATACTGGCAAGTGGAACTCAACAGCACATCAAAAAGATCATTCACTATGATCAAGTTGGTCCTATTCTAAAGATGCAAGGATGATTCGAAGCACACAATTCAATAAATATGTCAACAAATTCAAGGATAAAAGTCAGCTGATCATCTCAATAATGCAGCAAAAGCATTTGATACAATATAATATCCCTTCATGACAACAGCCATCAGCAAATTGGGTGTAGAAGGATTGTACCTCAACATACTAAAGGCTGTATATCACAATCTGCAGCCAATATCATATCAAATATGGAAAAACAGAATGCATTTTCTCCATGAAAGATAATTAAAATGACAATTACTAAATGAGAATACATATTTAAACATATACAAACATAAAAGTAAGGATAAAAAGTTCAAGTTGTTCCAGTAATCCTAAATTGATTAGGTTTCTGAGTTGGGGGAAAGAACATTCATAATTGGGCAAGTGTATAAATATGTATAAGCAAAGATTAATATTAGAATTAATTTAAACAATTCATTGAACAACACTCTAAAATACATCATAGAATACCATGGTCTTAAAAATTTACTTTTTTATATCTTTGTATTTTTAGGGAAAGGTCTACAGGGTGTTCAGGGTCTCACTGCTTTAATCCACTGAGCTATTTGGCCAGCCCACCATGGTCTTAAAATTATACTTCTAGAGCTCTGCTAGGTCTGGCCACCCATCCTCAACCTGAAGACTACCAGGGAGATGTGCCTACCACAGCGACCCATAAAAGCCTTGGGAAGCACTACCCTGTATCAATCCACCATCAAGAGAACCTTGCACAACTTCAGCCTGCACTCAGCAACATTGAATCCTCCTTGAATTGTGGCTTGGGCCTCCCTCCTCAATGGGGTAGAAACCACATTGAACCCCACACAGCAGGAGCTCTGGTGAGCCTACTCTACCCTCCCACTCTTGTGAGAGCTTTGCTGACCTGCATCCTGCCCATTGGCCATCAATGCAAAAAAGGAAAAAAAGGAAGGAGCAAAAGGCAATCTCAGACCTCTAGCCCACCCAAAATAAGTCTAGGAGACAAGGTCATAGAAGACTTGGAAGTCACACGCCTGAAATTGCTGAGATGATCACAACTAAATTAAAGAAGAAACTCCATCAGGCTATGGAGGAAATGAGATCAGAAAGAATCTCTCAGGTAAAAAAGGAAATGACAATAATTATAAAAGAATTTCTTGGTACATCTAAGGAAAACATAGATAAAAAATAAAAGAGAATAGGAAAATTATGGACACATTGAATGAACAATACAAGAAAGAATTAGACTACATGAAACAGATTCAAACAGATACCCAGGACATTAAGATTCCATTGAAAGCTGATAAAACTGCTTGAAAGAAACAGAAGATAGAATTTCAGACCTTGAAAATAGCATTACAGCTAGTGAACATGAAAGGAAACATCTCTTAAAAATGAGAAACCGGAAAATAAAAATACAACAACTAAAGCCAGCAAGATAGCTCAGCAGACTAAGAGGTTGCTTAAGCAAACCCAGGGACTGGGGTTTGATCCCTGGGACCACATGCTGGGCTAGTCCCACCCCAGAGCCACTGAGCTGGCCAATGAAACCAGATGTAGTGGCACACATTTATAATCCCAGTGCTGGTGATGCTGAAAACAAATGGGTCACTACAAGTCCAAGCTGTGTAGTGAGACCCTGTACCAAATACATTAAAAAGAAACAGCTGCAAGATAATGCAAAGAAAAATAAAATAAGACTAATAGGTATCAACAAAACAGCTGGAGATAATACAAAAGACTTGAGTGATTGAAATCATAGCAGAAAATTTCCCAAGCATGGGAAAAGAATCTGACATACAGATAACTGAAGCATATAGAACTCCAGCTACCCATAATCAAAATAAATCACCACCCAGACACATAATAATCAAGATCCAAGAAATGGAGCAAAAGAACAGAATATTAAAGGCTGTTAGAAGAAACAAGTCACCTATAATGGAAAGAACATCAGGATCATGGCAGATTTCTCAACACAGATCATCAAAACAAGAAGAACTTAGAGAGATTTTTGAAGTCCTAAAAGAAAACAATTTTCAACCCAGACTGATGTATCCCACAAAACTATATATCAAATTTAATGGAGAGATTATATACTTCCATGACAAAGAAAAATTGAAGAAATTCATGACAACCAAACCAACCCTGCAATGAGTACTGACAGATGTTTTAGAAAGAGACAAAGATGACCACAACTTCAACAACAGAAGAGAACTACCAATTAGAACAAGTAATTGTACAAAAGGAAAAATAGGGATCTTACAGTAGGAAAACAACATGACAAAGACAAACCAATACATATCAGTTATAACTATCAATGGAAATGCCCTTGATTCGCCAATCAAAAGAAGCAGACTGGCAGAGTGGATACAGAAACAAAATCCAACAGTATGCTGCATGCAAGAAACACATTTAACTCAAAAAGAAATTAATAGACTGAATATCAAAGATGGAAAACAATACTCCATGCAACAGGGAGCCAGAAAAAAGCAGGGGTAGCTATTCTCATTGCTGACAATGTGAACTTCAAAGCAAGAGTGATTAAAAGAGATAAACAAGGTCAATACATACTTGTTAGGGGAAAACTGCAAGAGGAAGAAATAACAATTATAAATATATATACACCAAATATAGAAGCACCCAACTATATAAAACGAATTTTAAGAGACATGAAAATCTAATGAGCAATAACATAATTGTATTTGAGGGACTTTAATACCCCATTGACACAAAAAGATAGATCAACTATGCAAAACACAAACAGAAAAATAACAGAACTAAACCTAACTTGTGAAAAAATGGACTTGGTAGACTTTTACAGAGTGTTCCACCCAACAGCATCAGAATATACATTTTTCTCAGCTGACATGGGACATTCTGCAAAATAGATCACAGATCATGTTCTAGCGCCTAGAACATGCTTAAATAAATCCAAAGGAATCAAAGTTATCCCATGCATATTATCTGACCATAGTTTAATGAAACCGGAAATTATTGACAAAAGAAAAAGCAAAAACTATATAAGCACATGGAAGCTAAATAATACCCTCCTGAATAACAAATGGTGCATGATGAAATTAAGGAAGAAATTAAGCAATGTTTATGATTGAACAAAAATGCAGATACAGCTGACTGGAACCACTGGGATTCAATGAAAGCTGTCTTAAGAGGGAATTCTATAGTGATAAATTCTTTTATCAGGGAAAATATGGCAAGTGCAAATAAATGATGTTATGCTATACCTCAAACTCTAGAAAAAGAGCAAGTCTAGTACAAAGCCCAAAAATGGCAGGAAATTGCAAAGATCAGAGCAGAAATAAATGCAATGGAGAAAAAAAAAACAATAAAAAGAATTAATGAATTCAAGATTTGATTCTTTTTTTATGTATTTGGTACAGGTATGTATTTGGTATGTATTTATGTATCAACCATGCAGCTTGGACTCCTAATGATCCTCCTGTTTTCAGTCTCCCCAGTGCTGGGATTATAGGCATGCGCCACCATACCTGATCTTGGTGGCTGGCTCAGCATGCCCAGAAGTAGGACCAGCATGGCATGTAGTGCCAAGGATTGAACCCTGGTCCCTGTACTTGCCTAAGCAGGTACTTAGTCTACTGAAGAGTTGGTTTTTTCAAAGAATAAACAAAATTGATAAATCCCTAACCAACCTCATTTTAAAAAGGAAAGAAAAAATTCAAATTCATGTAATAAAGAATGAAAATGGTGTAATCACTACAGATCCTATATAAATTGAGAAAATTATCAGCCCTTATTTACAAAATCTTTACTCTTACAGAATGAAAAATATGGAAGAAATGGGCAGATTCCTAGAGATATATCAACTGCCAAAGCTAAATTAAGCAAATATAAAAATTGTGACTAACCCAATATTAGCCAATGAAATTGAAAATGTAATTAAAAAAAAAAAAACCTGCTGACAAAGAAAAGCCTAGGTCCTGATTGATTCATAGCTAAATTCTACAAGAAATTTAGGCAGGACCTAATGCCAACTCTTCTCAAACCTTTAATGAAATTGAAAGGGATGCAATTCTCCCAAATTCATTCAGGGAGACAAGTATTACTATGATATCAAAACCAGAGAAATACCCAACCAGAAAAGAGAACTATAGGCCAATATTCCTAATGAACATAGATACAAAAACCCTCAATAAAATACTAGCCAACAAAATGCAGCAAATCATCAAGATTATACATTACAGCCACAACCAAGTGGGATTCATTCCAGGAATGCAAGAATGACTTAATATATGCAAAACCATAAATATAATGTACCACATCAATAGAGCCAAAGACAAAAATCCATGATCATCTCAATATATGCAGAAAAAGCTTTTGACAAAGTCCATTCACTCATGATAAAAACACTATAGAGAATCAGAATAGATGGTCTTTACCTCTCCCTGATAAAAACCACTTATGACAAACCAACAGCCAACCTCATGCTTAATAGACAAAAGCTGAAAGCCTTCACTTTAAAATCAGGAACAAGACAAAGATCTCTTCTGTCACCACTCCTATTCAATATGGTTCTGGAAACATTAGCTACAGCAACTAGACAAGAGAAAGAAATAATGATTGGAAAGGAAGAAGTGAAATTATCATTATTTGTAGATGAAATGATACTATATATAGAAGATCCCAAAAACTCCACTAAGAGACTTGTAGATTTAATAACCAACTTCAATAGCATAGCGAGATACAAAGTCAACACTCAAAAATCAATAGCATTTCTATATACAAACAACAAACACACCATGAGACAACTTATGGAAACCATGCCTTTCACAGTAATACCCCCATAAATGAAATACTTAGGAATTAATATAACAAAAGAAGTAAAATATTTATGCAGTGAAAATTATAATACTCTGAAAAAAAGGAAATTGAAGAGGATTTCAGAAAATGGAAAGATATTCCTTGCTCCTGATAGGAAGAATCCATATTGGGAAAATGTCCATACTCCCAAAATTGTTATACAGATTTCAATGCAATCCCAATTTAAATACCATTAGTATACCACACAGATGTAGAAGAAAACACTCCTAAAATTCATCTGGAACCAGGAGAGACCTAGAATAGCAAAAGCAATCATGGATAACAAAGGAAATCCAGGAGGCAATTCCTGACTTGAAATTATATTGCAAAGTTACTGTGATAAAATCAGCATGATACTGGCAAAAGAACAAAAAACCCAAACAAACAAACAACAACAACAAAAAAAAAACCAGGCCTGAGGATCAATGGAATAGACTAGAAGATATAGACACAACTACAAGCACACTCAGCCACCTTAACCTCAACAAAGGGGCCCAACATGTTCATTGAAAAAAAAAAATAGCCTCTTTAATAAGTGCTTCTGGAAATACTGGCTTTCCACCTACTGAAGGCTTAAAATAGACCCATACCTATCACTATGCTGAAAATTACACTCAAAATTGATCAAATATTTAAATATTAAAGCTGAAACCCTAAATCTTCTGGAAGAGAAAGTAGGTAGAAACCTTAAGGACATAGTGGTTGGCAAAGAGTTTATGAACAAAAATCAAACATCGTGGGAAATGCTTGAAAGAACCAACAATTGTGATCTCATCTTTTGGAAATGTTTCTGCACATCAAAAGAAATCACCAACAGAGTAAAAAGAAAACCCAGTATGTGGGAAACAATTATAGCAGACTGTCCATCAGACAAAGGACTCCTATCTAGAACATATAAAGAATTAAAAAAAAAAAAATCAGGCCTCCAAAAATCAAAGACCCAATCCAAAAATGGGCATCTGAGATAAATAAATACAAATGGCAAATATATGAAAAATGTTCAACATCATTGGTCATTGGTCATTCAAGAGATGCAAATTAAACCAATGCTGAAATACCATTTGAAGCCAGAAATAATGGCTATCATCAAGAAGTCAACCAATAACAAATGCTGGAGAGGCTGTGGAGAAAAAGAAACCCTTCTTTACTGTTGGTGGGAGTACAGGCTGGGACAACCATTATGGAAATCAGTAGAGAGATTCCTCAAAAAGCTAGGATTGGAGATTCCATTAAAGACAGCTATCTCCCTCCTAGGTATTTTTTCAAAAGAACTGAGATCATAATACCACAGTGATATATGTGCACCCATGTTTGTAGCAATGCCATTTGTCATGGCTAAATCTTAGAAACAACCCCAAAGCCCATCAAATGAAGACTAGATAAAAAGGATATGGTATTTTTACACAATGGAGTATTAGTCAGCTATAAAAAAGAGAAATTTGAGATTTTTCTAGATAAATGGATGCAGCTAGAGACTATATTGGTAAGTGAAAGAAATCAGATCCACCATGTACAAGCATATTATCTTGTTAGTGTGAGAATCTGAAAGAGTAATGGAAATCTTAAAGGCACAACAGATACTGGTAAAAGGAAAGAAATTATTCAATGGGAAGGAAAAACTGGGATGATGAAAAGGACAATGAAAGAAGGGAAAAGGATATATTTTGATGTACGTATAGAGTAATTTGGATAATTGTGCTGTCAATTTCTGCTGGTCCTTTGAAAGGAGAGGTTAAGGATTAACAAAAATTTTTTTACTGATTTTTTTTCCTTTTTTGAAGTTTTTATAACGTCTTTGTTATTATTTTGTTTTATTTTCTTTAAATGAATCTTACACCTTTATATCTGGTGATCTGAACAACTAATTTAAAGATAGCATCATGTAATGCAACAACCATTGTTGAATTCCTATTATTCTGTTAAGTGAAATCTTGTATCATTTCTAATACTGGTTTTTTTTTTCCTATTGCTATTTTGTATTCTTTAAAAATAAAAAATGAGGGGCCGGGGAGATAGTTCAGTAGAATAAGTGCTTTCCTGGCAAGCACAGGGTCCTGAGTTCAATCCCCAGTAGCGCCAAAAAAAAAAAAGAAAAAAACCCCAAAACATTATACTTTTAGATCTTTTTCTTTGGTATGTAAAGACCTTCATAATATTTACATATTCATGACATTTATATACTTTATAAAAATTCTATTTTAGTAAACACATGTATACAACTATGTCTTATATAGAGATTTATTTATTTTTGTGTATTTAGTACAGGGTCTGCAGGGTCTCACTACATAGATCAGACTCGTAGTGATTCTCCTGTTTTCGGTCTCCCATTGCTGGGATTACAGGCGCACACCACCATCAGTCTCAATCACTGTCTCAGTGCCCCCCGGGGCAGAGCTGGCACAGCAGGCAAGGGATTGAACCCCGGCCTCTGCATTCTGCCTAAGCAGGTGCTTTAGTCTACTGAGCTATCTGGCTGATCTATAAAGATATATTTATTAAATATACTTTTTTATAATAAATTTTAGAAGTCTGGTGGGTTACTTTTAGTTAATAGCTGGTTTATTTCCTCTTTCATGAGCATGGAACAATTACAGAATTCTGGAGAATTAAAAGCAAATGTCTAAGAAGAGCAGGAATAATAAATTCTAAGTGGGAACATCAGAGCAGCTTTTAAGTTTTTTTTTTGAACTAGGGATAGAACTCAGGTCCTTGCGTTTGCCAGTCAAGCGCTTATCCTACTGAGCCATCTCCCCAGCCCCAAATGGAATAAGGATTTTTTTTTTTTTTTTTTTTTGCTCCGAATGCCTTCAGGGCAGGTTTGGCTGGCTTAAGTAGTGGGGATCGAACCACAGCAACCTGAGAATGATTGCTTTGTTGAAGCAGCCATTTAAAGAACTGAGCTAAGGGGCAGGCTTTTAAAAGGTGCCCTGAATTCGGAGGAGAAAGATTTGAAAGGCATTCAGTGAAGCCAGAAGGAAAGTGGAAATGTGCTTTTGTGCTTGCTGGCTGGAGGGGCTGCTGTCAGGAGAAGGCGCTGGATAGCATAATGAGAGGGGACTTGTCTGTCCAGAGGTTGAAACTGAAAACAGTTTCCAGGCTCTATCCCAGCATCATATCTTTGTCCTGTGTCAACCTTGACATCTGCCCCCTTCCTCTGCTGATGGAGGAGACTGAGAGCAGGACCCTCCGATGTTCTGTCTTCCCCCAAATAACTTTTCACTGTGTCCATTGACATTCTCAGCATTGTCTTGCTAAGTTCTGGGCCTTGTTGGTTTTAAAGAAATGCCTGTGAGGCTGAGGCCATTAAGTATAAAATATCTACCACAGAAATGCAAGAGATGTTCTTTTCTGATACTTTATTTGATAAAATCTTGATTAGGATACACATACATGCACAATTTTGAGAAACTTCACCAAGATTTGATTGCATGCCGCTATTGTGGGGGGAGAAATGCAATGCACAGAGCAGAAAAGAGGCTGCTGAGCCTAACAGTTGGCGTGGGCCAGCTTCCCGACTGCTGACCCTGTTCCAGGGGCCTAGCAGGAAAGGCGCAGGAAATCAAGCTTACATTTACCTTTTGTTGGCCCGCACTGATTACAGTTCTGCTAAAGTGCCAGTGGGAAACTACTGGCTAAAGCTGGCTCTGCTACAACCTGCCTTACACCAGGAACAACTGATGGAATGGTCCAGAAGCTTCTCTGAGCCTCTTCAGTAGTCCTTACTCACTGCCCTCCTGAAAGCTCCATGACTGTCGCTGGCCTTCTCCTCCTTATCAGCAGCACTCCTCTCTACCCAGCCCTGTTCTCCCAAGTGGCCTCCGGAAAAAAAATATAATTTTGGAGTCAGAAGTTCAGGGCACAGAGTTGCTGGGCTGGAAGACAGCCTGAATTTTAGCCAAAATGATCTCTGGAGCTAGCTGTCGTGAATTACAGTGACTCTGTCAGATAAAATAATAAATCTGAAGACACGTTTAGAAAGAGCCAATGGCATGGCCTCTCAGAAGGCCCCTAGTGCATCCTGATCCCCATTGCGCCTTCCTGTGTAGTTTCCTGCAGGCTGCATAGGGCTGACTTATTTGACCCATGGCAGGCCTGCTGTGAGGGAAGGCTGCTCCAAGTCACGAGAACATGAAGGCTGTCCTAGGGAGAGGACTGTGGGGCGGAGAATTAAGACCTTCTGCCTATATACAAAAGTTACATCTCTCATTATATAGGTCTTGCTTTATCTTGGTCTTAACCATCCAGCAGAAAAGTATGACAACAAAGTATAAAAAGTAAAGCCACATTAATATGCTGAGCTGTAAAAAGTTCAAGTCAATGACTTTGGACATTGTCAGTCTTATGGAAAACCTACTACTAATATGGACTACTGAACTCTATTGGGAGATTCTGCTGAATTCAAGCACCTACAATATTTAAATGACAATGGAATGCCTTTCTCTGACAAAACCAAAAAAGCGGGATAGAAGTGAATGCTCTTTTGTATCAGTATACTAAGAATAGTTAGGATAGATATACAGCTGCATTCTCTTAATTCAATAAATTAAGAGGTTTGTTCTAATTGTGTTTGAGACAGGATATCAGGTCTGCATCTTGTACAATGAATAACCACTAAGACAACAATATGCAATGTATTAATTATTGAAAATGTGCCAGTAATCGGTTGTGAAACTGTCTCATTGATATTTGTTTCTCAATAAAATTATATTTTAAAAAAAGACCTTCTGCCCAAAAGCAGCATCCACTTGCCTACTGCATGAGCGCACCATCTTGGAAGCAGACTCTCTAGTCCCACTTAAGCCTTTAACATCCTTGAATTTGAGCCTCTCGGCTCTGCTCGCCACAAATTCTTCACCTTCTCAAACTATGTGACCTACGATGTCTATGGTGGCCTGCAAGTTATCTCAGAACTTTTATTATCTTTATGATCCTCATAACCACCCCTTCTGAAATAGGAAGAATGTTTATGACAATCTACACTGCCCAGATGACAGCCCACAGACTCGAAGAGCTGAAGCCACTTAACCAAGATTACATGGCCACTATGTGTGGGTGTGGGGCGCTGGCCAAGGAGCCCAGCCTCCTGACCTCTACTTCAGGACACTTTCTACTGTGGTCCTCTGCTACTCCGGTGCTAGAAAGAAAGTGATCACAGACTTCTCATTTCCTGTTCTGCCTAGAGAAATAGACTATTGACTTTAGAGAGAGTTGCATTCCACTTGACACCAGCTCATACCTCTGGCCTTCCACAAAGATCAAAGAAATTCACCATATGGCCCCAGGGCATCTCAAGTTCAGAAGATTTGTGAGAGCAATACACATGTTTTATCCAACTCTTCTTTTTTAAATGTATCAATTATTTAATTGGGTTCTTAGTAAGAAATTTAGAACACTAATTTATGAGGATAAATTCTATTTGTCAGAGCAAAAATGGATCGCAGGTAGCCCTGGAGCTGAGGAACAGCCTTGATTTTTGCTAAAATCTGAGTCCACTGCTTTCTGATCCACCTTGCACTGCTCTGAAATCTGGTATCTGTCTCTCGGTGTCAAAGATCTCACCCTCCTGGTGTCTGGGTTTCCGCAGGTTCTTCTTCTTGAAGTAAGCATCAGTGAGGTGTCTGGGGATTTTTCACTCTGCTGATATCAATTTGTATAGAGGTGACAATGTCAAATTTCTGGTGTGTTCTTCATAGAGGAACACGATTAAGGTTAAGAGGCCCAGTCACAGGTAGCAAGCCACTGGCCAATTCCTTCAGGATGACCACTCTCTTGCCTCTCTGAAACCTACTGAGGATAATCAAGATGGTGCCAGGAGTGATTCTAGTTCAAAGTTTCCTCACATGCTGACTGAAGGGTTTCTTGCCATGGCTCAAGAGCTTTTGGGGCACATCTTCAGTAGGGTAGTATCTAGGCATTTTTCGAAGCTTAACCACCCTGGTACCTCCATTCTTGTCCCCACCAACTGGTTTTGTGATTGTAGCAAGAACTTTCTCCTCCTTTTCCTTCTCAACCTTTGATTTAGCAGCTGTGTACTTTCTCTTATTCAAAGCCTTTCTAGAATACATGTCAGATTGGAAGTGTCTACCAATTCCTCTAACCAGGACAGGATTTTGGCTGCAGTGGGGCTGCCCCTTCTTGGATTTTTTTTGCCTTCACCTTACCCTTTTTACCAGTACCACTGGCAGCAGCCTTCTTGGCTTTGGGTTTCTTCTCTTTAGTGTCTGGCTTCTCAGTTTTTTCACCTGCCATCTTACAAGATGGGAAAGAGCCCAAGCTAAAACTCTTCACACCTTAGTCTCCCTCCGATCATCTGTTTCTCTCCAGAGAGGACCTTGAAGTAAGAAGGGAAAGATGGTGACTCTGGATACTTGGTCTCAGACCTTGGTTGTGCCTTTTGAATGTCACTCTCAAGAGCTGCCTATTGAGGCTGGAGAGATAGCTCGGTGGTCTAAGTGCCTGCCCAGAAAGTGCAAGGGCCCAGGTTTGACCCATGCTGTGCTGGCCCAGGGACCTCAGTGTGTGGAGCCAATGACCAAGACCCGGCATGGTGGCATATGCCTGTAATCCCAGCCCTGGGGAGGCTGAGACAGGAGAATCACTATGAGTCTTAGCTGCATAGTGAGACCTTGTTCCAAATAAATAAAAAAGAATAACAAAAAAAGAGCTGCCTATTTGAAATACAGTTTGGAGTAGAAAAGATACTCTTGTGCTTTCCCTGACTTCTTCTATCGTCCTCCTCTGGTAACTTCTAATAGGACCCCTAGTTTTGGAGATCTCTGGCTGCAGGAGATAAGAAACCCTCCTTGATTACCTTACAAATCCTTTTGAGAGTACTAGTTCTCCAGGCTTTGATGTGGAAGGCATTCATGCAGCACAGACCCCAGCAAGGAAAGGAGGAGCACAGGAGAGCCAAAGCATCTCCGAGCTGCAGGACAATAAGGCAGGAGTTTAGCTGGGCGCTTGGATAACAGGAAACCATTCCAGCCACCCTTCTGTAGCTGAGATCTGCCAGGAGGGTAGGAGGACCCTGCCCAAATCCACTGGGCTACACAAGCTTGAATTTCCCATTGGTCCGATCAGCCAATAGGCAGGCTTAGTTCTACGCATGCAAACTCACAAGAGGCATAGATTTCTAGGGTGCAAGTAAGTTCTTGGAATACAGTGTAGCTGAACCACTACACTGTACAATGAAACCAGACAGAACAATGAAGAGAAATGCCCAAGGCTGATGGCAGAGCCAGAGCTGAAGCTCTGTGCCCTGTGCTACTTTTCTCCTTGTTTCATGTCTTGCTTGTAAACTGTCATGCTGCTAGCAGGTAACTTAGTACACTTTCTTCTCTTTCACCTTCTGGCTGAATCTGTTTGGGAAGTGACTACATCAGGGATTTGGAGTAACCTGTCCTTGAGATCTCCATCATGGTAATCAACTATTGTATCCTAGAACCCAACACATTTTACCACGAATTCTCACCTAACCTCCACGGGTACAACAATAATCCTAGCTTAATAATGTGCTGGAAGGATAAAATGAGGGGAAAGATCCCCTCACAGTACCTGCCACACAGAAACTTCCTAGTAAATGTCAGCCATCAATAAAAAGCAATCAGAGGGGCTGGGGAGATGGCTTAGTAGAATAAGCACTTCCCTAGCAAGTGCAAGGGCCTGAGTTCAATCCCCGGTTCCGCAAAAATAAATAAATAAATAAATAGTAATCAGAGTGAGCAAACATGTATAGAGAAAGAGTAATGGGGATTCCCATTACTCAGAGGTAGAATCCTTATCAAAAGGAAGATAAGTCTCCACAGTCTAAGCACCTGTCTGCAAACACAAGGGCCCAAGTTCTATCCCTGGTACTGCATGTCATGCCAGCCCTGAAGCCCTGGGTGCACTGTGGCTAAGACAGGAGGATCACGATGAATCTGAACTGCATAGTGAGACCCTGTATCCAATAAATAAATAATCAAAAAAATATCAGGCGGGACGTGTGTGAAGGTGAACCTGATCTCTTAGCTGGGCCAGTGGGGGTCCCACTCAATTTCTCCCGACCTGAGCACTAAAAGCGCATCTCCCGCTGGGCTGCTGGTCTCCTCCAGCTGAGATGATGTCTGCGGCCTGGAGGCCTATCTTCGGTGTGCCCTGCCTCAGAAGCATTTTCTCCCAGAAGCACAGCTGGCACGTGGCAGCTAGAACCTTCGAAAGCCATCTGTGGGCAGTGACCAAGTCTCAGCACAAACCTGCTGAGTAACTCTGGGTAAGTAAATTAGCCTCAGATGCCACATCCATAAACCGAAGTTAATAAAAACCTCCCCTGCTGTTGCCCTGGGGAGGGAGGGATGCAGAGAGAGAGGGATGAAGGGAGGGAGGGAGGGAGAATCAGTGGATTGTCAAAAGAAATTGCCTCGGGATAACAGGTGTGCACCCAAGACATTGTGATTCATCTAGGACTATTGAAAGAAGAAAAAGAAAAAGAAAGAAAACTTTGTAAAAAGGCTCAGGTAATTCTGCATGGCTTTGATAGTTTGTTCCCAAGAAAGGCTTCTAAGGGTGGGGGTACCACGGTGCACACCTGTCATCCCGGCTACTTGGGAGGCAGAGGCAGGAGGACCGGAAGTTTGAGGGCACCCTGAACCACTTGGCAAGACCTTAGAATAAAGCAAAAAGGGTCGGGTGTGTACTCTGATCTAGCGCACTTCTCTAGTGTGTGTAGGCCCTCGGTTCAATCCTCAGTATTCAGGAGAGGAAAAAAAAAAAGCATTCCAAAGACAGAGGGTTCCTAAGGAGCAGTGCGGTGGAGTTAAACTGTGCTAGCAAAGCCATGTCCCTGCGTGGCTGAAAGCTTAGTTTTCGGGTGGTCTTGGAGAGTCTGGGGTGTGTTAGTTCCGTTGTTGGAAGAGCAACAACGGAGAAGCCCGCAGAAGGTGTGACTCACCCCTCAAAACCAAAGCTTCCTTCGATTTTCCTCTTGTTCCCTGGAGGGTAAGCCGGAGTTCACCAAGCACATTTCCTTGGGAACCCCTAAGAAACTCACACTCCAGGACTTTGCTGAGAGCTGACAGATCAAAATCGCTGGGGCGTGACCGTGCAAATAGGCACACAGCAAGCCACCCAGGTGCTCCTTCTGCAAAGCACACCTGAGAGCACAAAGCTCTTCAAACCGAACCGGAATGTGTATTCCAGGCCCTTCAGGTCTTGTTAATGAGGAGTCTCATTTGATTCAGAAAGGCCAGCTGGGCTGAAGACCTAGGCGGCTCGTCAAGCACCTAGGGGTAGCTCTGCTTTGTTTTTTTGTTTTTTTTTTTTTCAGAACTGGGGATTGAATTCAGGATCTTGCACTTGCTAGGCAAGTGCTTATTCTACTGGTACCGCATGCCATACCAGCCCTGAAACCCTGGGTACACTGTGGCTAAGACAGGAGGATCACTATAAGTCCAAACTGCGTAGCAAGACCCTGTATCCAATAAAGAAATAATTAAAAAAAAAAAATCAGGCCAGCCATGTGTGATGGTGAACCTGTTCTCCTAGCTGGAGCTATCTCCCCAGCCCTTATTTGCTCTGATTTTGACACCACAATGAGTCCCAAGGCTCCAACTCTTAGTGACCTACAAGCCCACGGGGACACATGTGGAACAGCTTCGGAGCACAGAGTTGCAGCTCAGCGCTGGTATTCTTATTTTTTGTCATGCTGAGGATGAACCCTGGTCCTGGCTCTGCTAAGCAAGCACAGCATTATTTATTATTTCTTTTTTGGTTGTTGTTGTTGTTGTTGTTTGACACTGGGTCTCAATTTGTAGTTCAGGTGCCCTTGAATTCACTATGTAGCCCGGGTTGGCCTTGAACTGAGTGATCCTCCTGCCTCAGTCTCCCAAGTGCTGGGATCATAGGCATGTACCACCATGCCTGGCAGCATTGATTATTTCTTTAGAAAGACACTCCCTGGTAGTTCTCACCAGGGTGAAGACTGCAAGCTTACACCGTCATTCCTTGGACACTCTCTGAATCATTCCACAGCCTTAGCTCCCCTTTCTATAAGGTATTGTCATTTGTCATGATTTGGGGCTTTTTGTAAGGGGAACAACACAATACAGGACATATTTTATAAGACTTTATAATGAATCACCCAAAGCATCATACATGGGAGTGCAGGAAATCTGTCCATACACTAAAGATCACAGAATCCAGCTGAGGGCCTGGATCCTAATATCCTGCACGAGTCCAGCTGAAAGCCTAGAACCCCTAACAATGCTACCATAAGTCCGACTGGAGGCCTAGAGCCCACAACAAGGTTCCATGTAGGCCTGCTTCACAGAGCTGCTCTGGGAAGGCCCAAAGGTCAGTGGTAGAAGCTAGGAAGTCTATGACAGCAGGATGAAGGATCTGTGCCAGCAGGCTGGGGGATCTGCATGCACTGCAGCCAGGAAGCGACACTCAAGGTAAGCACCAGAGCTCCCTCCCTTAAAGGTACCACAGTTATCCTCAGCAGCAGGGAGGTCCTGAGCTCCTCTGAGGATGAAGAAAGCCAAGTTCTCATCAGAAAAGCTTGCATGACAAAGTCCTCCAGCAAAATGGCCCAAGAGCACCAGCAGCTCCCAGCAGCTACCCAACAGCTTCCCTAACAGCCTCCCCACAGCTTCTCCAGTTCGGCCTCTTGTGCCACCTGCGATACTCCTCAGGTGGGCCTCCCACACCCCACACCATGCTGGCTCTGCTCAGTGGCTGTAATGAGCTGACCACCAGCCAGCCATCCACCACATCATTTCAAATGCAGAAACCAGAAGCACACAACACAAAGACTCACTGAAGGCTGGGGAGCAGCCTTTATTGCTTGCCCTCGCATCCTCAGCCTTCCCAAGGGCCCACAGCTTTGGGTTCCTTCTTAATGGACACTCACCTCAGATTTGCTCTGAAAAATTCTGCTCCACCTCCAGCTTGATTTCTTGTTCTGTGCTCCAAATCTGAATTTTGCTTTTACTTTGACAAATACTTTCTGAACGTTAAAAAATTCTCCACTCCTTCACTTACAAAGCAGCCGTGGAAGCACTTTCTTCTATGCCTTAGGCTATTTTGACTATTATAACCAATTACCTTTGACTAAATCATTTATAAATAGCACAAATTCATTACTCACAGCTTGGTGCCTCGGAGGTCCCAGACCAAGGCAGTAGCAGACTCAGCATCCTGTGGGCACCCACTGCCCTTAGATGGTGGCTGCTAGTTCTTATGGGAAGGAAGGGGCAACAAGCCCCTCTCATTGAGCACGTCCTATAAGGCCTAATCCTTACAACATGGTCCATCCCAACCTAATCACCTTCCAGGGGCCCCACCTGCTGACATCACCACAATGGAGATTTGGTTCTAACAGGATTTTGGGAGAAATGTTCATTACTATAGCAATCACAGCAACAAGATATTGCAGAGAAACACAATCTCTGGCTGCTGGCTCTTCACAGTTTAAGACATGAACAAGATGGGCCACTGAGCCTGACATAAACTTTACACGATGAACAGACAAGG
>NW_004524577.1:24444171-24472119 GCF_000260255.1 Octodon degus | reverse complement strand
TGCTGGGATTACAGGCGCACACCACCATCAGTCTCAATCACTGTCTCAGTGCCCCCCGGGGCAGAGCTGGCACAGCAGGCAAGGGATTGAACCCCGGCCTCTGCATTCTGCCTAAGCAGGTGCTTTAGTCTACTGAGCTATCTGGCTGATCTATAAAGATATATTTATTAAATATACTTTTTTATAATAAATTTTAGAAGTCTGGTGGGTTACTTTTAGTTAATAGCTGGTTTATTTCCTCTTTCATGAGCATGGAACAATTACAGAATTCTGGAGAATTAAAAGCAAATGTCTAAGAAGAGCAGGAATAATAAATTCTAAGTGGGAACATCAGAGCAGCTTTTAAGTTTTTTTTTTGAACTAGGGATAGAACTCAGGTCCTTGCGTTTGCCAGTCAAGCGCTTATCCTACTGAGCCATCTCCCCAGCCCCAAATGGAATAAGGATTTTTTTTTTTTTTTTTTTTTGCTCCGAATGCCTTCAGGGCAGGTTTGGCTGGCTTAAGTAGTGGGGATCGAACCACAGCAACCTGAGAATGATTGCTTTGTTGAAGCAGCCATTTAAAGAACTGAGCTAAGGGGCAGGCTTTTAAAAGGTGCCCTGAATTCGGAGGAGAAAGATTTGAAAGGCATTCAGTGAAGCCAGAAGGAAAGTGGAAATGTGCTTTTGTGCTTGCTGGCTGGAGGGGCTGCTGTCAGGAGAAGGCGCTGGATAGCATAATGAGAGGGGACTTGTCTGTCCAGAGGTTGAAACTGAAAACAGTTTCCAGGCTCTATCCCAGCATCATATCTTTGTCCTGTGTCAACCTTGACATCTGCCCCCTTCCTCTGCTGATGGAGGAGACTGAGAGCAGGACCCTCCGATGTTCTGTCTTCCCCCAAATAACTTTTCACTGTGTCCATTGACATTCTCAGCATTGTCTTGCTAAGTTCTGGGCCTTGTTGGTTTTAAAGAAATGCCTGTGAGGCTGAGGCCATTAAGTATAAAATATCTACCACAGAAATGCAAGAGATGTTCTTTTCTGATACTTTATTTGATAAAATCTTGATTAGGATACACATACATGCACAATTTTGAGAAACTTCACCAAGATTTGATTGCATGCCGCTATTGTGGGGGGAGAAATGCAATGCACAGAGCAGAAAAGAGGCTGCTGAGCCTAACAGTTGGCGTGGGCCAGCTTCCCGACTGCTGACCCTGTTCCAGGGGCCTAGCAGGAAAGGCGCAGGAAATCAAGCTTACATTTACCTTTTGTTGGCCCGCACTGATTACAGTTCTGCTAAAGTGCCAGTGGGAAACTACTGGCTAAAGCTGGCTCTGCTACAACCTGCCTTACACCAGGAACAACTGATGGAATGGTCCAGAAGCTTCTCTGAGCCTCTTCAGTAGTCCTTACTCACTGCCCTCCTGAAAGCTCCATGACTGTCGCTGGCCTTCTCCTCCTTATCAGCAGCACTCCTCTCTACCCAGCCCTGTTCTCCCAAGTGGCCTCCGGAAAAAAAATATAATTTTGGAGTCAGAAGTTCAGGGCACAGAGTTGCTGGGCTGGAAGACAGCCTGAATTTTAGCCAAAATGATCTCTGGAGCTAGCTGTCGTGAATTACAGTGACTCTGTCAGATAAAATAATAAATCTGAAGACACGTTTAGAAAGAGCCAATGGCATGGCCTCTCAGAAGGCCCCTAGTGCATCCTGATCCCCATTGCGCCTTCCTGTGTAGTTTCCTGCAGGCTGCATAGGGCTGACTTATTTGACCCATGGCAGGCCTGCTGTGAGGGAAGGCTGCTCCAAGTCACGAGAACATGAAGGCTGTCCTAGGGAGAGGACTGTGGGGCGGAGAATTAAGACCTTCTGCCTATATACAAAAGTTACATCTCTCATTATATAGGTCTTGCTTTATCTTGGTCTTAACCATCCAGCAGAAAAGTATGACAACAAAGTATAAAAAGTAAAGCCACATTAATATGCTGAGCTGTAAAAAGTTCAAGTCAATGACTTTGGACATTGTCAGTCTTATGGAAAACCTACTACTAATATGGACTACTGAACTCTATTGGGAGATTCTGCTGAATTCAAGCACCTACAATATTTAAATGACAATGGAATGCCTTTCTCTGACAAAACCAAAAAAGCGGGATAGAAGTGAATGCTCTTTTGTATCAGTATACTAAGAATAGTTAGGATAGATATACAGCTGCATTCTCTTAATTCAATAAATTAAGAGGTTTGTTCTAATTGTGTTTGAGACAGGATATCAGGTCTGCATCTTGTACAATGAATAACCACTAAGACAACAATATGCAATGTATTAATTATTGAAAATGTGCCAGTAATCGGTTGTGAAACTGTCTCATTGATATTTGTTTCTCAATAAAATTATATTTTAAAAAAAGACCTTCTGCCCAAAAGCAGCATCCACTTGCCTACTGCATGAGCGCACCATCTTGGAAGCAGACTCTCTAGTCCCACTTAAGCCTTTAACATCCTTGAATTTGAGCCTCTCGGCTCTGCTCGCCACAAATTCTTCACCTTCTCAAACTATGTGACCTACGATGTCTATGGTGGCCTGCAAGTTATCTCAGAACTTTTATTATCTTTATGATCCTCATAACCACCCCTTCTGAAATAGGAAGAATGTTTATGACAATCTACACTGCCCAGATGACAGCCCACAGACTCGAAGAGCTGAAGCCACTTAACCAAGATTACATGGCCACTATGTGTGGGTGTGGGGCGCTGGCCAAGGAGCCCAGCCTCCTGACCTCTACTTCAGGACACTTTCTACTGTGGTCCTCTGCTACTCCGGTGCTAGAAAGAAAGTGATCACAGACTTCTCATTTCCTGTTCTGCCTAGAGAAATAGACTATTGACTTTAGAGAGAGTTGCATTCCACTTGACACCAGCTCATACCTCTGGCCTTCCACAAAGATCAAAGAAATTCACCATATGGCCCCAGGGCATCTCAAGTTCAGAAGATTTGTGAGAGCAATACACATGTTTTATCCAACTCTTCTTTTTTAAATGTATCAATTATTTAATTGGGTTCTTAGTAAGAAATTTAGAACACTAATTTATGAGGATAAATTCTATTTGTCAGAGCAAAAATGGATCGCAGGTAGCCCTGGAGCTGAGGAACAGCCTTGATTTTTGCTAAAATCTGAGTCCACTGCTTTCTGATCCACCTTGCACTGCTCTGAAATCTGGTATCTGTCTCTCGGTGTCAAAGATCTCACCCTCCTGGTGTCTGGGTTTCCGCAGGTTCTTCTTCTTGAAGTAAGCATCAGTGAGGTGTCTGGGGATTTTTCACTCTGCTGATATCAATTTGTATAGAGGTGACAATGTCAAATTTCTGGTGTGTTCTTCATAGAGGAACACGATTAAGGTTAAGAGGCCCAGTCACAGGTAGCAAGCCACTGGCCAATTCCTTCAGGATGACCACTCTCTTGCCTCTCTGAAACCTACTGAGGATAATCAAGATGGTGCCAGGAGTGATTCTAGTTCAAAGTTTCCTCACATGCTGACTGAAGGGTTTCTTGCCATGGCTCAAGAGCTTTTGGGGCACATCTTCAGTAGGGTAGTATCTAGGCATTTTTCGAAGCTTAACCACCCTGGTACCTCCATTCTTGTCCCCACCAACTGGTTTTGTGATTGTAGCAAGAACTTTCTCCTCCTTTTCCTTCTCAACCTTTGATTTAGCAGCTGTGTACTTTCTCTTATTCAAAGCCTTTCTAGAATACATGTCAGATTGGAAGTGTCTACCAATTCCTCTAACCAGGACAGGATTTTGGCTGCAGTGGGGCTGCCCCTTCTTGGATTTTTTTTGCCTTCACCTTACCCTTTTTACCAGTACCACTGGCAGCAGCCTTCTTGGCTTTGGGTTTCTTCTCTTTAGTGTCTGGCTTCTCAGTTTTTTCACCTGCCATCTTACAAGATGGGAAAGAGCCCAAGCTAAAACTCTTCACACCTTAGTCTCCCTCCGATCATCTGTTTCTCTCCAGAGAGGACCTTGAAGTAAGAAGGGAAAGATGGTGACTCTGGATACTTGGTCTCAGACCTTGGTTGTGCCTTTTGAATGTCACTCTCAAGAGCTGCCTATTGAGGCTGGAGAGATAGCTCGGTGGTCTAAGTGCCTGCCCAGAAAGTGCAAGGGCCCAGGTTTGACCCATGCTGTGCTGGCCCAGGGACCTCAGTGTGTGGAGCCAATGACCAAGACCCGGCATGGTGGCATATGCCTGTAATCCCAGCCCTGGGGAGGCTGAGACAGGAGAATCACTATGAGTCTTAGCTGCATAGTGAGACCTTGTTCCAAATAAATAAAAAAGAATAACAAAAAAAGAGCTGCCTATTTGAAATACAGTTTGGAGTAGAAAAGATACTCTTGTGCTTTCCCTGACTTCTTCTATCGTCCTCCTCTGGTAACTTCTAATAGGACCCCTAGTTTTGGAGATCTCTGGCTGCAGGAGATAAGAAACCCTCCTTGATTACCTTACAAATCCTTTTGAGAGTACTAGTTCTCCAGGCTTTGATGTGGAAGGCATTCATGCAGCACAGACCCCAGCAAGGAAAGGAGGAGCACAGGAGAGCCAAAGCATCTCCGAGCTGCAGGACAATAAGGCAGGAGTTTAGCTGGGCGCTTGGATAACAGGAAACCATTCCAGCCACCCTTCTGTAGCTGAGATCTGCCAGGAGGGTAGGAGGACCCTGCCCAAATCCACTGGGCTACACAAGCTTGAATTTCCCATTGGTCCGATCAGCCAATAGGCAGGCTTAGTTCTACGCATGCAAACTCACAAGAGGCATAGATTTCTAGGGTGCAAGTAAGTTCTTGGAATACAGTGTAGCTGAACCACTACACTGTACAATGAAACCAGACAGAACAATGAAGAGAAATGCCCAAGGCTGATGGCAGAGCCAGAGCTGAAGCTCTGTGCCCTGTGCTACTTTTCTCCTTGTTTCATGTCTTGCTTGTAAACTGTCATGCTGCTAGCAGGTAACTTAGTACACTTTCTTCTCTTTCACCTTCTGGCTGAATCTGTTTGGGAAGTGACTACATCAGGGATTTGGAGTAACCTGTCCTTGAGATCTCCATCATGGTAATCAACTATTGTATCCTAGAACCCAACACATTTTACCACGAATTCTCACCTAACCTCCACGGGTACAACAATAATCCTAGCTTAATAATGTGCTGGAAGGATAAAATGAGGGGAAAGATCCCCTCACAGTACCTGCCACACAGAAACTTCCTAGTAAATGTCAGCCATCAATAAAAAGCAATCAGAGGGGCTGGGGAGATGGCTTAGTAGAATAAGCACTTCCCTAGCAAGTGCAAGGGCCTGAGTTCAATCCCCGGTTCCGCAAAAATAAATAAATAAATAAATAGTAATCAGAGTGAGCAAACATGTATAGAGAAAGAGTAATGGGGATTCCCATTACTCAGAGGTAGAATCCTTATCAAAAGGAAGATAAGTCTCCACAGTCTAAGCACCTGTCTGCAAACACAAGGGCCCAAGTTCTATCCCTGGTACTGCATGTCATGCCAGCCCTGAAGCCCTGGGTGCACTGTGGCTAAGACAGGAGGATCACGATGAATCTGAACTGCATAGTGAGACCCTGTATCCAATAAATAAATAATCAAAAAAATATCAGGCGGGACGTGTGTGAAGGTGAACCTGATCTCTTAGCTGGGCCAGTGGGGGTCCCACTCAATTTCTCCCGACCTGAGCACTAAAAGCGCATCTCCCGCTGGGCTGCTGGTCTCCTCCAGCTGAGATGATGTCTGCGGCCTGGAGGCCTATCTTCGGTGTGCCCTGCCTCAGAAGCATTTTCTCCCAGAAGCACAGCTGGCACGTGGCAGCTAGAACCTTCGAAAGCCATCTGTGGGCAGTGACCAAGTCTCAGCACAAACCTGCTGAGTAACTCTGGGTAAGTAAATTAGCCTCAGATGCCACATCCATAAACCGAAGTTAATAAAAACCTCCCCTGCTGTTGCCCTGGGGAGGGAGGGATGCAGAGAGAGAGGGATGAAGGGAGGGAGGGAGGGAGAATCAGTGGATTGTCAAAAGAAATTGCCTCGGGATAACAGGTGTGCACCCAAGACATTGTGATTCATCTAGGACTATTGAAAGAAGAAAAAGAAAAAGAAAGAAAACTTTGTAAAAAGGCTCAGGTAATTCTGCATGGCTTTGATAGTTTGTTCCCAAGAAAGGCTTCTAAGGGTGGGGGTACCACGGTGCACACCTGTCATCCCGGCTACTTGGGAGGCAGAGGCAGGAGGACCGGAAGTTTGAGGGCACCCTGAACCACTTGGCAAGACCTTAGAATAAAGCAAAAAGGGTCGGGTGTGTACTCTGATCTAGCGCACTTCTCTAGTGTGTGTAGGCCCTCGGTTCAATCCTCAGTATTCAGGAGAGGAAAAAAAAAAAGCATTCCAAAGACAGAGGGTTCCTAAGGAGCAGTGCGGTGGAGTTAAACTGTGCTAGCAAAGCCATGTCCCTGCGTGGCTGAAAGCTTAGTTTTCGGGTGGTCTTGGAGAGTCTGGGGTGTGTTAGTTCCGTTGTTGGAAGAGCAACAACGGAGAAGCCCGCAGAAGGTGTGACTCACCCCTCAAAACCAAAGCTTCCTTCGATTTTCCTCTTGTTCCCTGGAGGGTAAGCCGGAGTTCACCAAGCACATTTCCTTGGGAACCCCTAAGAAACTCACACTCCAGGACTTTGCTGAGAGCTGACAGATCAAAATCGCTGGGGCGTGACCGTGCAAATAGGCACACAGCAAGCCACCCAGGTGCTCCTTCTGCAAAGCACACCTGAGAGCACAAAGCTCTTCAAACCGAACCGGAATGTGTATTCCAGGCCCTTCAGGTCTTGTTAATGAGGAGTCTCATTTGATTCAGAAAGGCCAGCTGGGCTGAAGACCTAGGCGGCTCGTCAAGCACCTAGGGGTAGCTCTGCTTTGTTTTTTTGTTTTTTTTTTTTTCAGAACTGGGGATTGAATTCAGGATCTTGCACTTGCTAGGCAAGTGCTTATTCTACTGGTACCGCATGCCATACCAGCCCTGAAACCCTGGGTACACTGTGGCTAAGACAGGAGGATCACTATAAGTCCAAACTGCGTAGCAAGACCCTGTATCCAATAAAGAAATAATTAAAAAAAAAAAATCAGGCCAGCCATGTGTGATGGTGAACCTGTTCTCCTAGCTGGAGCTATCTCCCCAGCCCTTATTTGCTCTGATTTTGACACCACAATGAGTCCCAAGGCTCCAACTCTTAGTGACCTACAAGCCCACGGGGACACATGTGGAACAGCTTCGGAGCACAGAGTTGCAGCTCAGCGCTGGTATTCTTATTTTTTGTCATGCTGAGGATGAACCCTGGTCCTGGCTCTGCTAAGCAAGCACAGCATTATTTATTATTTCTTTTTTGGTTGTTGTTGTTGTTGTTGTTTGACACTGGGTCTCAATTTGTAGTTCAGGTGCCCTTGAATTCACTATGTAGCCCGGGTTGGCCTTGAACTGAGTGATCCTCCTGCCTCAGTCTCCCAAGTGCTGGGATCATAGGCATGTACCACCATGCCTGGCAGCATTGATTATTTCTTTAGAAAGACACTCCCTGGTAGTTCTCACCAGGGTGAAGACTGCAAGCTTACACCGTCATTCCTTGGACACTCTCTGAATCATTCCACAGCCTTAGCTCCCCTTTCTATAAGGTATTGTCATTTGTCATGATTTGGGGCTTTTTGTAAGGGGAACAACACAATACAGGACATATTTTATAAGACTTTATAATGAATCACCCAAAGCATCATACATGGGAGTGCAGGAAATCTGTCCATACACTAAAGATCACAGAATCCAGCTGAGGGCCTGGATCCTAATATCCTGCACGAGTCCAGCTGAAAGCCTAGAACCCCTAACAATGCTACCATAAGTCCGACTGGAGGCCTAGAGCCCACAACAAGGTTCCATGTAGGCCTGCTTCACAGAGCTGCTCTGGGAAGGCCCAAAGGTCAGTGGTAGAAGCTAGGAAGTCTATGACAGCAGGATGAAGGATCTGTGCCAGCAGGCTGGGGGATCTGCATGCACTGCAGCCAGGAAGCGACACTCAAGGTAAGCACCAGAGCTCCCTCCCTTAAAGGTACCACAGTTATCCTCAGCAGCAGGGAGGTCCTGAGCTCCTCTGAGGATGAAGAAAGCCAAGTTCTCATCAGAAAAGCTTGCATGACAAAGTCCTCCAGCAAAATGGCCCAAGAGCACCAGCAGCTCCCAGCAGCTACCCAACAGCTTCCCTAACAGCCTCCCCACAGCTTCTCCAGTTCGGCCTCTTGTGCCACCTGCGATACTCCTCAGGTGGGCCTCCCACACCCCACACCATGCTGGCTCTGCTCAGTGGCTGTAATGAGCTGACCACCAGCCAGCCATCCACCACATCATTTCAAATGCAGAAACCAGAAGCACACAACACAAAGACTCACTGAAGGCTGGGGAGCAGCCTTTATTGCTTGCCCTCGCATCCTCAGCCTTCCCAAGGGCCCACAGCTTTGGGTTCCTTCTTAATGGACACTCACCTCAGATTTGCTCTGAAAAATTCTGCTCCACCTCCAGCTTGATTTCTTGTTCTGTGCTCCAAATCTGAATTTTGCTTTTACTTTGACAAATACTTTCTGAACGTTAAAAAATTCTCCACTCCTTCACTTACAAAGCAGCCGTGGAAGCACTTTCTTCTATGCCTTAGGCTATTTTGACTATTATAACCAATTACCTTTGACTAAATCATTTATAAATAGCACAAATTCATTACTCACAGCTTGGTGCCTCGGAGGTCCCAGACCAAGGCAGTAGCAGACTCAGCATCCTGTGGGCACCCACTGCCCTTAGATGGTGGCTGCTAGTTCTTATGGGAAGGAAGGGGCAACAAGCCCCTCTCATTGAGCACGTCCTATAAGGCCTAATCCTTACAACATGGTCCATCCCAACCTAATCACCTTCCAGGGGCCCCACCTGCTGACATCACCACAATGGAGATTTGGTTCTAACAGGATTTTGGGAGAAATGTTCATTACTATAGCAATCACAACAACAAGATATTGCAGAGAAACACAATCTCTGGCTGCTGGCTCTTCACAGTTTAAGACATGAACAAGATGGGCCACTGAGCCTGACATAAACTTTACACGATGAACAGACAAGGAAGATTTTAGCCACGGAGGTCATGGGCGAGTGGGCAAAGTGTGGGAGCCAGGCAAAGGAAGTAGCTGGGGTGGAGAGGGAGGGAGAAGACCTACAGTTTCCAAGCCAGGCAGAGGGAGGAAGGAAGGAACGACAATGCTCCCATGGCCTGAGCCAGGGCAGTCATGAGCGATTCAGTGACATCAATGGGTTTCTTCTTCCCAAAGGGAAACAAAGGGAAGTTGTCCTCCAGATACTTGGAGCTTAGATGTCTCAGGCAGGCAGATGCGATTTTCTCCTAATAGGAGCCCCACAGACAGCCCTCCGCAGGAGAGAGAAAATCAGCTTCCAGCTGCGTCAGCTGCGGTGGTTGATTTTCAGCCAATTGCACCTAGCGTGAGCTGGAAAAGGTACCAATTAGCTGTTTGGATTTAGCAGCAGTCAAGAAAACCGCTTGAGTGAGCTCAGCCCCTCTCCAATCTGACCTCATCATCTTCCTCATTTAGACCAGGGAGGGATCAGGTGATAGGACACCACGCCGTCCAGACAGTGTAAATTCACATATCCTGACCCCGAAAGAGGAAGAGGGTGGCGCCAGGGCCTGATTCACCAGGACAAATGCCCTGTGCCATTGTAGTACATTAACACAATTTAAAAGTGAAATCCTAGTGGGGAAGATGTACCTAATGCTGCTAGCTTCTAAGCTCCAAACTTTTTGATGAGAATGATTTAACTCTCAGCACACCCCGTGACTGTCCATGTCATCCTCACCATAGTAATGTCACGCAAAGGACCAGGAGCTTCTCCAGGGTCCCAGGGCCAGTCGGTAGTGTCAGTAGAATGGGAACCCTGATAGCTTTTCTCCAGGATCAACACACTTCATGTTAGGACAATATGCTTTATGAAATTTTGTAATCAAACTTCAGTGTCAAGTCCTACTACCACAAAAGCAGATTCTGCTCACACAATACATACCCTTCGCCTTCTCATTCCTGAGACCCTTGCTTTCAATTCTTGGAGACATATTTTGAGTATGTACTACTATAGTTCTAAATGCTATTCCTGTGTTTAATTATCTTGGTTTATATTTTTGGCATAGTCAACTTAATTTTTATTATAGTAGATGAACCCTTCAGCTCTCATATTCCTTCACTGTGATTATCATAATGTTTGGTTACATCTATATTCAGTGTTTTCATTATCCTCAAAGACTGCTCATTTCTAAACCAAATGATATATACTCTTTACACTTCCTATTTTGTACCCCCTCTTGTTTTTCCTGGAGTTAAGGATTGCTTAATTTTTTTATTTTCTCAAGGTCGCCACTGTGTGCTTTTTTGATTTAATGCAATGGTTTTCCATACACTATTTCATATCTGTGACCTCATCAGCTAGCTGTAAATTTTAATATCCCTTTCTGAAGACATTCCTCCAGAGCTCTTGCTGTCCTCGTCTCCCTCCCTGCTCGCTACTCTTGCTGCATGCACCCTATTGTCTGGGGACTTCCCTTTGCCCTTATACTTGGATTTCCTTTCACCTCCTTCCTGTGTGATTCCCCCGTTTGCTCAGATCCTTGTCTTCCTGTTTCCTAGTTTTTCCTGTTTCGGTCAGCACATCCTCCAACAGTTTCCTAAAAAGGGAGATGGAGGGCCAGCCTGACAGCTCAGCAGACTAAAGCGCCTGCTTAGGTAGAGCGCAGTGGCCCAGGTTCCATCCTCCACTTGCCATGCCAGCACCACCCCGGGATGCGCTTAGAAGGTGATGGAGACTGGGCATGGTGGCGCGCACCTGTCATCCCAGCTCTCGGGAGGCTGAAAACAGGAGGATCACTATGCATCTGATCTATGCAGTGAGACCTTGCAGACCCCATAGACCCTGTCCTAAATACAGAAAAGGAAAAAAAAAAAAAAAAGGAAATTGAAAGATTATTTGTCTCTCCTGAGCTTGCAGGGTAGGTAAGGAGCAAAACTTAGAAAGTCTAAGCGAGTTTCATGTAGCTGTTAAATCACCCCTCTCGTCCTTCCCGACTTGCCCCATTCTCCAATCTTTTCCCATGGTTTTCAGTACTGAAGGTCACCGAAGTTGATGCTTTTCTAGAGTCCTGCAGGTGACCTGGCTTTGTACATAATGCTTTTATCTTGCACTGTTGTCCTAAGCCATTTAGCAAGCTTTTCTGTGTCTATATCTCACACTTCAGATCATCATTATTTGGCTTTCAGTGTCATGAATGACTGTGTTGCTACTTTTTGTGATTCTTATCAGTGAGGTCAGTTTTGAGGGGAAAGTAGACCTCTTTGACACTGATACTCTGTTGCTGCTAGCCCATGTGGTCTGTGCCTTGTATCCAACTGAGCTGATAACAGATTAGTTTGGATCTGAAGATGGAAAGAAATCCTTACTCAATTTAAGTTTCCTCAAAATTAGCACATTATTGTTTCTCTGGTCAGCTGATGTCCTGAAGGCCTGGGAGTGAGGTCGTTTTGTACAAGCTCCATGGTTTACTTTCATCTTCCTCCAAGTCCGGATGGAATCCTCTCAGTGCTTGTATAAATGACAATGAGACTTTCAATCATTCTATAACAGTCATTTCCAGTGCTTGTTAGAAAAAGAAAAGAGAAAAGGAAAGATTGCCAGGGCCTCTGAATCAGTAAGATCCACTAGTTAAACTTTTAAAAAATACTCAGGCCAGGGGCCAGGGAGATGGCTCAGTGGAATAAGCACTTCCCTGGCAAGTGCAAGGGCCTGAGTTCAATCCCTGGTTCCAGAAAAAGAACCAAAAAAACCCCTCAGGCCAGTGTTGCACAGATTGCACTTAGCTCAGCACTGTGACAACTTAATTCAATGCTCAAGCCAAGGTGCTGGGCTCCTGCTGTGCAACACCATCTGTCTGTCCCTTCCTTTACTTCCTGATTGATAAAGAAACCCAAGTTATAGTTCAACAACATTGCAGGACTTTACTTGTAAAATAGCTACTTGCAGGTCTCGTTCTGTAACCATGTTACAACTTGTTCTTATACATAATTATTTATGGTCTCTAAATTGTGGTTCAACTCCAGTCCTCACTATCCCTAAGAACACTGGAGAAGTTCTGGAAACAATAACAAACATTGGCTTAGCCATCACTACGTGCCAGGTGTTATTCTGAGGGCTTTGCTGTTACTCATTCAATTTTGTAACCCCAAGAGGTAAGTACTTTTATTATCCTGATTATACAGATAGGGAAACTGATGATTAGAGAGTTAAACAACCTGTCCAGGTCAGACAGCTAGTAAGCGGAAGAGCTGCCAGCCCTTTGACAGGGACCAAGAGCCTGAGGAAGGCACAGGTGTGAGCCAGTGCAGATTCTTGCTCACTTCAGCTTTCTGACATCACGTAGGTATTCCCCGGTGTAGCAGGGGCCAGCACCAGGAGCCATGCAGACAATGATTGTTGGAAGTGTCCCCCAGAAACCACAGCCTGACACAGCAAAAAACCATCCCCTCACCCACCTCCTGGTCCTGGGTTGTTCACGCCTTGGATGAAAGAAGTTCACCAAGACGTTATGTTGAGCAGACATAGAGAAAGAATTTATTGTAAAGTAGATGAGCTCCGCCTTCAGGGGAACAGTGCCATGCAGGCATCTGTCCTGAGAGTGAGTTTGGGAGCCTTCTACGCACATAAAAGTTAATCTTGCTGTTCGGAGAACTGGGATAATTGTAATGTTTTTGACATTTTACTTAGAAGTTACTTTGGAGTTATGAAATATCTTCTTGTCCCTTTTTAAGTGGTCATTGTTTCCTCAGAGGCTTTTTAATCATGTCAGAAAGTTAGGAAAGATGTATTCTTAATTTAAAACAGGTGCCAGCCCGAGGCAGCAGGACTTTAAGGAACGTTTCCTTTCCTGATATCACTGGATTCTCGATTGTGGCAGCCAGGAGTGCTGTGTGCATTGCTCTGTACTTAGATGGCTAGGTGGCCAGTTTTCACAAGAAATGTGTACAAGTGTAACTTTAAAATGTCATTGTGCTCTATGGGATCATTTTGGGTCCAGGACCTAGCAAGTGACTATAAATGCATTATACATTGAAGTCTTTCTTTGCTGGTGATGCATGCTATTTTAGACCCTCCTTTAACACTTGGGCCCACTAATGTCTAATAGAAATGCGTGAGCAACTGGTAGTCTCAAACCTGGCACAGTTATATTAGTGTAATACCGCCCAATCCAGGTGTCTCCGATGTCCATCTCAGCTTAGCTTAAATGGTCTGACAGTTGAGGCTGCTCAAACAAAAGTTTCCAAAGAGTGATAGAAATGGTAAGAATAAGAACAGGTCTGAGCATAGCCATGGCCATTGTTTACATCAAAGCCATTCATTCTGTGAGCAAAATAGGATTTTCTAAGTCTCTCCCCCTTGTAAAATAAAGATAATTAAAATACCAACTTAACAGAATTTGCAATGAGAATTAAATGAGATGGTCTGGTGTGGTGGTGCAGACCTGTAGTCTTAGCACTCTGGGAAGATTACAAGTTCAAATCCAGCCTACGCAACTTAGTGGCTTACTGAGATCATGTCTTAAAACACAAAATACAAAAGTGGGGCCACTGCCCCTCTGCCACAAAGGGAGACATCATGAATCCTCGGTGAGCCTCTAGGGAGGTGAGATATCCCATGCACCTCCACTCCGCCATACAGGAAGACAATGTGGAGCCTCAAAAATGTCAGGATGAAGGAGCAAAATGCAACCTCAGACCTCCAGCCCACCCTGAACAAATCCAGAATACATCAACAAAGAAGAAATCAGAAGTCATACATGTTATACATGAAACATCTGAAATGATAACAACTGAAGTAAATAAACAACTCCAGGAGGCTAGGAGGAAATCAGATTAGAAATAATCCTCAGGTAAAATAAAAAATGAAAACCATAATGAAAGAATTGCTCAGCATATCCAAAAGGATCTGTCTTGATAAAATTATTATTGATATCTAGACTAAAAAAATAGAAGAACATAGAAAAATGATTGAAACCTTGAATGAATAATATAGGAAAGAATTAGAATGTATGAAACAGGTTCAAAGCCATATTCAGGAAATCAAAAATTGTATTGAAAGCTGGTGAAACTTCTTGAACGACACTGAAAATAGACTTTAAGATCTTGAAGACAGGATTACAGCTAGCAATCATGAAAACAAACATCTCTTAAAAAATAACAAGGAACAAGGGAATAATAAGTCAACAGCTGCAAGGTGATACAGTAAAAAACAACATAAGATTAATAGGTATCAATGAAATGGCAGGAGTCAATGTGGATGACATGAAAAATTATTTGCAGAACTAATAGCAAAAAATTTCCCAAGTATGGGAAATCAATCTGACATATAGTAAGTGATGCATATAGAACTCCAATTAACCATAACCAAAATAAATCTATACCCAGACATATAATAATCTAGATGCCAGAAACTCAGCACAAGAGCAGATTATTAAAAGCTGTTGAAAAAAAGAAACAGAAAACCAATCAGAATCATAGCAGACTTCTCAATGTAAGCCATCAAGTCAAGAAAAGATTGGAGTGAAATATTTCAGGTGCTAAAAGAAATAACTTCCAGCACAGGTTGATGTACCTTGTAAAAATATCTTACAAAATTAATGGAGAAATAAGGTACTTCTATGACAAAGAATAACTGAAGAAATTCATGACCACCAAACCAACCCTACTGAAAGAGACAAAAATGACCACAATTCCAAGAACAACAATAGAAAGGAACCTCCAAGCAGGGAGAGCAATTGAACATAGGAGAAAAGTAGGGAACCAGACAGCAGGAAGATAATATGACAAAGCTAAGCCAACTCATATCAGTTGTAATCATTAATGTAAATGAGCTCATTTCAATCAAAAGAAATAGATTGGAAGAATGCATCAAGAAACAAAAATCAAACAATATGCTATATATAAGAAACACTTGACTCAAAGAGAAATTCATAGACTGAATGTCAAAGGATGGAAAACAATACTCCACGTGATAGGAAAAAGCAGTGGTAGATATTCTGGTTGCTGACAATGTCAATTTCAAACCAAAAATGATCAAAAGTTCATTAAATACTTGTTAGGGAAAAAATTCAAGAGGAAGTGATAACAATCATAAATATATATGCACCAAATGTAGGAGCACCCAACTGTATAAGATAAATATTAATAATTTTAAAAATCAAATAAGTAATAGCACAATTGTAATGGGGGAATTTAACATCCCATTGTCCCAATGAGACAGATCAACTAGAAAAGAAATCAGCAAAGAAATAACAGAACCGAACCAAACTTGTGAAAAAATGGATTTAGTAGACCTCTACAGAGTATTCTACCCTACAACATCAGAATACACATTCTTCTTAACTTCACATGGAACATTCTACAAAACAGAACATATACTAGGCTATAGAGCATGCTTACATAAATGCAAAGGAATTGAAATTATCTCATGCATATGATCTGACCATAGTGCAATAAAATTGGAAATTACTGACAAAAGAAAACACAAAAAGTCCATAAAGGTGGAAATTAAATAATACCCTCCCAAACAACCAATGGGTCACAGATGAAATCAAAGAAGAAATTAAATAATATCTCCAGCCAAATAGAATTCCAATACATCTTTCCAGAACCTATAGGATGCAATGAAAGTAGTCATCAGAGGGAAATTTAAAGCAGTGATTTTCCTTAACTCAATCTAGGAAGCAAGTATTACCCTGATACCAAAACCAGAGCAAGGCCCAAGGAGAAAAGAGAACTACATGCCAATCTCCCTAATAAACATAGATGCAAAACTTCTCAATAAAATACTAGCAAACACAATGCAGCAAATCATGGAGATTATTATACACCATGGCCAACTGGGAATCATCCCAAGAATTTAGACATGCTTCAATGCACATAAATCAGTGAATATAATACACCACATCAACAGAGCCAAAGACAAAAATCATATGGTCATTTCAATAGGTGCAGAAAAAGCTTTCCATAAAGTACAACATCATAAGAACCCTACAGAAAATTGGAATAGATGGTCCTTACCTCAATCTGACAAAAGCCATCCAAGATAAACCAACAGCTAACATCAAACTAAATGGACAAAAACTGAAAGCTTTCACTTTAAAATCAGGAACAAGGCAAGGATATCCACTGTCACCACCCTTATTCAATATAGTTCTAGAAACATTAGCCAGAGCAATTCGACAAGAGAAAAATGAAAGAAATAAGGATAGAAAAGGAAAATGTGAAATTATCTTTGTTTGCAGATGACACGATACTCTCCATAGAAGACACCAAAAACTTTACCAAAAAATTGCAGAATTAATAACCAAATTTCAAGGGCTGGGGAGATGGCTCAGTGGAATAAGCACTTCCCTGGCAAGTGCAAGGGCCTGAGTTCAATCCCCGGTTCCGCAAAAAAAAAACAAAAAAAAACCAAATTTAGTCCCATAGCAAGATGCAAAATCTACACTCAGAAATCAATAACATTCCTGTACAGAAACAACAGACTCACTGAGAAAAAAATAAGGTAAACAACACCCTTCACAATAGGATCCAAAAAATGAAATACTTAAGAATCAATCTAACAAAGAAACTTAAAGATCTATACATTGAAAATTATAGTGATCTCAAAAAAGAGACTGAGGAGAATTTCAATAAATGGAACAATATTCCTTGGGTTCAATTCTCAGTTATGCAAAATAAGAATCAAATGAGCTAATATTATGTCATGCACCATAGTACTTCTAAGTGTTAGATATATGTAGTTATTGTTAAATATCTTTGCTTATTCACATGTATGTCCCAGACAGAATTTTGCTTCAAAACAAAAATGTAAACGTTTTTGAATTTTATTCTTAAATGTTTCTGTACTTTAACCTATGGCAGGATTATTTCCACCACCAAATAGAAAATCCTGATTCATAATAAAACAAATATGGTGGATTGACAACTGGTGGTCAACTTGTAACACCCAGCTAAACTGAACCAGTGTGGTGCTGGGTGTGGAAGGCCTACCCAAGGATTGTTGCCAGCAGCATAAGATGCAGAACTGCAGAGGCTGTAGAGAGCTATTGGGAGCTGTTGGTTCTCCTGGAGGAGCTTGTTTTGCTGGCTTTCCTGACAAACTTGGTTGTTTTTATTGTCAAAGGAGCTCAGAACCTTACCGTCACTGAGAATACTCCCTTTTGGGGGAGCTCTGGTCCTCACCTTGAGCATCGCTTCCTGGCTCTGGATGGGGAGGTGGTGCACAGCTCAGTCTCCTGGAGAAGTTTGTTGCATTGGCTTTCCTGATGGGAACTCAGTGGAGGAACTTGGGGCCTCACTGTTGCTGAGGATGGCTGTGGTACTTTTTGAGGAGCTCTGGTTCTCACTTTGAGCATTGCTTCCTGGCTCCTGTTCAGATCCCTCAACCTGCTAGCACAGATCCTTCAACTTGCTGGCATAGACTTTCTAGCTTGCACCACTGACCTTTGGGCCTTCCCAATGTAGGTCTGTGAAACAGGCCTACATGATGCATTGTTGTGGGCTCTAGGCCTCCAGTTGGACTCATGGGGGGACATTGTTATGGGCTCTAGGTCTTCACATGGATTCATTCAGGACATTGCTGTGGGATCTAGGCCTGCAGCTGAATTATTTGGTCTTTAGTATGTGGACAGATTTCCTGCACTCTGTATGTGATTCTTTGGGGGACTATTATAAAATATCTTATAAAATATGTCTCCTATATTGTATTATTCCCCCTGGCAAAATCCCAAACCACAACAGGGAATTAGCAGCCTTCTGGGCCCACTTCAAGGTAGGTTGAGTCTCTTTTAACCTTTGGTAGCACTTTTTCCATATTATGCGCTTGATTCTTTTCAAACAAGCACAGCCATATGTATTTGGCTTCTTTTAATCAAGAGTGTCTTAGTTGCCTTTCTCTTGTTGCTGGGACAAAATACCTGCTACCCAAAATTAAGGAAGAAAAGGTTTATTTAGCTCACAGTGAGTGGAGGTTTCAGTCCATACTCAGCTGGCTCCAAGGCAGAGCAGCACACGGCAGAGAACAGCAGCTCATGGTGGCAGCAGAAAACAGCAAAGAGCCAAGGGAGGGGCAGCAGCTGGGGCTGCCATCAAGCCTCTCTCCCCTCATTAGATTTGTGTACAGATTGCCCACCCCAAGGCAAATGCAGCACTTACACTCACAGTTTCAGCACTAGATCAAGAATCAGTCACAAACTCCAGAAGCTGCCCCATGACTGAGTGAGGTTTGGGGGGACGATTAGACACAAACCATAATGAAGAGAGCTTCTCCTCAGATTCTCTCCTCTTTTTCTCCCCATCCCAATGGCAAGACCCTGAAGGACATTTGAGAACTTTTTTCTTTGTACTTTTTCTGACTAAATCCCGCACAGGTAGATATCAAATACAGTGGTGTTTTATGGAGGATATTCCAATGGAGGATACTCTTTAACACAACAGAGGAAATGTGGAAACTAGCCCTTTAATTAAGCCCTCTCCTTTCTTGCAGTCTTGGGCTTGACTTCAGTGTTTGTTTTTCCCTAGCACCAGGAGGCTCCTTGTGGGGCCCATTACTACAGTTAAGCAGAGCTTCTCTTGTTTGGCTGCGTCCATAGATGAACTGTCTTCAGATACTCCAGAACCTCTGACTTAACTCTTGTCAGAGAGAAAATGCCTCAGAATAGTTGATTCTCCTGGTATAAGTGGTATAAGTCCTCCTTTCTCCAGCCTGGCTGGCCTCTGCCCTGGGAAGCTCCCAACAGGATCACTTGCACCAAGCAAGGCATGAGCTTGTACAAACAAAACAAAGCAGAACAAACTTTACTGGATAAAATCTGAACTTACAACTGGCTCAGCCAAACACTTCAGCCCTCTTCCTCCCCCTGCTCTCCTGCCTGGGCCCTCAGCTCCAACTCCTTATTCACATATCATTATTCATCACATCCCCTGCTCTCATGCACATGCTTCACTTCCTCCCAGCCTCACCAAGAGGTCTCTGCAACCACTTCCCCTGCTTCCTCTGGGACAAAGTTCTGGTCCAACCCACTTCCTCCAGGTAAAAGTCAATGATCTTACTCACTTCATTTGCCATAGCTACCATTTCCTAATTGTAGTCTGCTACCCTATTTTAGCAGATATGTTTTATCTGCAGATCAATACATTGTTTGTCCTTAGCTGTAGTGTGTGAGTAGTCTAGTCATTCTGTGCCGTGTGCAGTTGGCCCCTTCCTATTTGTGGGTTCTGCATCTTTGGCTTCAACTCTGGTGATCAAAACTATTTGGAAAAAAAATGTACTGGCACATACTTACTTTTTTCTTAACATTTGTACCTAAATAATACAGTAAAACAACTCTTAGTAAAGCATTTATATTATATTTGGTAATATACATTATGAGAAATGAAATATGGGAGGGTGTGTGTATGTTGTAGCCAACTACTAGGTCATTCTATGAAAGAGACTTGAGTATTCACAGTTTGTGTTATCCTCGGGGGTCCTGGACCCAATTTCTTTCCTCCTCCTCCTCCTCCTCCTCCTCCTCCTCCTCCTCCTCCTCCTCCTCCTCTTCCTCCTCCTCCTCCTTCTGCTCCCCCTCCTCCTCTTCTCCTCCTTCTCCTTCTCCTTCTCCTTCTCCTTCTCCTTCTCCTTCTCCTTCTCCTTCTTCTTCTTCTATATTTGGTACAGGGTCTACAGGGTCTCACTACACAGATCAGACTCACAGTGATCCTCCTGTTTTCAGCCTCCCAAGCACTGGAATTACAAGCATGTGCGCCACCATGCCCACTCTCAATTACCATCTCAGTACACTCCGGGGGTGGGGCCAGCATGGCACAGCATGCCAGGGATCGAACCCTAGTCCCTGCACCTGCCTAAGCAGGAGCTTTATTCTGCTGAGCTATCTGGCCAGCCCGTGGACCCAAGTCTTAGTGGGCATGAGAGACAACTGTACTGGTAAGTGCTTCAGATGGGTGAGAAAGGTCCTGTGTGTGCTATAGTTACATTAAGGACTGTGAATGTGTACAAAGGTGGTAAGTGGAAATGAGGTGGAGGAAGTTGGACGGTGGACCTGGTCAACCTAATGTTTCCATGTTCAGCCACCATGCTGTGCCCTGCATACAACACTCACACAAGATTCACTCATGCATCAAGTGATTTTCATTCTTCAACCCTGTTTGGACCCATTCCTATCTCTACTACCTTCTCAAGAAGAGCCAAGCTTGGGAAAATGATTAAGCATCTTCATTCTGTTGACCTCCTTGGGAGAAAAGAAGTCTAAAAATAGTTGAAAGTGTGTTATTTTGACTCTGTATTTCATCACTATGGTTAGTGATTGCACTCTGAAATTCTTTGTCGCCAGAACCCCCAGATGTACAGGCTGTTTCAAAGTTATTTTTTGATATCAGAAGGTTGGGGATGTTTCTACTTAAAACATTGTCTATTTACATTTTTTAGCCTAAAATAGTCTAAAGTATCAGTATTATGTCTTCATGTTTCTAATACAATTTTATGATGTTATATCAATAGTCACAAGTCTCCTTGAAGTATTTTTGCTCTCTCTGGCTTTCAGGAAAGTGTGTTATGATAATGACTCAGGTCATATTTACGAAGTGACACCATATTTTCCTCCCATAAAAGAGGGAAGATAGAATGTCCGTGGAATGAGGTAGCTGGTAATGCACTGGGATAACCTGCCCTCTTTAAGCAGTAGTTCACACACCACACCCCTCAGGTCCCTCTTTATAATGGCTCCACTCCTGCTTTTATCCTGGCCCTCAAAAGAAAACCATGCCTGCAGTCACGGCTATTCCTGTGGGACTGTGGGACCCAGGACATGTTATGCTACATAAGATGCTTTATTTTCCCTGCAAGATAAAGTCTAGTTGGAGTAAATAAGACCAAGGACAATCTATAGGAAGAAAGCTATAGATATATCCTGGTGAGGTGTGAAAGAAGGGGAGGAGAGTCCACTGCCAGGTATTACCTTCCCATAGGTAATATTCCCCACCTCTCTGTCCCAGCTAACCTTCCCTGAAGAGCTGTGGTGACTTTCCTTATCCCGGGGGTAGCTCTTCTTTCAGTGTGTGGTTCAGACAGCTCTGCTTCAAATGTCTCCCTGGGCTCATGCAGATGTTTTCACCCTCCCTCTGAGTTATCACTGCAGATCATAAAGCATCCAGGGTGGAAACTCAGGAGGAAGTAAACCAGGACAGGTCTGGCAGGAGAGGTCACCTCTTTGCTCACATGCACCCCTGATAAAGCTGGGTTCCTTGGGGCAAGTCTCAACAAGGCTTGAATGCAAAAGAAAGGCGAATCTGACTCCATGAAGACCTTGGAAAGCAAATGAGGAAGAGAAAATTCCACAGTCCATGTAGTCCCCATGGAGTTCTCATGCTTGAGCCTTACAATGATGTCTATATATGAATTTTAATTGTAATACTGCTTTAGTAACCAAAAGGCAAAATCCCAGCCACCCTGGAGAACTCCTAAGGCAGCTGAAAATGACAGAATAAGACATAAATTGCAGTCACAATTTATACAGCTCTTTCCTAAAGCCCAGGCAGCTCCATGCCTCCCCACCTCTGTCCTATTGACCTTTAACCTGCCAATTTGTCGTCTGTTCCTCATTTCCCACATGGGCAAGTGTTCTGAGCTCCATCCATCCTGGGCAGAGTGTGGGTGCTCACCCCAATCATAAGGTGTGGGGACCTGGTGTCTACTCAGCAAGCAATGGCTCTTTGCTCCCTAGACAAAGCATCCTAAACTGCCACACACTCAGAGGTCTTCAGAAAATGCAGATTCTGAATCTCTGGGGCCTGGAGTTCTGCTGTTGCCTTGTGCTCCCTTGTGCTGATAAAGCTGCTGGGATGGGGGCCACACTTTGTGCCCATCTCACAAAGTAGGGATGGAATATGCATGGGACGCAATGGGGGCTACCTGGAGTCGAGATTTTGGCATAGTGTTTTTTTTTTCCCCTGTGTCCCCTATTAAGCATAAAAATCTGCTACCCAGTAACTTCAGCCAATAGGCATCGTGGCTGTCTAATCTCTGACTCCTCACTTCCTTGAAACTTACTGTCAGGCCAGCCAAATAGCTCAGTGGATTAAAGTGCCTGCAAGTAGGCACCGAGGGTAGGGGTTCGATCACCAGGCTTGCTGTGCCACCCCCACCCCCAGGGCACACTGGGATGGTGACTGAGAGGGCGTGGTGGTGCCCACCTATAATCCCAGCTCTAGGGAGGCTGCAAACAGGAGAATCACTGCAAGTCTGATCTAGTAGTGAGACCCTGAACATTGTACATCCTTCCTTAAAAACAGAAAAAGGAAAGAAACTTACTGTCTATAGTTGCAAATTAAGTGGAAATGTGGTGCTAGACTCTGTCAAAACCAGGTAGGTGTTATCAGTAGGAGAGTAGTGACAGTAATAAGCCCACGTTGTCGGGAGGCTCGATGCTGTATTTGGATATTTATGACCCTTCTTCGAAAAAGAAAAGACTGGAAAAGGTAAAAATTATTGCATTAACTAGCGTTTTTATTAGCATTTTTATAACAACCACCATTCATTTATAGGCAGTATTAAAATAATCTATCTCTTTCATCCCTATGCTTTGCCCTACTGCTCCAAGAGCAGAATTTTTGTTTTCTGGTGTCTTCAGTGCCTAAGATAAAGCCAGGCCCAAAGAAATGACTTGGCAAGTGACTCAGATCTCCAGGAAATAGTGACTTGTTGTCGTAGTCTCCCCCGTTCCAATGAGCCAGGCCGTCGTGACCTGAAACTTTTGCACATTTTTGCCCCAAAGAAGAAATATGTAGGGTGACAGATTCTACCTTCCTAAGGGCAGTGATGGCAAATTTTTAGAGCTTTCACTGATAACAGCCTCTGGGGCACACATATCTCAAGCTCGTCACCACTGCCCTAGAGAAAAGCCTTTGAACAATGACTGCTACAGTAACCCTGGACTATGGGTAATGTTATTCTCATTTTACAGGTAAAAAAAAAAATTAATAAATCAAAGCACAAGCGGTTTAAAAAACATCTTCCAGGGTCATGTAGCTGGCGTCAAGTAGTATATTTCCAAAGCCCACATTCTTCCCAACTACGACAGAATAGATTGTATTTAGCTAGGACTCCCTGCTAGTTAGAGTCAGAGGCTGGGCACACTGGGATGGTGACTGAGACGGCGTGGTGGTGCCCACCTATAATCCCAGAGAACATAAGCCACTTACTTGGGAGGTTATTCCAGTTCACTGCAAAGGAGTGAAGAGGAATAAGGGAAGAAAGGAACAGGAGCATTATTCAGAGACTTGGGTTCTCATAGAACGGCTCTCACAATCATGCTTGCCCCACCCACTTCCGTCTGCCTCACCCAATAAGCAACCTGGGAGAAGGTCCTAAGCTGATGTAGAAATACGTGACACACCAAGCCACAGTGTAATGCCAACAGCTCAAAAAGGGTCTGCTTTGAGCTGCAGGTGAGATCTGAGGTGAGCAAGGTTATGATATGCCAGGTGATGAAGAGGCACCAGCCATGTCTGCTACAGACAGCTTTTAATAGTACCCAATGGGGAAATACGATTCATGGCCAGTATTGCAGAGAAATAGGAGCATGCAGCTAGCTAATGCCCATGTAAGAAATTCATGACTTCTCTAAGTAGATGTACATAGAGGCTATCATACCTCATCACCTAATAAATGTGCTGTGTGAACACTATAACTATCAAAGACAAGGAGAACTATAACTTAAGGAAATACTGTCAAAAACATCCTCCTTTTTTTCTTTCTTTTCTTTTTTTTTTTTGCTCGGAATGCCTTCAAGGCATGACTGGCTGTATTGTGTTGTGGGGATCGAACCCAAGCAACCTGAGCCTGACTGCTTTGTTGAAGCAGCCACTTAAAGAACTGAGCTACGGGGCAGGCCCCCAATAAGGATTTTTTTTTTTTGGCTCCGAATGCCCTGAGGGGTGGTTTGGCTGGCTGGAGTGTTGTGGGGATCGAACTCCAGCAACCTGAGGCTGATAGCTTGGCCGAAGCTGCCACTTAAAGAACTGAGCTAGGGCCAGGCTCCTCCTCATTTTTTTCATTCAAGTCAGGTCCAATCTAAGCTAGCAGTACTTGCACTGGAGAACTAAATCCCTCTGGGTCAGGTTTTAATGCATTCCAGATTTGATCAGTTGGATGAGGAAAACTGCCTGAACAATCTTCATCAAAGGCCTAAGAGAATGGAACTCAAGTTCATCCAATGATGACTTTCAGGTCAACAATATGTATTCTCTTAGGAATGTGTATGTCTGTGTCATTGTTAAACAAAAGGAATCAAGCATTTTTTGAGACCCTCAACTTCACTTTCCGTGCTCAGTGAAGTGCCATCAGTCTTCTAGATCTTGCTGAGTTCCTGAATTAGTACTGAAGGCCACTTGGAAAGACTCGGTATTAACCACTGACTCACAGTTGTGGTCAGAGTTGAAGAAATTCCGAGTTTGCTCCCTCAAGACCACTGACCAATTCTAAGTTTGGAGGCTCTGGCCAGTTCAGGGAGCCAGAGGAACCATGTATTAGGTTTGTGGGGAGCAAGGTCAGCTCCGGTCACATCAAGATGAGGTTCACCCCAGCTCAGGGAGCTGGTCAGACTCTGCCACTGCTGGTTAAAGCATGGAGCTGAGGTCAAAGTTGGTGGCTTGACCCTGCCATTGACCATCCTCCTGGTACAATTCCATGACCACAGACTCTTTCCAAGCAGAAGTCTCTGGCAGGTTTCCTTTCTGATTCCCGCAGGGAACAAAAGAGAGACTGTGGGTGGGTCACTGCATACTCATCATTTCCACAGGAGGGAAAGCCACAAATCCCTTGGGATTTTTTTCCCCTAAGGACAACTCATGTTTGGGAAATGCAAGAGGGCAAATCAATGCCTAGAGAGTGGATTTTTGGAGAATAAAGGCCATGCTATTTTCTCTCAATTTCCTCTGCAAGTCAAGGTCATCAATACTCACTTTCTCACTGTGTAATTTTCAATCATTGGTGCATTTCTGCCTCTAGTGATTTGGTGGTTATAATCAAACAGGAGCATTTTGAGTTCATCAAACAGGAGTACGTGGCTGGGAATACACAGTTCCTTCCCAGGAAATGGAAAAAGGGAGTGTCATTGCTCTTCAGGAGGGGACATGGAAATAGAATATGGAGGTATTATGGTCTCCAGGGGCAGCAAATTGGCCAGAGGGCCCCACTTTGATATGTGGAGTCTTGCTTTCCCTGGGAAGGAACTTCTAAGAAGAAACAAGTTATGTCTAGATTATCATGTGAGTCACTCAGAATGAAGGGCTGTCCTTGTGAGGATTTTATCATCATACAGGGAAAAACACACTTCCAATTAACATCGGCAGAAGCGAGAATGGCTTTCTAACATCATTTGGAGACTGCAAGTGTCAATAAACCCTTGTTTCCAAATCCAAGGATTCAATTGCGGTCAGCAGGACTCTGGCTTTATTGCTCGGCATGACTTACTTTTGCAAAGTTTCATTTTTAGATAGTCACTCTCCTCTTGGAGGCAAGAAGGTGGCTGAAAGGGCCATACTCAAAATACTGTTACTACTTGTGCCAGAGACACAAATCTTACTTCTGGAAGTTCAATAAGATAATGGTCAAGATTGGCCAGTTATGCTAGGCTATTGGTAAATTCCAAATTCAAGGTTAACACTCGAGTTTGGTTTTGGATCATACCACATGAACAATATATATCTCTGGTCATCAGGGGTCTGGGATGATAGACAAACCACCACTTTAAAACTACATAATCTATGGGGCCAGGAAGATGGCTCAGTAGAATAAGCACTTGCCTGGCAAGCTCAAGTGCCTGAGTTCACTCTCCGATTCTGCAAAAAAAGAAAAAAAAAAAAAGCTACATAATCTCGAGCTTATTTTTCCTTTATGGCTGCAGCAGAGGCAGAAAGACTGTAGAACTGGTTATGAGTTTTCATCCTTTCAGCTTACAAGGGACCAATCGCACTTCCTCTCCCAGTGAATTGGCCAACACTAGCCACACAGCTTTTCCTACTCTAGATGACTGCGAAGATAAGAAGGAGTTGAACTACTTGATGATCATTGGCACGGTCCTTGACACATCTGGCTGGGGTCCTGTGCCCATCTTTAGGTCAGGGATTTGGCCAGAGAACTAGATGCCCTGCCTGCTGGTATAAGACCCCTGCCCTCCCTGTGGCCATGGGGGCATGGAAGCTCCTTCAATCTCTGCAGAGGAGCCACAGCCCCAGGATGAGGCCCAGAGCTGACATTCTGCTGGAAGCAAGCTAAGCAATCTTCATTATTCAGCTGTGTTTCCTCCAAAGTGAAATTTAAATGTGATCTGGTCAGGGGGTGACTGCTGAGGATGCAGAGCATATGTCAGCCAAAAGGGAAGGACACTGGGATGCCTGGAAGCCGATTCAGACCACATGCCTGGGAAGGCTGCCAAGGTAGGCTGATCTTGAAAACTTATCAGTGGCCATCAGGAGACAGTTCAGTGGACAAAGCTGCTGCAATCCAGCATTGACTAGGCCTGTTCTCCACAGTGCTTACAGAGAGCAACTCCTGCTTCACAGAAACAGGGCATTGCGCACGACATGCAAGATACCCAGCCCCAAAGTGTCTACCACTGTATGCCCAGGACTTGTGAAAATGTTAGCACAGGGGAATCCAGGCTATAAATAACTGGAACTAGGCTCATTAATCTGCTGAGTCTTAGATGACGAGATGATACTGGAATATCTAGGTGAGATCAGTATAATCAAAGGTATTTATAATGGAAGAGGGAGGCAGAGGTGAAAACTAGCAAAATGGCAAAGTGGCAACAAGACTCCACATGTCCTTGTGTCTTTGAAGGTAGAGCAGGAGAAGGCATGAGCCATGGAGTGTGGGCAGCCTTTAGAAGCTGAAAAGGCAAAAAGGAAATAGATTTTTCATACAGTTACGCAAATGTATCACACCTTGAGTTTTGACCAACGAGATCTCCAGAACTGTAGGATGACAAGTTAGCATTGTTTTAAGCCAGATCATTTACTTGGCCACAGTGGTGACAGGAGATGAACACACAGTGGTTCACCCTTTACCCAGGAACACAGAGAATGGAAGGATTTTGATTGGATGGCCATTCAGGAGGAGGAATGTGCTGTGGGGACATCACAGGCTGGCCTCTGGGGACAAAAGTGGCCAATGGCCAGACAGAGGCTGTCCTTCCAGTGATGGGTAAGGAAGCTGGGGACAAAGACATTACTAGAGAATAAGTTGATACAGGGTTGCTGTGGTTTCCCTCAGGTCAGGATGGTCCTGAATTTGGCCATCATTTATCTGCCAGTTTTTCCTTAAATATAGGCATCGAATTATAATGTCCTAAAGCCTAAATAAAATACAAACAAACAACTGGGCATTTTCTCACCAGGGCAAATTGGGTGGGGCATGGCAAAAACTTGAGCTCTTCCAGCCAAGGAGTCAGGGCCAAACCCACAGATCTAGTTAATGAGCCCAAACTGGGAGGTACAGACACAGCCTGGACTAGGAAAAGATAATTTTGCTAATGAGTTGACTTTGGGTGTGCTCTACAACATGATCGTATAGAAGGAGATGATTAGGAAACAGCATTTCTTTATGGATAATGTGGCAACCTACTCTCTCTCTCTCTCTCTCTCTCTCTCTCTCTCTCTCTCTCTTTCTGTCTCTCTGTCTCTCTGTCTCTCTCTCACACACACAGAAAGACAGAGACAGACAGATAGACAGACAGACAGCGATAGAGACA
>NW_004524577.1:24442860-24444035 GCF_000260255.1 Octodon degus | reverse complement strand
TTCCAAGGAGAAAGTAGGAAAATGCTTACTTCCTTGGAGTCATGTGGATCTCATCCCCACCTTTAGAACTGCTCTCCTGTGAGGGTGTTACACAAACAGTACCCAAGAACAAAGCATCAACATTTGGTAATAGGACTTAGAACTCATTGTTGTTCTGTGCAGCATAGCAAGTGAGTGTTATGATCATTCTGCAGATGCGGCCACCTTCCTGCTGGGAGCTAATGGCCCCAGCCTTGTTCCTAGGCAAGCCTGCGTTCCCATTAAGCTTGAACTTCAGTGCTCACATGTCTATTAGCTCTCGCCATCCACACCCGCCAGAGCAGACAAACTACTCCAACATCCAGCTTACATTAGCACTGCTGCTGGCAGCCATTCACAGAGGGAACCGACCTCCTTACCAAGACCCAGAGATTCCCAGAAGCGCTTCTAGGAACAGCTCTGCTTTGGAGAGCCAGGCAGAGGACCTGCGCGCTTGGCCACACCTTCCAAGTACCCACTGTTCCTGGTCTCTGGGCAGGAGAGGCTTCCTGACATTGGAGCTTCAGTTATCAGACTTTGCCAAGTGCTCATTTGTCAAGTTAATACACGAGGTACAGGAAGCTCATATCTACTGAGCATTTATTTCCAAGGTACACATCCATTATGGAATGACAACAGTGACACTACAAAGTGAATGCTGTACTCTCAAGGCAGAACTTGGGGCCTGGATATACTTTCCCCCAGTAAGGTTAACTTGCTCAATTACCCAGATAGCCAGTAGTGGATCCTGCACCTTCTTGTGACTTCATGGGCATGGTGATTTCTTATGTACATACTCACATCTCCTTTTCTAAAACTATCCTCTTGCTGACTTTCTGCAAGATCTGAATCAAGTCTCTTTCCATTTCTGGGATATAATTCTCTAATAATTGAATAGGAGAAGAGATTAAATTCAGTTTTGCTAATTGAATATGTATTTTCATTGGGTACTTCAAAAATGAATGACAAATTCTAAGGTGGGTCAGGGAGTATGAACTCTAAATGTAATTTCAGAACACTGATGTTTCAATTCTTTATCAATTGTGGGGTAAACTATTTGAGCTTATTAGTTCTTAACAGAACCATTTCTAATGTGAAGAAGACAATACTGCTCTTATGTGTCAGGAGACAGAGAGAGAGAGAGAGAGAGAGAGAGA
>NW_004524577.1:24434086-24442043 GCF_000260255.1 Octodon degus | reverse complement strand
TCTCTTTTTTTTTTTTAACTTGGACATGGAGCCAATGTCACACACAGGATGATATGTAGCAGATCCTGCCAAAACCAACATATCCACGAGGTGGTCAAAGACTGTGTTCCCACTGAATCTTGCCCTGGTCAGACATGGCAGAAGGCTGCCTATGCTGTTCCCAGGTCAGGCTGGCATGCAGGGCAAAGGGCATATTTCATGACAGACAGGTCAGCAATCTGACTGCTAGTAAATGCTGTGCCTCCCGGCCTCCCCTATAGGCCTCCTTCACGGCCCTTATTTTAATCCTTTGAATCAATGTATAAAACAGGAAAATGGGATGGAAATACAGTGTAGATGAGGATGCAATATCTTCAGGTAGAAGGAAGGAAGCTGGGTAGAGTCAGTCCCCTTGCTCCCTACTCTCAGATGCATGTGATCTGGAAGAGACAGAGAACATCAGAGAAGTGAGAGGGCGGATGATGGGCAGAACCAGACAGTGTGGAGGCCTATCCCAATTCAGCCATGCTCTGGCAGTACCTAGATAGATTTCTGAACTTCTTTGGCCTCTGTTTTATCAGCTCCAGTGGAGAAATAGCCTCAAGGAGTTACTGTAAAGATTAACTGGCCCATGACATGATCCCACACAGTAACTGAAAGTATTCACTAAATGCTACCATTCAAAGTTAAGAGATGGTGCCTCTGGGTGGGGGATGAGATGAATACTTGCTCCTCTTTAATAGAAAAAGGCCTTGTATATAATGTACTATGACTCTGGGATGGACCAGATGCCTAATGACCGTATAGAATAGTCCCAACATAACTCAGACATAATTTTCTTATCTGCAAAGTGTAACAAGACTGGGCATGGCTCAGACATGAGGGCCTGCATGAATGGTACTCACTGCCCTGTGTGCAATTTTTGCTAAATACCCTATTGTTTCCAACTGTAGCACAGGGACTACTTAAAGGATCAGAATCACTTTGGTACTGTTACAAACACAGTGCCGGGCTCCACCCAAATGGACAAACCCAATACCCATTGGTCTGGACCATGTAGAGTTGCATATTTGATCCTATCTTTGTTCAGAGCTCCATAGAGCTAACACACTGAGACTGAGCAAGAGGAGAGGCTGAGCTAATGTTACATGGAGAGCCTTCTACATGGAGGGACCATACGCTGCTGCTGTAGTCCCAAAGGTAGGGTCTAATCACCATGTCTGTTTCTCCACAGAGCACTGTATTCTACAAAGGGTATTCTCCAAATGTCCCTGGATGATTCCGATAAATGTAACCAAACTTCATCTAAGGTTGTGTCCTAGTCCTTTAATGGCTTCTAGAAGCTAGTACTAGAGGGATGAAGAAAGCACAATCCTACATCTGGAATACTTTTAGATGGAGATCAACTGGCAGGGAAGGACAGTCTCTATTAAGTTGACTAGGGGAATATAGATTTTTGTCAAAGTTGTGGCTGGTAAGAATGGCCCAATGCAATGTATGTATGGTCCTTCTTTTTTTTTTTTTTTTTTTTTTTTGCGGAGCCGGGGATTGAACTCAGGCCCTTGCGCTTGCCAAGGAAGCGCCTATTCCACTGAGCCATCTCCCCAGCCCCTGGTCCTTCTCTTATATTGTTCACCACATGCACACCAAGAATCCTGTTCCTTACCATCAAACAGGAAAGACAAGATGAGTGAACCAAGATGGGGTCTTTGGTGAATAGGGTCTGTGAGCATTTCCCATGGGTAGCACTGGAGTGGGCTCTGCATGAGAAGACTCTACCCTTTAGAGACTGAGGGACCATGGAAAGAGGAAGAAAAGCATGCAGATACACAAGTTCAAGAGTCTCCTAGTAGAAGCCCTGAGAAGAGGTGCTTTTTGCCCCCCACCTCCAGATGTTTGCGCATTCGCCCTATCCATTTCTTGATACCTGTACTATTCTGAAAAAAGGTTTTGGAACTTTCTGAAGTTTATTTTTCTCATCTATGAAACAGATGATTTTTTAAACCTCATGGTTAGTTGTGAGTAATCAATATAATTTATCAGCTCTGGGAAGATCTGGGCTGGTCTCCCAGACTCTGCCTTACTGGAAAGCTATGGAAGAGATGAAGACTTCTGGGAAGATGGCAGAGAGGTAACAGCAACCAATCAGCCTCTCTTGGATTCAGAATCCAGACACTGAAAAATAATAAGCGGGGGTGGGGGCAGGGAGATGACAGTAGAATAAGCCCTTGCCTGGCAAGAGCAAGAGCCTGAGTTCAATCCCCGGTTCCACCAAAATCATCATCATCATCATCATCATCATCATCATCGTCATCGTCATCGTCATCGTCATTGTCATCATCATCATCATCATAACCTGGGGAAGAAAAGAAGGATGGAGGTAGAGTTCTTAGATCCAGGAAGGACAGAATGGAAAGTTGCAGCCTAAAGAAGAACTGAAGAGACAGAACACAACATGGAAAAAGGAAGAAGCAATCTCTACTTTCTCCCCAGATCTTGACTTAAGGCCCATGAGAAAGGAGGGCTGAACCACAAGAGACACAGTGAATGCAGTGGTCTCCGAAAGCCTTCAGGGAAAGACTCAGTGATGGCGCAGATTTGTGGGTGCTGTGAGCCACATGGTCGGTAAGTAACTCCAGCCTAAGCACCTGCCCTATCCTCTGAAGGGAGTGCTTGGATGCCATACAGGGAAGGGAGCTGACTGAGTCATGAGCCCAAAGCTCAGAGTGAGTATGGTTGGCTTTATTTCAGGAATTCCAGGTTTACACTCTCAGGGGGTTGGTTGAGGGTCAGCCATGGAAGACATCTGTGGTCAGGGAGCCATGGGCAGGCTTGCAAAAGACATCCAGAGGGTTTTAGGCCTAACAACCCTGGCCCAGTCCATGGCCAGAGGCTACATTCAGCCTGAATCTCTGTGATCTTGAAGGCCCCAGAATTGGCGTCCCTGCCCTAAGCCTGCTGCCTGCATGCTAGGGATTATGCAGCATGGGCCTGGGCTCTGTCTGGAATTGGACACTGTCCCAAACTGTATCCTAGAAGACGACCACATCTTTGAAATCACAAAGAAATTCTCTTTGTTCATTTGGTGCTTTTTCTTTTTTTAAAAAATATGAACATTGTTTTTAGATTTTTTTCTTTGGTTTTTGTTGGGTTGTTTTCCCCTTTCTTTCTTTTTCCTGAGTTTCCTGGGGCTTGGGTGACCTTCCTTTGTCCCTGCCTTGCTTCTGATCTCTTCTGCTTCTTTTCTTCCCTATTTTTCACTGCTTCCTTTTAATTTTTCTCCTCTTAAGTATTTTGTTATTTTAACTCCTTACATAATTTTTTTCTTCCATCTTTTTCTTTTGTCTTTCTTGCCAGTTTTTTTTTAAATCTTACTTTTATCTTATTCTTTAGATATCCTTCTACTTCCTAATAAGGCCTCTTTTACAACTTTTCTCTCCTTTGTCTTTCTAAATTATAGAACTTAAGGTTTCAAAGTTTTTCTTTTGCATTGCTCTACTCCCAAGTCCTATAACCTTCATAGTATAACTATAAAGCTTGGTTAATCTTTTGATATTTAACTCTGTAAAATTACGTTTTAAATTTTGTTTTCTATGATTAGTGAAGACATAATTGTCTCATTTAGGTCTGAATTGCCTTAATGTTTATATCATAATTGTCTAATATTTCTCTGGGACTAAGGGTGTGCATAATTGATGTTTATGGCATGTTAATATCTAATTTATCTTGGGTACAAACAGCTAATTCATTTGATATTAACAGGATCACATACTAATTGCTCTCTCTCTCTGTGAGCCAACACTCAGATTACCCTTGTGATATTAACAACACTACAGTACTTTCTCATAGAACTTCAATACTGGATTGAACACACTAGACCTTCACCTCTCAAAGTGACTGATGTGATCAGATTGGGGGGCTGTGGCAAGGGATACAGATAACCATACCTGAAGTACAACATTGAAAAACAGCTAAAAGATCTCTATAATGGTCCCAAACTCCTTAGACTATAAATATCTACAAACTTCAGCACAAAACAAAATAAGCACAAACAAAACAATAGACACAAAAATAAAAAGCAAGTAATGCCTCCCCAAAGTTCCAACACTCCTGAAACCAAACCAGGAAGGACTGAGGGGCAGAACAGTGCAAGCTAGGCCTGCAAATTATTTGAAAGGATTGCAGAAGGGGTGAAAGTTTAGTCCACAAAAGCACTCAGTGGGATTAGAGAAGACGTAACAGATAACGGAAGTCATAATCAGGAAGTTGCTGGAGCTTTCCAAAGACACAGCGTAGAAGCTAGATAAGCTAACAATGCAAAACAGAAATGATCAGTTTACCAAAGAATTAGAGTCCAGGAAAAGGTTTCAATCAGATGACCATGAGGGTTCAGTTAGCAAAGGTTTCAATCAGCTGTCACACCTGCCATTCCAGCTACCAAAACTGAACCAAAAAGGCATAAAACTTTTAAATAGCTTAATATCAGGTAATTAAATTGAAGAAGTAATAAGAAAATTTACTAATTAACAAAAGCCCCAGCTCTCATGGGTTCACTGCCAAATTCTGTAAGAGCTTTAAAGTTCTAATACCAACACTCCTCAAACTCTAATGAACTCAAGAGGGAAGCAATTATTCCCTAAATCATTCCTGAAAACAAGCGTTTCTCTGAATCCCAAACTAGGAAAGGGCTCAACAACAACAACAAAATAAAATAAAAAGACCCACAAAAATCTCTTTAATGAATATAGGTGCAAAAAAGTCCTCCATAAGGTACTGGCAAATAGAATGTAGCAAATTATAAGGATTTTTTTTTTTTTCCTCGAACGCCTTCAGGGCACTTTTGGCCAACGGGAGAGTTGTGAGGTTCGAACTCCAGCAACCTGAGGCTGACAGCTTTGTGGAAGCAGCCACTTAAAGGCCTGAGCTAGGGCCAGGCCCCCGAATGTAGCAAATTATAAAAAAAAAAAAATCATATATTATGACCAAGTAGGTAGAATTCACTTCAGGGATTCAGGGATGGTTTAACACACACAAATCAATACAACAGTACCTCAATTCATGAACTTAATTCTTTCCATGATTCCAAATTCAACAGTTAGATTCAATGTTTACCTTATGAGGAAATTTGATTTGGTTCTTATCCAATGGGATTTGCAAACAGAATTGTGGAAAGAATTAAGTTTTTGAGTCAAGGTTCTACTGTAAATGCCATTCACCACACAAAGAGAAGCAAGGACAAAAGCAGTATGATCATTTTAATAGACATAGAAAAAGCATTTTACACAATTCAGCATCCATTCATGACAAAAGAAAACCTCAAGAAAATAGGAGTAGAAAGTCATTCTCTTAGTCTGTCTATGACAAACCAACAGCCAACATCATACTGAATGTAAAGAAGCTGAATGCTTCCAGTCTAACTTCAGGGACAAGACAAAGATGTTATCTATCACCACTGTTTTCAACATAATTCTCAAAACACTAGCTAGAGCACTTAGACAAGAAAAAGAAAAGGAATATGGATAAAGAAGTTAAATGATCATTATTTGCATATTACATGCTCTTCTACATAGAAGAATCTAAAAACTCCACTAAAAGACTCCTACCATAACCAAAGTTAGTAGTGCATCAGAATATATAAAATTAACACACGAAAGTTAATAGCATTCCTTTATATCAATGATAAACTCACTGCAAGGGAAATTAGAGAAACACCTTTCACAATAGAATCAAGAACAACGAAATACTTTGGAATTAACCTAACCAAGGAAGTGAAGACCTCCACAACAAAAACTATAGAACTCTGAAAAAGGAGATAGAAGAGGATATCAGAAAATGGAAAGATATTTTCTGTTCATGAATAGGTTCAATCAATATAGTTAAAATGGCCATACTTCAAAAATCGTTATATAGATTTAATGAAAACTCAATCAAAATACTAATAATATTTATTACAGAACTGGAAAAAGTAATCCTAAACTTCATATGGAACCAGAAGAGATCTAGAATAAAAGCAATTCTGAACAATGAGGGTAAAATAGGAGACATCAGAATCCTTGACCTCAAGTTATACTAAAAAACTACAGTAATAAAAACAGCATGGTATTGGCAAGAAATATTGACTTGTAGATCAGTGGAACAGAATAAAACATGCAAAAAACAATTCCAGGCACACTCAATTATATAATCTTTGATATAGAGGATGAGTCCCTTCTCTAGAAGAAATATAGCCTCTTTAACAAATGATGCTGGTAAAACTGGTTATCCATAGGCCAAAGGTTGAATTTAGACCTATATATCTCACCCTATATTAAATGAAAGTGTATCAAATATCTCAACAATGTAATACAAACAATCTGCTTAAAAACAAATAGGTGAATCTCTTGAAGACAAAGCTATAAGCAAAGACTGTCTGAACAAAAACCTGGATGTACAAGAAATAATACCAAGAAACAACAAATGAATTTACATCAAACTAAAATCATTTTTCCAGCAAAAGAAACAGCCAACAAAGTGAAAAGACAACCTATAGAATGGAAAAGAAATTACCATCCACTCTTCAGACAAAGGACTAATATCTAGAATATATAAGGGACTCAAAAAAGAAGTGTAATTGGTTAATAAAACATGAAAAATGTTCATCATTACTGGCTATTTAAGAAATACAAATATAAAAACATTAATATTCAATCTCACTCTATAAAGAATGGCTATCATTAAGATATCAACCAATAACAAGTACCAGCAAATCTGTGGGGAAAAGAAACACTTCTTCATTGCTCACGCTTGGAATGTCTGTCATTCTGGTCTTCTAAATATGTACTTCTTGTCATGACATACCAATTATTACCATACTGTCTCTCAAGTAAAAGTTTTTTTTTTAATGGGTAATAAGTGAAAAAAAGACACAAGAGAAAAAAAAATGGCACAAGACTGTCCTGCTACAATGCTGTGTATGGTTAGATTTCTAAATTTCTGTGTAAAAATATGTAATTTTTAAAAAAGAAACACTTCTTCATTGTTGATGGGAATATAAACTGATACAGCCACTGTGAAAATCAGTATGGAAATTCTGTAAAAAACTAAATAGAAATTCTCTGGACTCCTCTAGTCTTCCTTTTAGGTATCTTCTGCAAAGAATTAAAAACTTCATACCACTGTCATGTACATATACCCATGGACATATCCATGTTCATAGCAGCACAATTCTTAACAGCTAAATCTTGAAGCACTCTATGTGTCCATCAGCAGGTGAATGGATTAAGAAATTATGGTGTTTGTAGACAATGAAGCACAATCTGCCACATAGAAAGGTGAACTTGAGGCATTTGTAAGAAAATGGATACACCTTGACTCCAGGGTGTTACATGAAGGAAATTAGATGTGAAAGCCTGGACATTGCATCATATACCTTACATGAAAAAGTTATTAAGACAAAACAGAAAGAAAAAGAATCTCATTATGTTCTAAGTATGTTTCTGCTGTCCATTTCTAGTTTTACTCCAATATGGTGTGAGAGATCACTTTGCAGTATTTCCATTCCTTTAGGTATGTTAAGGACTTCAGTGTTGCTGTGAGCACTGTTTGTTTTGTTTGTTTTATGTATTTAGTACAGGGCCTACAGGGTCTCGCTACAGAGATGGGACTTATGGTGATCTTCCTGTTTTCAGCCTCCCAAGCGCTAGGATTACAGGTACGTGCCACCATGCCCAGTCTCTGTTGCTGTCTCAGTACATCCCAGGGGCGGGGATGGCACAGCATGCTGGGGATCAAACCCCAGACCCTATACCTGCCGATGTAGGCACTTTAGTCTGCTGAGCTATCTGGCTGGCCCTGAGCCTGGTCTATTTTGAATCAAAAATAATTCTCAGAACAGGAAAATCTAGGAGGGTAGGAAGTAGCTCAGTGGTTTAGACTTAGGTTCAGGGGAGAGATACTGAGAGGTGATAGCTAGAAGTTAGAGTGTTATGTTTGTTAATGT
>NW_004524577.1:24430863-24433986 GCF_000260255.1 Octodon degus | reverse complement strand
CTTGCCAGGGAAGCACTTATTCCACTGAGCCATCTCCATGGTCCATAGAGTGTTGTGTTTGGAAGAACAAAAATGATCTAAATTTGACTGTGGTCATGGTGGTACAACCCTGTTAATATGTTAAAATCTACTGAATCTGGTACTTCAAGTTTGTAAATTGTGTGGTATGAAAACTTCAGTTCAATAAAGCTGTTATTTTAATTAAAAATTAGAATAATCTAATTTATACAGAAGTGCTCTATAACCTGTAACAGGCCACGCACTCTGAAAGTGTTCAGGAGATGCCACCTGAATCCTACCTCTTTGTCACATGGATGGCATTTAACAGAGGACACTTGGGACACAGCAAGAACAGCGATGGGCTTTCTCTGAACATATTTCATCTGACCAAAGACAGATCCTCCAAAAGGAACTCAGTGTTCATGAATTCCTCCCCAGGAGTCTCACTGACCAGGAAGGATTAACTCATATCACCAAGAGAGAAGGCTGGAGGCTTACACCACACCCAGATGTCGCAGATGTCACCTATTCTGATGTTCGTCCACTTTTCCACAGTACCACTTTGCCACTTTGCCCTAATTTGCCTATATACCCTCTCCCCTCTATTCTATGAAGAGGGTACAGAAGCTTCTAGATCACACTGGGGTTAGGGGCTGTCACTTTTCTTTCCTATGTCGCACCTGGGCACATAAGGAACTTTTACAACTCTCCTGCTTGCTCTTGGTTTACTTCATAGACTCACTTACAGAACCCTCAGAGTCCATAGGAAGTTTCTGTTTTCTTACAGTTCCTATTATGGAGCAGTCTATTATTTAATAACCCAGAATACACAACTTCTACTCCACAAGAGCTAATAAAGATTCAAGCTGTAACTTTCACTTCTCAAAGTGCCTGACACAATGTCATACCCACAGCAGAGCCTCACAGCACCTTGCTGGCAAACACTGAGCATTCTCTATGTGGTTCCTTTCAATGTTACAAAGAAACATCGCTGCTCATTGCATAGATGTAGGCCAGGATCTTGGTATTAGGAATACTTTTCTGAGAAGCAAACAGATTTGAACACCTGACACCATGAGAAACAATCTTGGACTGGGGAGATAGCTCAGTAGAATAAGCACTTGCCTGGCAAGCACAAGGTCCTAAATTCAATCCCTGGTACCACAAAACAAACAAACAAACATGAGAAACAATCTTAATCACCTACTCTTAGTTTTCTCAATCAACAGAGGCCATACTTTGGAAGACATAGCTTTATGAGTTAGGATGGCCAAGGAAAGAGGAGACTGTGTGTGCACAGGGAGCATTTTTCTATACCAATGCTAGTAGCCCTGGCATTTGGAAAATTGTTCTAAGTCTCTACTTCCAACAGAGAACTCAACATGGGATTCTGGAGCATGCCTCTGTCCCTCTGGGGCCAGGAGTGTGTGCATATCAGACTGTAGTTTATTCTCACTTACACACATGGTGAACTGTTCAAGAGAAATGGGTCTCTGCGTGGCTTTAGAGAAGCTCATCCCCAACACTTATCCTCCTTACTACACAGGAATTGGACTGCAAAGTTGGCAGGATCTGTGATAAGCTGGGTTACTCAGGCCCACAGAAAGGACATCTCAGGAGGCACATCAGAGGCCCTCTGACCAGACCCTGGCTGATGGTCTTAGTCAGCTCTTTCCTTGGAAATTTCCTTGAGACAAAGTTTGCATGGCAGTTTCCCTCTGCCAGACAGTAACTGGCTGCCTGATGCTAGCTACTGATATCTGCTGGCAGTGGTGGCCCTGGTGAGTCACCAGAGTGGTTTGTCTTCTACTCTGAGAGCACACTGCTACTGATATGCATCAGTGCACCTCTATTTTGGGCAAGTCTTTCCTGGTGGTGGGGTTTCCTGTAGTGTACCATAGATTTCTGATCTGTTTTGTCACCCTCTCCTCTTCAGTTGGGCATATTGAGCCTGCTACATTGCCTAAGCAGCACTAAGTATTAGGATGTTGTAGCGGGGAGTGTTGGGAGCCCCAGAAGCCATAAATTGGCCAAATGTGTGAAAGTGGGACTAGGCCTCACTGCCCAAAGCAGTCAAGCTACCTCAGTCCTCAGATAAGCATCCTGACTAGTGAATGTCAGCGATTAGTCACTAGACAACCTTGTGTCACATGTTACTAACTTTGTAAAGGTATAAGTAAAGATCCACACAGTTGTTCTGGGGGGTCATCTCACCAATCATGCAGATGGGCCACCACCTGACGCAGCTCATGTCTTCTTGTCTATTTTTTCCTCATTCCTGCTGCCATTTCTTCCCAGGTACAACACTCCCACTGAGAGACCAGCAGATCCCAACAGAGAACTGACAACCCAAATTTTACTTGATCACTTTCTTATTCAAGTTACTCAAACTATCAGCAGATAGTCTGAAACCATCATCATCCCTCCATACATATCTGTTGAAAAATCATCTTCCATGAAACCAGCCCCTGGTGCCAAAAATGGTTGGGAACTGCTATCCTAAGGCAACTCTCCCTCATTCATTAAGACCTGCAGACACTTTCTCTGCCTTTCACAGTATCTATTATACTTTTTGGATTTTAATTACTCTTTCAGGTTCTTATACTACTGAGACCATATGATGTTTACAAATGTATGTCTGATTTATTTCACTTAGGACAATAGTTACTAGTTGCATCCATTGACCTATAAAAGGCTTGAATTTATCTTTTTTATAGCTGAGTAATACTCCATTGTGTAAAAATACCACATCATTTTTATTCATTCCTCAGTTGATGAGCATTTGGGTTGTTTTCAAAATTTAGCTATGACAAATTACAAATAAACATGGGTGTACATATATCACTGAGGCATGAGGGAAAGGAGAAAAAAAAGAAGGAAGTGAAAAAAATATATGTGTATACTCAGGACAGCTTGGATAGTTGTATGGCTGATTCTTGCTGGTCTATTGAAAGGAACAGTCAATGCTTAAATTTTTCTTTTTCTTTTTAATTTGACTAATTTTGCATGCTTATATCTGGTAATCTGAGCAGCAAACTTGAAGATAACAATGTGCAGTATAACAAGCATTGTTGAATTTCTATCATCTTGTTTAGTGAAATTCTATATTGTTTCTAATGTTTT
>NW_004524577.1:24421716-24430663 GCF_000260255.1 Octodon degus | reverse complement strand
CAGGGAAGTGCTTATTCCGCTGAGCCATCTCTCTGGACACTGTAGACCATAACTTGACGCCATGCCGCCAGGCTGACCTGTCACCTATCTGCATAAAATGCCCATCCAGAGCTCTTCCAGCACACCACACTCCAGCAGGCTGTAAATGGCAAGAGCTGGGTGATCCACCACACTCACATGGTGGACAGACTGACACCCGAGTCGTCAGGGATGCCCACAGACCATATCCTTATTGTAACGGCTTGCTTACAGGAGCCACACAGCTCTCTGAAGCAGTACCACCTCTGTTCAGAAAATGCCAGAGGGCCCCAGGAAAGATAGAGGGGTTGCAGGGACTGAGACCAAGTATTTTTTTTTTAAAGGCTAAAATTGGGGCTGGGGAGATGGCTCAGTGGAATAAGTGCTTCCCTGGCAAGCGCAAGGGCCTCAGTTCAATCCCGATTTTGCAAATAAATAAATAAATAAATGTTAAAATTGTTGCTAGGCAAGATTGCCTCTCCTTTCTAAAAAGTGAGAATTTAATTTCCTTTTACATGTTGACTGCCTTTAATGTGCAGGACATTAGTCTCATTTGCTCGATAGCTTTCTTAATTAGCTCATAAGATGCCTTCTCACCCACGCACGAGAAGCTCAGCCTGTGCTCTGTGTCGGGGAGGGCACAGATCCGACTGCTGATGTCAATGCGCTCGCTTAAGGTAATGCTATGGAGAAGGGTTTGCTATTGTTCAGATGTGCTAAGATGTCCCAGTTTCTTCTAACTGCCTACCTCACCGGAAAACCAAGAATAGAGGTTGTATACCATGAAGTGCTCTCAACCCTTGAAAGAGAAAACGAAATAATAGGAAGTGTAACAATGACATTACAAGAGTTCTCTGGGTATTATTCCTCCTGGTAAGCTGCCCATCGCCACAAGCAGTGATCTGAGATTGGGTGCTTTCTCTCTCTCTCTCTCTCTCTCTCTCTCTCTCTCTCTCTCTCTCTCTCTTCTCTCTCTTCTCTCTCTCTGTCTCTCTTCCTCTTTCTTTCTGTCTGTCTGTCTGTCTTTCTTTCTTTCTTTCTTTCTTTCTTTCTTTCTTTCTTTCTTTCTTTCTGCTTTTTTGTGTTAGGCTTTATTGTTTAGGGAAGTTTTAGGCTTAAAAACAAATTCAAAACAGAAACTAGAATGCTCCCATCCATCTTTTCTCCCATTTGTAGACTCTCTTTTTTTCTTATTCACTTAATATATAGTTTTTATTTTATTTTTTATTCATTTTAATGAGAAAAAATAAAATAGCAATGAAACAGTTTCAAACAGGTCAGTAGGACAGTTACAATAATTGATACATTGCATATTGTTATCTTTGTAGTAGTTATTCAGAGGACAAGATGCAGACATGATATCTTCTCTTAACCAATATTAGAAAAATGTTTCTTCTCAGTGAATAACTAAGAAACTAGACTCTCTTATTTGATTATTCCTACATTGTTACATGCTATGAACCAAGACTGTTATGCAATTAACTAGAGTTGATAGTTTAGAGTAGGGTTCAATCATTGTGTTATACACTCCTATAGGTCTTGACAAATATGTGTCACGTCTCTATCATTACAGTATTATACTGAATCATTTTACAATCTTAGAAGTCCCCTATGTTTTACCTATTCATCCTTCATTTCCCCCAAATTCCTGAGAATCACAGAGCTTTTAAAGGTCTCTAGAGGCTTGCCTTTCCCTATATGTGATAGATTGAGACACAGACTAGCATTTTCAATTGGCTTCTTTCACTTAGCAATATGCATTTAAATTTCCTCTCTATGTTTTCATGACCTGGTAGTATTTTTTAATCTCTTTTTATCACAAAAACATATTCTGCCATATAAATAAAACAAAATTCACCTTTCTGTTATGGTTTGAATGCATCCCCCAAATGCTAAGAGGTGATCAGATCATGAAGCCTCTGCCCTCATGAATGAATTCATGCTGCTGTTGCTGGAGTGGGTTCCTTAGAAAAGGGTGTGCCCTACCCTACCTCATGTCATATTCCCTCACTCCTCAACCTGCCCCCATGAGACAGTGTAGAATGTAATGTAAGCCCTCGATCTTAGACTTCCTAGGACTGTAAGAAATAAATGTCTTTTCTTTATGAAGTGTCCAGTCTGTTACAGAAACACACAACAGACTAAGACATTATCCATGGACATACTGAAGGACTCTCATTTCTTTTCTATTCTGTGTTCTTGGATTTATCCTCAGGAGTGCTGTTTAATTCCATCTGGTGTCCTTTATGGGCAAGTATAACTTTCTTGCCTCTTTATGTTAGCATATGCACCCCCTCTTCCCACATAGCAATGGCAGAGCTCAGTCTGCATGGTTGGCAGCGTCTGAACTGGCCTTGCACTAATCAGCTCCCCTGTTTGAATATGCCCCTGAGGTGGGTGGGATTTGGTCTTAAGATGATGTCTCTGTATCTACATGATGAATTAGCTACTCAGACTGAGCGGTTTCCCAGATATTCCAAGAAGTAAGAGCCTTCAACAACCAGAACATGAAGCTAAATAGCACCAGGAATGGGGTGAAGCTTTGTCACCTCCAAGGGGGAAAAAAAAAACAGACGCAAGAGAAGTTAAAGAGAATATTACCCAGAGGCAGCTCAATGGTACTGATTGCACATGGCTAGTGCCAGGACGGGTTAGTGGGGTCAGAAATGTTGCAAGTTGGTAATATCGGAGGCAATGCACAGATTAAGTCTCCAATCCTTAAAATTTATTACAACTGCTCTGTGGGAATGTTATGAATATTATTTTACTTCATAGACATCCATCCCCCATGTATATGGCTCTTTGTGGGTGTGAGCTTCCACCAGGCATTTTTCCATGAGCCTACCCTCAGCTGCAGTTGGATTGATCTAGGAGAACATTCCAGTCCAGCCAGTCAGTTATGTGCAAAGAAAAAAATGCAGTCTCTTTGAACACGGCTGGGCTGGGAACAATTAAGCATTCATGCTAATTCAAGCCATAGTTTATGGCCTGGGCATCAAAGAAAGCTTGTCTTTAAAAGGAGCGAAATGACATGGATGTGTAGAGGACAGAAACAGGCTTACCTTTTCTGAGTACTATTCCTGAGCAGTTTCTTGACGTGGACATTGTAACTGTCTGTTTGACGTTTATTCTTTCTTCTTTGGGAACTGCTCCAATGCTCTGATAGCCACAGCTTCCTGCGTAGCCCTTGGAAATAAGTAAAAGACTCTAAACTGAGTTTATCATCATCCTATTGCTGGGGACAAGTGCTGGTTCAGAGAGCTGGGGGCCGAAGGCAGAGTCAGTGAAGAAGGTAAGAGCCCTGTTGAAGAATGCGAGGATAGTGGTTTTCATACTCTTCCAGAGAAGTTTCTAGAACAGTGATGGCAACCACAAACCTACTTATGTATCTCAAAGTGCCAACACTGCAGTAAAACCTGAATATTGAGATATTTAGTATAGAATGAACAACTCATACATTCACAACTTTTGTCTTAAAAGAAAAACAATATGTGTGCCATAGGTTCGCCATTGCTGTTCTGGAAGAAGCATTGCCTAGATGGCCCCAGATGTCACCCCCATCTGTGAAATTTCCTTCTTTGAAATCAGCAAGAGGCCAGCAACAGTCACACTGTTCATGAGATTGTGGATCCAGACCATCGCTGTGACCAGAGGCCAAGAGGCCGACAAGGCGAACACCTTGCCTGTATGCTGGCCCCTGGAGTCCTGGGGGAGCTCTGGCTTTCCCAGCAGCTTCCTGGAGAAGCCTGGGCTTAGAACCAGAAAGAGAATGGGATTTGACTTTGAGCAGAAGGAAACCAGGGACCATCTAGGAAGTTTTGATGGATGAATTCTCCTCCATTCCTGCACTCAAACAGATGGTCCCAAGACACAAAACTCCTTCAACTCCACTGAAGATCTGTCCCTTTCCTACTGGGTTCCCATGTCTTGTCTCATTCTCCTTTTTCCCCTCTGCATTTCAAATCATATACCCAACCCTAATCACATACTGACACATGAAGTTTTGCCTCAGGCTCTGAGAATCCAAGCTAAGACAGGCAGCAAGATGCAACCTCATGAATCGCTGGTAGCTCTCTTGTGACCAGGGAATGAGCTGAAGGATCAGGCAGGTATTGTGGAAGCCACATGAAGAGTAGAAACCCATGATTCATGTAGCACTGATCTGCTACATAAATCTGACGTGGGTGCTTTCCCTATCTCTGCACTTCCATCAGAGTCAGGGAGAAGTCTATAATATCTGTTCTGGTGATTGGCAGCTGAGTACATTGTAACTGAAATCCTTCTCTAGTCCTACCTACAGTTACAGATTCTGGGAGACTCCCTTACTCCCCTTCACAGCCTTATAAGAAATTCTCCCACTGAACTCATGGTCACATGAGTTTCTATACCTGCCACCCATCAGATCCTAACTGACACATCTGCCTTCCCTTTCAGTCCTGATGAAATACCTTGAAAAGTCTGTATTTGAACTCTGGTGATTCTTTCAAACCATTAAAATCAGGAAAAGTATATGGAGTATATCTATAGTCATGTATGAGAGACTATATCCATTATAATTTAAAACACACACACACACACACACACACACACACACAATTTCTACTTCACAATTCTTCCAAATAGAAACTAAATAACAATGCTACCAAATAAGAATAGTTTAAGACTTAATCTCTGCCAAGCCAGCTTTCCTCTGGATGATGGATTTGTTAGTTAATCATTCTGAAGCCAGGATTATAGCACAGTCAACAGTTTAATAAACCATTCATTTCCTACAGTGAGGAGCACTTTCAGGGTTTTTTTTTCTCTTATGCCACAAACAGGACCATAAATTGTATTAGCAGTTGTTTTTGAAAAGGATGTCAAGACTTCCATTGTAAGATGGTGCTTTGAGTCAGTGCACAGTTAATGACTTGCCTTTTTCCAAGTTCCCCTGGAAGTGGTCAAACTATACTTTAGAATATGATTAAAAATTATTCTGAAAAAACTGGACATACTTGGCTAAATGTATAACAGGAACAGATGGGAGAAATAGCTATCGTGGTGGTCAGCTTGCATGAGAAGCCCACCTGAACTTGACCAGAATCTGGAACCCACCTGAGGGGAAGTACTGGGTATGGAGCTGCATGTGAGACCTTCCCCGAGACAGGCAGCTTCAAGTCCCCACATAGACGCAGGAAAACAAAGGAAAGAAAGATACGAGCCTGCAGAGAGGCTCAGAGCTGGGCCTTCTCCAGTCAGTCAGACTCACTTCCTGGGGATACTGTTGGGAACTTTCCAGTCATTTTCCAGGAGCTGATGACCAATTGTCTTCCATCAGGAAGCAGTGTGAATTTTGCTGATTCTATGAAAAAAGGCAAAACCAGGCCTGACCTGCAGCTGTCAGGAGCAGAGAGGGTGTGTTGGTCACCCAAAATTTAAGGCAATAGGATCTTGCGAATTGATTGAAATTTATTGACTTTCAATGGATGACACATGGGTGACAGCCTCAGCTGGTAAAAGTACAGCCTTCAGCTCAGAGGCTATATTTTCCCTCATCTCAGATTCATTGTTGAAGTTGACAAGTGAGTAGGTTCCTGGTAAACATTTGTTCCATTTTTCAATCTGAACACTAAATTGGTATGTAGCGATAATGTGAGGGTAATTATTAGAGTCTGAAGGACCTCAAGTCTGGCAAAAGCTGAGCTGTTTATTTTGCTCGTGAATTGGCTTTAGCTTGTCCGGGAGGAAAAGCACATACCAAAGAACTGGGTTCAATTAAAGTAAAAAATTTGTATGCAGGTTTTCAACAAGGCAAGGCTGAGGTGAAGGTCACCAAGATGGTGTTTGTCTTTCTCTTTCCCTCAACTCCCATTTAAATTACTCTTCATTCACTCTGTAAAATCAGCCAGAGAACCCACAATTAGCCTTTATTCCTCCTTCCTGCTGGGGGTGGAGGTGAGGAGGTAGGAAAAGCTGCCTCCCAAGGACCGCTGGGACCCCATACTATCTGCCTCCACATTCCTGAGCCCAGACTGGTCCAGGCCTCTTAGGAAGTTCCACAGCCAAGCTGTCCTTCAAATGCACCATCCTGAGAGTGAGCCTAGAACCTCTTTAGCTCAGTATGCTCATCTGTAGAATGGGGTTAATAACTCACCCTTAGTCGGGGTATATGGAAAATCAGAGAAGATAATGTATGTGAAAATATCTTTAAAGCTACTGCATGATAGAGGGTGCATTGGGGGAGAGAGGAACAGAAGGAAGGGCAGAGAAAAGGGGAAGACAGCAGAGGGAAGAGAGAGGTGGTCGGTCCAGCAGCTCATTTACTGTGTGACTCCTGGCACATTTTTGGAGTATTCCTTTTTTTTTTTGGTCGGAATCAGAAATTGAACTCAGGCCCTTGCGCTTGCCAGGGAAGTGCTTATTCCACTGAGCCATCTCCCCAGCCCCGACTCTGGGCACGTATTTAACCTTCATCTTTCTCAGTCTCCTTATCTGGAAATGGGGATATAAAAGTGTAGTCTGTTCATTTCATTCAAATCTTACGAGAATTAAGTGAATCACTATATACTGAAGTTCTTAATGAATAAATTAGCATAAAAGACATTTTGCTGTTTCTGCACAATCTTCTCACACACAAGCACTTCCTGTGTTCTTCACAAAGTCACTGTCCACGTACGTGCTGGCCCATTTGGAAGGAGAGGGGACAGATCCAGTCTCTGCACTCAGTAGGGGCCCGACTTTCACGTGGGGGCCAGAAGAGAGGTCTCAGGTTGGCTCAAGGAACAGTGAAAATATATTTAGACTGCAGGGTGGAGTGAGTGAAAACACACCCAGGAACAGCTGGGGACATGAGGAAGGTCCATACCATTCCCCACCTCATTGTATGCCCTGTCCCATGCCGAGCACTCTGAGATCTGGTGGGCCCCAATGTTTATCTTTTATCTTTTACTTTTTTGAGATAGGGTCTTGTTATCTAGTTTGAGCTGGCCTTGCACTCACCATGTGGCCTCTACAGGAGGAGGGGACCCACCTGCCTTAAATGCTGGGTTACAATTGCACTGTGCACCACCATGCCTGGCCCAAACGCTTATCTCTGATCCTGAGAAGCTGCTGGCTCCTCTCTTCCTCTGAAATGGATTAACTCACCTGCCTAAAAGGGATCATTATTGTGGCGCTCTAAGCACAAAGAGAGTCCACAGAGGAATTCTGTGTGAGACAAAGTGAGACCCACTGAGACTTCCAGCTACTAAGACTGATAGGGAGGTCTAAAGCATTGAAGGGACTTTTATTCACATTGCACCCATAGCATTAGTGATCAACTTCATACAAAAACCTTTAGACCTAAACACAAACCCACAGATGCTGAAACAAATTCATTCATTCTTGGTTTCACAATTCTGAGTAAGTTCCCCAAAGCCGAGTCCATCCCAACCTGTCCCTGACCCTGCTTTCAGCACAGGCTGCTCCCTCGAACCCTTCCACCACACTGCACACCACAGCTTCTAGCTCTCTGATTGGTAGCAAGCCTTGTGCCTTGGCCTCTTGCCTCGGGGAGCCCATGAAACCCTTCTCCTGCCAGTGTCTGGTCTGCAGGGTCTACACTGGAGACACAGCCACCTCTGAGAGAGCTCCAGTGGGGACTGATGAGGCGCTCTGGCTGACCAGAATGAGGGATTTAACTTCTGCATGCCCCCGTTCTCAGACAGAGTAGCAGAAAACTGTGTGGAGTCAGTTCCTGCATTCCTGTGACAGGCAGAAGTGGCTCTTCCCGTCCACTTACCCTAGGAGTCTAGTTTCCCTCATGGTCCTTTCCTAGCAGAACCAGAGGCACGATCTGCAGCCTCACCTCACTTTCCCCATCTTTCTACAACTTCTCACCAAGTGTATTAGCCAAGGTTCCCTAGAGCAACAGAGCCAATAGGAACTCCACAGGGAGATTCCTTAGGGGAATAGACTCAAGTGATCTTAGAGGCCACAGAGCTCCATGACAGGCCATCTGTACAGGGGAGATCTTGACACAGGAATGCAGGGCCCAGCCCAAGTCTGGAAGCCTCAAACCTAGAGAATCTGATGGTGTGGCCTCCAGCCAGGGGACACAATCCCAAGAGGAGAGGGGAAGTGAATTAACTGCAATCTTTTCTTTTCATCTGAATCCTCAGTGAGGGTGGGTTTCCCCCAAATTAACCATTACCCTAAGCAAGTCAGTGCTGGAGAAGACACCCAGGTCTGTAATTGTGCAGGAAAAACAGGCCTGACCTTCTGCACTCTAGGAGGCCCACAAACTTTCCCAGCGAAGTAGCCAAGGAAAGAAGGTGGAGATGCCTGCTCTGCAGACATTTAGGGAGCCCTAGACTGAAGCTATTGTATATGGAGAAGGAAGCGCTGCAAGGGAGAAAGACTAGCCTGACTGGCTTGGAATGGGGAACAGTTTCTCCAGCAGATTTGGTCTGTAGCTTTGGTTTAATGATTAAAAATCAGATTCAAAACTCAGATAATATAGGTTGGCATTTAAGTACATATAACTGTAACATGCATATTCTACAGTCTTGGGGCTCCCCAAGAGTTCTACATATGAACATGGACTCTAGAACAATTTGCAACCAACCAGGAGCCTGGTCTGATGCTTATTTGATCCACTGAGGCCAAGGACTTTACAATCACAACCCCAGTGGGGGCTGTTGTATGGCCAGCGGAGCCATACAGGAAGACAGGCCCAGGACTTACAATTGCCTTGCACTTGGTTGTAATGGCTTTTTTCTTTCTTGTCTTTTTTTTTTTTTTTTTTTTAACATGGAGGCTGACCTTTTAATTTTACACTGGGGTCATTCTGGGAATTATACAGTTGGTTCCCAGGTAAGTACCCAGACTCGTGTCTGTTGTAGATGCTTATTTATTACTGGAGGAACATTAATTATCAATAATGTACATTATACTAACATCTGATAGGGCT
>NW_004524577.1:24420137-24421481 GCF_000260255.1 Octodon degus | reverse complement strand
AAAAAAAAAAAAAAAAAAAAAAAACACCAACAAAAAACTAACATCTGGTTAGCAGTATATTCAAAGCACTTTAGAGTATATTAGAAAGACTGCATAGAGTCAATATTAATTCTAAAAATTAAGGCCACGGAGATAGCTCAGTATTCTAAGTGCCTGCCTCCACAGCACAAAGACCCAGGTTCAGTCTCTGGTACCACATACCATGCTGGCTCTGCACTGGGAACGCCAAGTTGGCCACTGAGGCCAGGTGTGGTGGCACACTTGCGTGATCCCAGCGCTGGGGAGGCTGAAAACAGGAGGATCACTACAAGTCTAACCTGAGTAGTGAGACCTATATCAAATACCTAAAATTAAAAAATAAGTTAATAAATAAAAAATAAAACTTGTACTTGAAACTTCAAGATCTAATTTGATGTGTTAAATACCAGCTACTACTGTTTGGGGATTCAGGCCCTCCCCAAACAGGAAAGCACTTTATAAATCTCTGTGCCTTTCACTGGCAGCTTCTACAATTGCATAACCTCACAGGAATAACAGGTCGAAAGTGTTGAGCATAGACTGCTCCAAGGCAATGGGGTAAAGTGAGGAGGCAATGCTATGAAGCCCTGAAAAATGAATATTCAGATCCCATTCAAATGAAGCTCCCAAGAGGAAAGGCCCCAGTGCATAACAATTGATTTTTCTGAAGCTTATTAGCAGTTATAGGATATTTACTCAGGGTTGCAGTTTGGGGACCTGTGGATGTAGCTGAACTATAGTTCAAGAGAGCTGAAAAGCAGAACAGTGTACAGAATTGTAATCAGGAGGCTGATGATAAAATCATTACAAGAAATAAAGTAGAGTCTGGCTAAAAATACAACAACAACAAAAACTTGAGAAGGAAGTGAGATCCTAGAAGCAAGCCCATGGGATCCATGCTGAGGTGTGGAACGCATCCGACTTTTCATCCTTGATGCAGTAGGGTTTCAGTTAGCAGTGACACCATTGTGTACACCATTGGTGTACATTAAAGGAAGCATTCCTGTTGGTGGTGCTGGTCACTGTGCTATTTTATGACAAATGATAGTGTAATGATGTGGCTTGCCTTCTAGTGCTCTTCCTTGTGCCCATGTGTGGACCTTCATCATCAGCATCCCGCTGCTTCACTCTCTGATCCAAGCAGCAGCTTTTCAGAAGGAAGAACTGCCAAGGCTTACGGGGACAGCATCTGTAGTGACCACAGCATAAGCTCCAACCTGGAATGGGGGATGGGGAGACTGGACAGGAAAGGAAATGAGGGACTGGATAGGAATAGTTTATTCAAGAATGATTTTGTAGGGGCTGGGGAGATGGCGCAATAGAATA
>NW_004524577.1:24405040-24419690 GCF_000260255.1 Octodon degus | reverse complement strand
AAAAAAAAAAACAGCAAAACTCAGAATGGGGAAATTCTGTGAGGCCATAAAAAATACAAATGGGATAGGGAAGAAGCAGGTCAGACCACTGGAAGGACGGAAGAGCAGGAAGAGGGCCAGGCCAGCACCAAGACAACTTTGAAAGCAGCCTTGCCCACGGTTTTCTCCAATTCAGTGGTAAGGACAGCAAGCACTGGCATCAGAGCCACATTATTTTATTTGTAGCAAGTTGGTGACAGCAGCTTGTAGTTTAGGTCAGCAGTTGAAAAAAGTGCATGTGGTTCTCATCCAGCATGGAAAATGACATAAAATTTAATAGTAGACGCTCGTGTCCTGAAATTCCTTGGTGCTGGCTGACCTGGTCCCCGGGCCCCACCTGTTCACATAGCTGTGTCCACCACACGCTTGTCTGCTATTCACTGAAACTCCCTCCCAGTCCTCCTAGGAGCCACCAAGGCCCGCTCCTGAATTCCTTTGCTTTTGAAATCCATGGAGTGGGACTCCTTTGTCTACATTTTTTGTCTAGACCACACTAGGAGGAGGATAACTTTTAAGGCAAAACTTTCAAAGTGTTTTCCTAAATTAATGAAGCCTTCTAAGTGGAAACCTTATGTGCATGCATTAAATGCCACACTGAGCCCCAATATTTCGTAAAATTAATAGGTACTATAAAATATTTTAAAGTATAAAATAAATAAGTAAATAAATAAAAGCAATCCTGCCCTAGTCCTCTCCCAGTAGTTCAAGCACCAACTCTTTACCATGATTGGTCTTCACAAATTACTGTATCACTAATCTTCTAAAATTGCATTTGTATATGGTGATGGTTTAACTTGATCATCAATTGGATGTGACTGAGAGATGATGAGGTCATTTTTGGGTGTGACTTTTTGGGTGTTTGCAGAGATGATTGACACACAGGCCAGCCAAGTGAGGCAAGACCTACCTGGATTGTGGGCGGTGCTGTGCGCGAGGCTTGCAGCCCAGCTGGAGGAAGGAGGAGGCCACCAGCCTGCATTTACATGTTTGATTCCACTTCAGTGGGTAAGTCTCGCTGCCACTGTCACCCACAGATATCAGACTGCAACCTCTAGTGTTCCAACACAGGCTCACAGCAACAACCAAAAGCTATGACAAATGTGATAACATGTAATTCTATCCCATGGGTCATATACTTCAACAATACTGTTGGGTGTTTAAGTAATTGAATGGTATTACTGATAGTTTGCTATTCTAAACAGGGCTTGAAATAAATATTTTGAAGTAGAACTTTTGTATAAAAATTAGAAATGTAAAGCAAACTTCTGAAGTTTTTTGTGTATATTTTTAATGATTTGCAGAAAGCTTTACAAGTATATAAAATCCCCATGTTTTTGTATGCTTAGCCACTCTGAATGGTGGAGTTTATGTTTTTTTTCAGTGAGTAAGTAGAAGGAAATATATGGTTATTGAATTGTTAATCATAAAAATATATAAATTATCGCTTATAACTTAGTGCTCTTTGCTAGTATTAACTACTTGATGTTTAAAGAAAAAATTGAAATTCGACCCAAATTTCATTGGACTTTCATTTAAAAAATCCTTTAAATTCATTCCTTGCTGTTGATATCTGTGGCTAAGTACCCACCTAAGTAAATGTGACTTCGCATATTTTATAGAGTATGTCAAACTGATCCAAAAACTTTAAAGTGCAAAGGTATTGGGAGTATTTTATTATCAAAATTGCTTCAAGAGAACTGATGATCTCACCCATTCACATCAAGGCAAGAAGATTATGTTAAAGGAGGCTGAACCAACACTGCCAACAAATGTTGGCTGGCGCACATATTGAGAAGCACTCTTTCCCCCTGTCCCATCCAAAACCTTGTAATCCAGTCAGTCTGGTTGGACCACACTTACAACAGGTTATAGGTATGATTTGTTTTTAATTCACAAGAAATACTCGAATACTTTCTTCTAAAGTTATTATAATGTTAAGAGGCTTTCACTTCTAGCTACAATAAAATGGCTTGTATAATAAGAGCAATCCTGTATTGATAATACATAATAATGAACTAGACTTAAAAGCAAAAAGTACATCTCTTTAAGGGAATCAGAAAGTAACCAAGCAGCTAAGGACACAGACAGATTGAAGGGGAATGAAGAGGAAAGGCTAAACAAGTTCACGCCAAACAAATAGATGGGCAGTTATAATTGTACCAGATAAAGAAGGCTTTAAAGGAGAAGTGGTGGACATAAAGTTGTGGTATCTAATGATATGTGCAATATATTGTATATATGGAAAATTGAAAAAATTAGAAGTAGAACTAGATCAAACCCTAGGTCTAAGAACTGTAGAATGAACACTCCTGTCAAATAAATACAGAATATTAAAAAATTAGTATTCATTTGCTGGACCAGAGTGGAAGTAGAAGCTAATAGCAAAGAACTGAAAGAAAAACAAAACAGAAAATATCATGGTTACTTTTCTCTCCCTGCTGAGACAAAAATACCTGACACCCAAATCAAAGTGGGAAAAGTTTACTTAGCTTACAGTTTGCGGAGGTTTCAGTGGATGATCAGCTGGTTCCAAGGCAGGGTGGTGTGGCAGAGAGGTAACAGTTCATGGTGGCAGAAGACAGCAAAAGTAACCAGCAAAAGCAGGGAGCAAGCTTCTTTTCCTCTTATATTGTGTGCAGGCTACCCGCCTTTGGGCGGGGGTAACACTCACCCCATCTCCAGGCCCTCCTCTTGCACAGGCTCAAGATGTTTACAAAATGAGGGTCCTGGCCCCCTTGGAGTCACTTAGTTAAATTTCTAAACTTTCCAAGTTGACACAATGAGTAAGCCCTTTACACACTAAGATGTAGAACTGCTGAGTTACTTAGTTAAGCTTCTAGAATTCTCAAGTTGACACAATGGATCAACCATTAAAGAGAGCAACAAAAGAGAATATCTTCATGACTTTGGCAGCAGAAGACTGGACTGCTTGCTGCTGCTTTAACTTCTGGTTCATTTGTCTGTAAAATATCTGATCTACTCATAGATGAAATTAGATAGTATCTATAAGTGATAATGCCAGTTCAATAGATCAGAATTTATGGGATGCAATGAAAGCAGTCTTAAGTGGAGAATTTATAGTGTTGAATTCTTATGTCAGGAAAACAGAATGAGTTCAGATAAACAGCCTAATGTTAAACCTCACACTCCTAGAGAAGGAAAAGAACAATGCAAGCCCAGAGCTCATACAAGAGAGGAAATTGTAAAGATCAGAGCAGAAATTAATGCAATGTAGACTAGGAAAACAACACAAACAATCAAGAGTTGGCTCTTTGAAAGATTAAAAAAAATGCAACAAGCCCTTAGCCAACCTTATCAAAAAAAAAAAAAAAAAAAAAAAAAAAGGAAAAACTCAAATATATGCAACTTGGAATGAAAGGGTAAAATAACAATAGATCCTGCAGAAATTCAGACAATCAATGATATCTACTTGGAGAAACTTTAATAAGATGGACAGAAGAAGTGGACAGAGAAGAAACAGATTCCTAGACACATGTGAATTACCAAAGCTAAATCAAAAAGATATAGAAGTTCTAAATAACCCAATATCAGTAAAATATAAAAATACAATTAAAAACTTACTAATGAAGAGAAGTACAGGTTCTGATGGATTCACTGCTGAGTTCCACAAGAAATTACAACATAATCTAATGTCATTACTCCTGAAACTCTTTAATAAAATTCAGAGGAAAGTAATACTTCCAATCTTATTCCAGGAAGCAAGTGTTACCTTGATACCAAAACCAGAGAAGGGCCTAAACAAAAAAGAAATTACAGAACAATCTCCCAAGTGAACATAGACACAAAATCCACAAGCTATTGCAGCAAATCACCAAAAAGATTATACACCATGACCAAGCAGTATTCGTCCCAAGAATGAAGGAATTGTTTGATATATGCAAATCAATAAATGTAATACACCATATTAACAGAATGACAAAAATCACATAGGAAAAGCATTTGATAAAGTCCAGCAGCAGTTCATGATAGAAACCCTATAGAAAATTGGAATAGGTGGTCTTTATCTCAACCTGATAAAAGCCATCTATGACAAACCAATAGCCAACATCACACTAGATAGACAAAAATTGGAAAATGTCACTGTAAAATCAGGAGCAAGACAAAGATGGTCATTACCATCACTCCCATTCAACATAGCTCTGGAAACATTAGCCAGAGCAATTAGACAAGAGAAAGAGATAGAAGGAATAAAGATAGGAAAGGAAGAGGTGAAATTATCATTACTTGCAAGTGACATGGTACTCTACAGAGAAGACCCCAAAGAGTTCTAGATTTGATAACCAAATTCAGCAGTGTACCTGAGTAGTCAACATTCAAAAATCAATAACATTTCTGTACATGAATAACAAACCCACTGAGAAAAAAATTAGGGAAACAATTCCTTATCACAATAACATTGAAACACTAGTTAGGAATCAGTCTAATAAAGGAAGTAAAAGATCTCTCCACTGAAAACTACAGTGCTCTGAAACAAGACATCAAAGACTATATAAAAAAATAGAAAGATATTCCTTGCTCTTGGGTAGGAAGAACTGACATCATGAAAATGGCCATACTTCCAAAATTGTTATATAGATTTAATGTAATCTCAATTAAAATACCATCAGCATGCCTCACAGAACTAGAGAAAACAATCCTAAAATTCATTTGAAAGCAGAAGAGATATAGAGTAATATGAACAGTTCTAGGTAACAAAGGCAAGGCAAGGGGCATCACACACCCTGAATTGAATTTATATTGCAGAGCTACTATAATAAGAACAGCATGGTGCTGGAAAAGCAAACAAACAAACCAGACCTTGCTGATCAGTGGGACAGATTAGAAGATGCATAGACAACCCCAAATACACTCAGCCATCTTATCTTTGACAAAGAGGCCAAACATTCACTGAAAGTAAGACAGCCTCTTTAATTAGTGGTGCTGGAAAACTGGCTTTCCACACACCAAAGACTAAAATTAGACCTATGTCTATCACCATGCACTAAATGAAAATCAAAATGAATCAAAGATCTAAATATTAAAACAGAAACACTAACTCTGCTGGAAGGTAAAATAGATAGAACTCTTGAAGACACAGGTGTAGGGAAAGACTTCATGAACAAAACCCTGGCTGCACAGGAAATACTATGAAGAACCAACAGTTGGGATCCCATCTCATTGAAAAGCTATGAACAGCTAAAGAAATCACCAAGAGAGTGGAAAGACAACTCATAGAAAGGGAATATATTTCAGCTGCTTGTTTGTCAGAGGCCAATATCTAGAAAATACAAAGAATTGAAACAATCAGACCTCTCAAATGTAAAGACTCAATCTAAAACTGGGCACCTGAGATGAATATATACTTCTCAGATGAAGAAGTAAAAATATAAATATATTTTAAAAAGTTCAATGTCACTGATCATTCAAGAAATGCAAATCAAAAAGTGCTGAGATTCCATCTCACTCCAGAATGAATGGCTAATATTAAGAAATCAAGCAATAACAAAGGCTGGGTGGCATATGGGGAAAAGGAACCCTTCTCCACTGTTGGTGGGAGTGCAGACTTATGCACCCTCTATGAAAATCAGGGTAGAGAGTCATCAAAAAACTAGGCCTAGAGGGTCTATTTGACCCACATATTTCCCTTCTTGGTATCTTCCCAAAAGAATAATAAGCATCATACCACAGTTCATAATAGCTAAATTTTGGAAACAACCCAGACAGACATCAACTGATGAATGGATAAAAAAGATATTTCATCAAACAGTAGAATACTATTCAGCTATAAGAAAGATAAACTTGAGACATTTATAACCAAGTAGATAGAGCTTGAGAGTATACTCTTAGGTGAAATAAATTAGACTCATATGTGTAAATATCACACTGTTTCTCTGCTGTGAGAAACTGAAAGTGTAAATAAGAACCCAAATATATAATAGATATTGTGAAATGGGAAGAAATTGTGCAAAGGGAAAGAGAAACTAAAGGGAAGGAGGAGGAGAGGAAGGAAGGGAAGTGAAAAAAGAAGACAGAATGGAAACAAAGCTTTGTAAATAAAAAGGGGAAGTGGAGTTGTAGGGAGGGGAAGGGAATGGGGAAAAAGTAGAACTAAGATGTATACAGGTACAAATTCCCTATGATGAATGTGATTGTGATACGTATCTAAAGTGTACCAATAAATTAATAATAACAAATAAACAAACCCAACCTACTCTCTACTGCAGTCTTTTGCGTTGATCTGAACCCATTTCATGGATGTTTCTGTACTAACTTGCACTCGTTTCTCCGAAAGTTTCTAAAACAAAGTTTAGCACCGGAAGTGGGGCTTCATTTTTGTCACGTGTGCTATTGGTGTAAGTCTATCGTCCTGGCAGACCAGCACTTTTGCCTGTGTTTACTAGAGTCTGAGTCAATGCTAGACAAATTGTAGGTCTTTAGCTGATCACAGAGGACTCCAGTAGGCCCACATCTCTGCTCCTCTCCTTTCTATAACTCTGTGCTCCAGTCCTGCCATTTACGTGAAACTGAGCCTGTCCCAAGCATTACCATAAAGTAAAGCATTGCAAATTGGGCTTCATGCAGGCAGCACAGTTGTGTAGACTGTGCCCTAAAGAGCCTATGATCTCTTAGGGGAGACAGAGGAGTAGCGCCATCATGTTATATTTCAAGGAAGTGGGAGATGAAGGGCCACAGAAATGGCTATAAAATTAATTCTGAGGACGGGATTCTTTCTACCTAGGGTAATTAAGGAGGACATTTTGAATCAGCGGCATCTAAGGTTGGCCCTAGAGATCACACGGGGCATTCCAGGCAAAGCAAACTGTATTGACCAATGCTTGACTTGATTCAGTGTTTCCTGGGTAAGTGTCCAACTAGATTTCTTCTGAAATAGACTGGTGCTCTATTCGGAGACAGCTTGCTGAGGACTGCACAGTGGGAGCCCCTGAAGAACAGAACAATGAGGTGGGTGTAAGAGCTCTACTGCTTTCAGATCTGCTGTGGATCATGCTAGCAGAAGTCCTGTTTTCTGTGTGTGCATGGCATGCCTCTTTTTGGTTGGCCCCTTCCCAGTCAACGCAAGAAGCTGCTGCCACATACCTGCTTTGCTCCTTTTTATGAAGCCTTCCACTGCTTCTGTGAAATTGAATAAAGCCACATTGTGTTTTTAAAAGAATTGGAAGAAGCCTGAACTATAAGACACCCAGATTAGCTTTAAGATTTATGCCAACAATTAGTGGAATTTAGGGAGAGATAGCAAGACCCTAAATTCTTTGGTGATAGTATTTCACAGTGCCTTGCTCACACACTCAAATGCCTCCCGGCAGAGTAGAGGGAAAAGTAGTGGAGAAAATGAATGTCAATATAGTGACAGCAGCAATACGTTAAGAAATGGCATCTGACATTTGGCCTCTAATAAGCTAAGTTCTTAGGCCCAACCCAGACCTCCTGAATCAGAAACCCTAAGCTAGGACCCAGCAATCCTCAGGTGGTTGGGACTGAGAGTGATGCTGGAGAACTACAGCAGCACAGGGCCCTGAGGCCAGCCCAGAGTGGTGCTCCCACTCCCCAGAAAGCAAAGCACCGACAGCTTTCAGATTATTTGATTTATGCTTGGAAAGATATGAACACTATGCAGCCAGGCATTCTAGTGTTGCCAAGAGAAGTCACAAATCTGCATTTTGTGTGACATCCTCTCATCCTTCAGAGCTGGCCATGATTAAAAACAGAAACAAAAGGAGAAACAATCCTCCAGTGGCCAAATATCTGTGACCAACTTTTATTTTTTAACCACAGTCTGTTGTTAGTTTTGTGATCGAAGGAACAGTAATGAAGAGCACAAGCTCTACATTTGGAAAGCGTAAGTTTAAAGTCCAACACTTCTTGCCACGTGAGTGACCTCCAAGTGATCATTTCACCTGTCTAAGCTTTGACCTCTTGTGGGAGATGAACATAATAATGGTGCCTGCTTCCTAGGTAAGGCATTAATTCAAAGTCCCAGCCCATAGCAAGTGCTCAATAAATGATAACATCATAATGACTCGGCCCAAGCAGGTGACCCCCTGAACCTGCTAGGAAAATCCTAGATTCAGAGACAGGAAAGTTGGGAAGAAGTTGGCTTCTCTGGTTGAAATGAATGAGCCTCAATAAGGGTCAAGGGCACATCGTGGTTTCCTGCAGGCACCAGGCTATACCAAGAGTAGAAAGGAGATTAGTTCCACAGGTACAGCCCATAATTGGTTTCTGGAATACTCAATGTCATTCTGGGTGATAGGCTCTTATATGGTCAGAACCCAGCCTGGGCCAGGAATAAGGAACCCATCTAAGGAACATGTCTTAAATTCCTAGGAGCACAAATAAGCATGTTGGGCTCAAAACATAAATAAGTGTCATAGCAGGCAGTAACCTGTGGCAGACCCATCCATAGGCCAGTATGTCTGAGTCTATGAGGAAGGAGACATGTGGAAAAGATAAAGTAGCATGACCTACAGGCTCACTTGGCACCCAGGGTTCCCACAGTTGGAGCAGACGCCAGGTCTGTGGGCAGCCAAGATAAGCTTGGGCCCCACATCTGGTGGGGTTGAGGTGGCTGATAGACTTCCTGTCTTAATCTAGACCAGCTCAGCTCCCAGGCATGAGCAAGCCTGGAGATGGATGGCACGAGACACTCCCACTCTGAGTGGTGAGAAAGGTGAATCCTACAGATGCCAGTGGGAGGTAGGGGGTAGCTGTGCTGTGAGTGTCAGTTCTGCCTGTATACAGGATGCTCTGAGTGAGTAATAAAGAACAAAACAAGACTGTTGGCGCACTTACCTCAGCCAGAGATGGTGCAATCTGTCCTCAGACCACAGCTCTTCTCTCCTGTGCTCACAATAAGCATCTCTGATTGATTAACATTTCTCCTGATGACTGCAGATGAAGCCTCAGAATCTTCAGAAGTCTGCTCTACCCAGACAGCAACACTAACAGATGAAAACTGGCATGCAGTGCCCCTGGTCTGGGTGTCAGCTGCTACAGGGAAATAACAATGGGAGTGAAAAGGGTGATGCTTGGAATATTTTGTGAAAATAATCAATAGGAGTCAATGGCTAAATTTTGAGGGGAGCAGTATGGGGCAAACATGAAGAAAGCCAGGGTCATACATCATAGCAAACCTCGAAGTCTGAAGAGGTAGAGAAATATTGTCATTTTGCTTGGAAAGTATAGCTCCAGCTTCATGCTGTCCCAGGTACATGCCCTGCCCCTCGCTGGTTGTGCTAGAACCCCCTACGTGCATTTGTGCTCCTCTGTGCTTCTCTGCACACCTGTGCTCCTCTGCACACCTGTGCTCCTCTGCATACCTATGCTCCTGTGCGCACCTGTGCCCCTCTGCACACCTGTGCTCCTCTGCACACCTGTGCCCCTCTGCACACCTGTGCTCCTCTGCATACCTATGCTCCTCTGTGCACCTGTGCTCCTCTGCACACCTGTGTTCCTGTGCACACCTGTGCCCTTCTGCACACCTGTGCCCCTCTGCACATGCTGCTCTTTCAGCATTTCTCCTGCTGTATCATAACAACTTGGGATGTCTGTTGCCCACTTATCTGGGAGCTTCTTGAAATAGTTTTTGACTACCAACATAACAGGATTTGAAAAATACTCTTCCTCATAAAACAAGACATATGCACCACCAGCAATCAAAGAATTCAGAAAAACAAGTTGGTTCATGGAGACCAGATGATGAGCAACTGTTTGAGGTCCTGCTCCAGCACCAACCTGCAAGCCAACATGCAAACTGCTTGAATAACTCAGAGCTTGCAAACTCCATGCCTCAGAGTGTGATGTAATGAATGTGTTGGCTACTTGTCCCTGAGCAGGTCAGAAGATAAAGTGACATGGACATCCACATATGACTAGCAGGAACATGTATAATCAAAACAGATCAAACAGAAACCATGCACAACTATTTAGGGAACGATGAGTTGGAGTGAGACAAGTCACAGAAGTTGGTGGTGGAGCTCAAAGGTGTTCTGATCCTGAACATAACCAACACCTGAGGCCACAGTACAACCTGAGCTAATCTCTGTGCACGGGTTGTTGTCCACAACACTCATCCTCACCCTGAGAATGCAAAAACCATATCTAGTATCATGATTCTTTATTCAGTAAAAAAACATCTTTGGCCTTGGTCTTACAGTCAAAAACTCTACCCTTAAGAAACTCACAGAATAGCAGGCAAGAGACACCAAAAGTCCTTAAATTAGCAGGAGAAAGGCTGTGAGATGAGTGTGGGGAACAGTACAGGTTAGGGACAAGCAGGCCTTCTAGGGGCAGCTTGAAGGCTTATGTAAGTCAGCCTTTGTGGGTGAAGTGGGCACTACACTTTAAAAGGAAAAGAGGAAGTGCCTCTCTGTGCAGTCCCATGACAAACTTCCCAGGCTTCCAGACAACTCCAAGCAGAGCATAGATGTGCATAGGTGGAGCAGGGCTCCAGGTGGGCACGGCGGTGTTCGGCTTCATCCTGGACACAGGCCAGAGAATTTTGAATAAGCTTTTATTTACTTAGTCATTCATTCACTTTTTTTCTGAGGGAAGCACAGCAGCATTTGTAGCTAAACTACAGTAATTCTTGCATGCTGGCTGGCTTCCAAAATAACCTGACTAAATAAACTTACCATCGTTGAGGCTTAAGGCCCCCAGGGCTTCTTATGTACTGGCATTCTCAGAAGTCTTTTCTATTAGGAAAATGAAAGAGAACTAGATCTTAAAAGTTTGCAAAGACCAGGGAATTTTGGTATGGTTGGCTTTTGTTGTTGTTCTTTTTTGTTTGTTTGTTTGTTTGTTTGTTTGTTTTTGAGATAGGGTCTTGCAATGTAGCCCAGGCTGACCTAGACCTCATGTTCTTCCTGAGGCCTTGCGCTACAAGCATGCACCACTCAGCCTAGCTTGTTGTTGTTGGTTTTATCACTGGTGTTTTTCACCTTTTACAATTTCAACTCTATGTTTTTTTTTTTAATTTTATTAATGTTATTTTTAATTTTGTTAAAAAACAGTTAACCAAATTTGTTACCTTAACATTTTTAAATATAAGGTTCAATGCAGTTGGATGTATTGTTGGGTGACTGATCTCCAAAAGTTTTTCATGTTTAAAAACTGAAATTCTATCTCCATTAAATAATAGTTCTCTATTTTCACCTCGTCTGGTCTCTAGCAACTGCCTTCTGTTTCTATGAAGTTGACTACACTGGGTGCCTTCTCTAAGCAGACTCCTAGAGATTCATTGCATCTTTCATTTTCTACTTAAGTCTCATGTCTTTTTAAAAGCAGTGCCCGTAACCTCTGATGTCAGCCAGAGCTTGGTAGACTCCCCAGGCTTCCACTCCCCCTTACTTCCTGTCTAGAACCGGTGAATGCCGGTTCTTAGAACCAGACCTATGCAGAGAAAGAGGCAGCTGCCCTAATGGGTGTCTGGGTAACTTTTCTCTCATTGCTGACTCAAACTACCCAACACCCAGAATCAAGGAAGAAAAGGTTTCTTTAGCTCACAGTTAGTGGAGGTTTTAGTCCACGTTCAGCTGGCTCCAAGGCAGAGTGGCACATGGCGGAGGGCAGTTGTTCATGGTGGAGAAAGACAACAAAGAGCAAAGGGAGGAGCAGCAGTGCAGCAAGCCTCTCTCCCTTCCTTCTATTGTATGGATTACCCACCCCAGGGTGGGTGTAGCACTCACACCCATAATCCCAGCATTGGATTATGAATTAATCACAAACTCTAGAAGCTGCCCCATGACTGCATGAGGCTTTGGGGGGACACCTGGACACAAGCCATAACAGTGGATCACACCACAAGCAGGCAAGCTGATGATCCTACAGAGCAAGGGAATCACAATGTGAAGCCCAAGCACAGAGGAAACTCTCCTTTCTAGCTATGTTTCATGTGATCAGTTGTCTGTTGATTTCTGTTCCTCCGGACAAGAACTTCCCCTTGTGTCTAGAGCCCTGCTCCATCTGTAACCTGCTTAGGCTGAGGTGACACCTGTTATAGTTTACATTTAAAATAGCTCCCTGAAGTCTCCCATGTTTGGAAGGTGACTGGGTCATGGGGGTGACACAAAATTCTTATCCCTGAATGTGATGTTAGGAGTGGGAAATGGTTGGAGGTGGGCCCCGGGGGGCATGACCTGGGAGTATCAGGTATATGCTTGATATACCTTCTTGGGCCCCACACTTTCCTCTTCTCTTTGTTTCCTGCTGTCATGAGCTGATCAGCTTTCCTGTGCCAAGCTCTTCTCTGTGCTATCTCTGTCCCACAGCCAGCTGACTTTGGACTGAACCCATTGGATGTTGTGAGGCAGACAAACCTGTCCTCCTTTAAGCTGTGGGTGTCAGGTATTCTGTCCCAGTGATGGGGAAGTGACTAATGCAACAGCTTTAGCACTGGGACACTGTGACCCCTGATTTCCAGTAAGATCCCACATTGACATGCCTTTGGGCATCTTGCTCAATCCCCCCTTCCTGACCCTCCAACAGCGATCCCTACTTCTCTGTACTCCTATCATGCAGCTTTTGTGACACTATCCGACTCCTCCTTGATGTGGATGTGTGGACCTAGAAGCTCATAGAACCCACCCCTGGGAAAGAGCAAGGAGCACTGCCACTGGGTAGGCTCATCCTTGTTCACTTTCACCTGGAGGAGAATGAATTAGAAGCTGGAGAACCACAGAGTATGAACATTTACACAACAAAGACCAAAACACTAAGGCCCTTATAAGGATTAAACATTTTTAGGGTGAGATGGAGTGGGGAACTAAGTGTAAATTCTTGACTTAACCATTTTATTTGCATTCACTAAGGATTTCAGCACAATTCAAGATTGAGGACCTACTAAAAATCATACATCTGCCCACAGAATCTGATAAAGGCAAGTAGGAGTGGCAGAATTTGCATTCTGCTCCATCACCAGGGGATCTTTTACCCAGTGTGCTCAAAGGCACCCTGTTTCCCAGTCTGGTTCTCCTTCCCAATGAACCAGGCCTGAAGACCAAGCTTTTGGCCTTGAAGGTCAGGTAAGAAACTGATTCCTATTAATCAATAGATCCTTTGGAATCCACAGCAGCAAGTTGGAAAAGGCACATTGTGATGTTTTCCCTGATCCTCAGGGTCCTGTCTACTATCACACAATGATGACAAATTTTTTCCCAGAAGGAGGAGTTTTGTTCCTGGGTCCTAAAGTGTGAATATCACAGTGGACTAGGGCTGTGTATTTATCAGTCCTGCCTTGTTTTCCACTCCCAAGGCCACTGACAGTGCAGGCATCTTCCTATGCAACGCCCAACTTGACTTCTAGTTTTGACGTAGCAGGGCCCCTAAAATATACTGAAGAAAGAATCTTCTGAGGCTACTTGTGCTGAAGTTTTCAAGTGAGTATGCATCAGCATCCAGCACGGAGCCCTCCTAGGAGAGGTTAGCATGCATTCCATGTGGCTTTCACCTGCAGATTCAACTTTAAACGTTATGGCCCATGCTGCAGACAGATCTGCTGAAATCAGCTCTGTGCTTCTGTGTTGCTTACTCATCTTGGAACTCAGTTTTCCAACCTGTGCATGGGGGAGAGTTGGATCAGGTGATTGCACTTCTCCCCTTAAAATGCGGATCCACTTGAGGAGAGGGAGGTGCTTAAGGAACTAGCACGGCATCTGTGGAAGAACGCCTCTTTCTTTTATTTCCTTCTTGAATGTGTCTTCAAAGAACAAACAAGAGGTGAGAGATCCAAACAAGAACACACACAAAATAACTTTAAATAGTGGGGTCCATGCACCTTCCAGCAGCTGCTATGAGGCTTCTGAGGCAGTCTTACTGCTGGAATGGTTTACATTGTTTTTCCTGTTAAAAAAGTGTACTTGACATTAACATCCACTAGCCCTTCTGGATTATTCACCTATTGATTCAAATATTCTGCACCAAGATTATGTGGAACAAGCCTAGTTGCTTAGTTTCCATCTCAGTGTGTGTTTTGTTACAGTATGCACACACATGTGTACACACACACACACACACACACACACACCCCTTAATACTGGGTCTCTGTAGCTGTGTGTGGTCTCTTACGGAGTTGGTCTCATTACCTTGGTGTTTTATGACACCAGAAGGACCAGTATTATGAATGAGGCCAGTGTAATTTAGTGAATTATAATTTATGCAAACTATTATGAAGGAAATGTTTAACAAAGGCAAGTCATCAAATCACACATTCCTCCTTTTTCAACAACTCATAACCAAAAGTTGTAGAAGGCCAACTGTAAAGATCCAATTTCCTTGATAGAAGAAAATTTCCCCTCAACTTCTCCTCTCTTCCCCCTTGCATCACTTCATATTTTCAGATTGGGCTGTGGCTCAAAGTTAGTTTTATCCCCACTAATGAAACATAGCAATTTTTTTAGCCCTCTCTGGGTTACAGACCTCTCTTCTCCTCCTCAGTTTTCCTATTTGTGAAGAAAAAGTAAGCCTCTCCTCTCCACAAAGATATCCACATCTTAGCTCTTGGGAACTGTGAGTATGAACTTCTTCTTCTTCTTCTTCTTCTTCTTCTTCTTCTTCTTCTTCTTCTTCTTCTTCTTCTTCTTCTTCTTCTTCTTCT
>NW_004524577.1:24396637-24404807 GCF_000260255.1 Octodon degus | reverse complement strand
CCTCCTCCTCCTCCTCCCCTCCTCCTCCTCCTTCTGATCATGTATTTAGTACAGAGTCTACAGGGTCTCACTACATAGATCAGATTTGTAGTGATCCTTCCTGTTTTTCAGCCTCCCAAGCACTGGAATTACAGGCAACTGTTATCACGCCCATTCTCAATTGTGTGCCCCAGGGTGGGGGCCGGCACCGCACACCAGGGATGAAAGCATGGTCTCTTCGCCCATATGCACAGATGCTTTAATCTGCTGAGCTATCTGCCCAGCCCTGACAGCAGGGATTATGAGTGGTCTCTATGAGCTAGAAGAGGCAAGATAATAATTCTTCTTGAGCCCACAAGAAGGAATACAGACAGCCCGTCTGGTGCTAGACTTCAGCCCTGTGAAATTGGTGTCAGACTTCTACAGAACACTCAGTAGGTGTCATTTTACAATGCTAAATTTGTAGTCATTTGTTATAGCAGCAACAGAGAACAGATGTACCACAAGCTCTGGTTTTATCTCCTATAGATTACCAAGACAGTGCAAAGAATATGCACTACTTGATACTTAGCAAGCAGTCCGTGTGTAGACGTGATTATTTCTACTTCTTTTCTTCACCATCTTCTTTCCAAGTCCCTTAGTTGTCCACTAGTGACTCCACTGGTCCACCGGTGGTTCCACTGCAGACTCTGCTAGTTGTGGCCTGCCAGCACAAATTTTCCCGGAGCCAATGAACAGCAGAGAAATCACAGTCCTTTCAAATCCATTTGGCTGGGCTGGAATAGCTGCCAATTTTCTAAAGGGATTTTCATTTTTAAATTAAAGTGATAGATCTACCTGTCTGTATCTTTATGGCTGTGGGCACAAGTTTCTGGTCAAAGAACCAACTTCACTTTGCCTGTGTATTCATTCCTGTTTTAATTCGTATATTATGAGAATAAGTCACGCGTATCTCAGCTTGCAAGCAATGCCGTGCCTATAAACTTTTAAAACTTTATTCATGAAGAGTAATAGCTCGCATCATGGACAAATTCAAGGAAGAGATGGTATTTCCAGTAGGGTGGAGAATACATCCAACAGTGTCTGGGAAACTTCTTTCTTGGCCCTTTACCTAATCATCAGACCTTCCACCCACCCCCTTCTTTTGCAGTTACCCCAATATTCCAAGAAATTGCTCAATTCCAAGGGCTTTCAAAATGTTAAGTCAGTCTAGTTCCATGCGCCTTAGGTATAAACCGCAAAAGGACAAAGTTCTTAGAAGAGTAGCTTGTCTCTTACGGGTTATGCAGAAAAGATGTTGATGTAACATTTACAGTTGAGCCTTCGCATGCATAAAAGTCAGGAAAGCCTTATTTACGGCCTTCGCAGCTGTTGGAAGGTGCTTGCCTCTCTCTGCTGGCGTGGGGATCATTATACAGGCAGTTAACCATAGTGCTGTTACGCTATGCTCTCCTTCATTTGGGCTTCTCTACTCCCAATTATGCCTCACCGTCTACATTTGTTGTCTTTGGCACAGACAATAAAAAGAGAAAGAGAACCATTGTTGATTGCACATTTAGATAAACGCAGCATTCTTATGGACTTGGGTTGGGTTGCAAGAGCAAATTAAGAAGCCTGAGCTGGTGATAGCTTGGGGGGTGTCCCAATGGAACGGGTGCGGGGTGATCTGTGGGGCGATTTTTCTTTTCTTTTTTGGGTGGGTCAACTATTTTTGTTCCTTTGATGCTCTTGTTACATATATGTGCATGTTCATGCAAGATCAGCATTTCAGAGAATGTCGTACAATTTAAATTTTACTTTTATTAATAAGAGGCAACATAAAGGTATCTTAAGAGCATTTGAAACAACCCCCTTCGCATGTGCACATGCGCAAACATGCATGTACGCATATGCACACATGTACACATGTGCACATGCACACCAAACTACACCCTATCTAGAGGGCTGCAGGAGTTGCAAGGAACTGGTTGCTATTCCCACTCCAATGCAACTTTATCTACTTACTGGTTTTGAGAGAAGGTGGGACAGAGCCAACTAGGATGAGGCAGGGAAGCTGATAGCAGAAGTGAGGAGAGATTTTGGAAAGGAGCCACACCTGGAAGGAATATGGGACTAGGCCGGCCCTAGGGAAAGGGCTTCAGTGGTGGTGGGGTGGATGTGCTTGAGACATGAAGCTTTTGCTGATCCCCTGGATTGGAAAGGCTGGTTCTGATTCTTTTTCTAGACAATTCACTTAGACTTTAGATGGAGATGGAGAGCAAAGTAGGTATATGGAATGAATAAGGATCTCTAAAGGGCTCACCCAAACTTTTCAAGCAGAGCACGAATTCCATAATAAGGTATATATCTGTGTATAGTATATCAACTTGTACACACAAAGGAAAGCGAGCTACTTTATCAACACAACTTGCTGGGATACTTTATTATCTTCATTTTGAGAGAATGAGAACAGAAACCTAAAAAGCTTGAGTTATCTCCCTGCCCCCAATATATAAACAGAATAAAATCTTTTTTTTTTTTTTTTTTGGTTTGGCTTTTCCAGGCATAGGATTTCCTACCATCGACTCTGAATTTAAAAGAAGCATAACCTAAAATATAACTTAAAATATAAAACTGCCTGCATGAATCGTTCTTCTAATTCAACTGTATGTTGAATTATTTCCTTTTGCTGAGAATGAGTAATACCTAAGGCAGTCTTAGAGATAACCATTTCCTTTTTAACACAGCAAGCCACAGTGCATGAACAGCAAAATCAATACTGTTCATTTCAGTGATCTTGCTGAGGAGAGAGGGGGAGGGGTAAATTCAAGATGGTGGAAAACCTGGTAAAGATTGAAGTGATCAGAAAAATGCTGTACTTACTGTTAGTTGATATAAAGATACAAAGGTTTTTTTTTTTTTTTTGAGTAGGAAGAATCTATTGAGATAAAGAAAGCTTCTAAGAGGGACAGAAGGAGGCCAGGAAAGTAGGTTGTCCACCAACCCTGCTTCTCAAGGGTATTTTATTGAGCATGAAGTGAGATGGGATCTATGAAACAAAAGCAAACTCTTACCTCTGCCCAATTATAACAAAGGAGGTAGAGGTTACGAGTAGTAGAATTCACTGAACAAAAGAAAGCTTCTGTCTAGGACAGGAGACCCTGAAAGTGGGTTGCCCCAATATAAAGGTTTTATTTTTACAAAGCATCTATCTTTACCTTCAAAGCCTCCAAACTAAGCTAATACTTATGTCTTGGGTTCCTATTGTTTGTCATTAAAAAGAAACCAGGGTAGCTGCTGTTATCACTGAGCTCTGTGGGTGAAGAACTGGAGGCTAAGCCAGGGGCTTGGTTGGCAGAAACATCTATTCCCACTTCTCAGCACCCACAACCAGTGTTACAACATTATATAAATTTGCCTCCTGCCATGAAAACTGGAATGCAGTAGCTTTGTGCTTCCAAAATAAATATGAATTTAGTTTCCTAGTATTTCCCGTCTTTTCTAGGTTCCTTTCAGGAGCCCAGTTTTAAACAAGATTAAACATGCACACAGCCGAAGACAAGACAGGCTACTACAGAATTGCTGAAAGAGTGGACTTAAAGTGTAGCTCCTCGGGACGGTCTAGATTCAGCCCACAGCAAATGTTCTTCACAGCTGCTGCTCTTCTGGTAAACAGAAGAAAGAAGGAAAAATAAGTGATCATCTGCCTGTTTAATCCCACACCGAGATGCTAATGGGAAGCGTGTGTGGCATGTAGTATGGGTTTTTTCCTTTATCTTTCTTTTTCCTTGCGTTTTACTTTACTTGGTTGGTTGGAACTGTTGCCTATTAAGGACTTCTACATTCTAAAGAAAAAGAAAAAGAATTTCACTTATAAAGCTCTGATGTCTAAGTTTTGAAACATGGCTGATGCCTTGATCTCAGCTCAGAATACAGAGCCAGGTTTGGAGGAAGACTGCCTCAGACTTTAGACTTTTCATTATGATAAATGGAGAAGCTGAGATGGGTTGAGGTGGGCATCAGGTTCTCCTAGCGTTTTCTTTCTGAGGGAAGGAAAGTTTTGCTTCCCTTCACGGGACCTGAATGACTCAAGCAGTCTTGAGAACAGAAGTGCTTGGTAGGAACCGCACAACCCACAAAACCTCATAGCCAGCAGTTTGAGGTGCTGAGCTACTGAGGAGGGGCTTGGGGGCTCCCTGTTGAATTCAGTGAAGAGGTCACTGTGGTATCCATGGCTTCAGGAAGAGGAAATCAACCAAATTAGAATTCACTTCTCCTTTAGGAGCTGCTTTTAAGGGCCCCATAAAGAATATCCCAGTGCTTAATAAACCTAAGCTAGGAAATGGCCTATTTTAATACATGTGGTGGCAATCTATCCTTGTTCCTCAAATCCTGGGTTCTAGATGACATTCCCACGCAGAACACTTGGCTTACCGACACATGCGAGCCACCGTCTTTTGTTTTCATTGGTCACCTGGGATCCAAGCACAGTCTGTCCAGGCCTATAGAGGACCAGATAAATAGGTGAGAGCGAGAGCCTGAGGCTGAGTGTAGAAAGCCACTGAGCGGTGAGCAAGCCGGGTTCCAAACTGGCTGTGTCCTTTTCAGGCTATTGTCACTTCTGCAGCTTATTCAGAGCATTTAAGGAGATCTTCAGATGATTGTTACGCATATTAAACTGCATGAGGCAGCGCCTGCATTCTGACCTAACTAGTCTGGGCCTAGTGGCCCCAGGCATGCAGACTTTGAACGGCTCCCAAGGTCAAGGGCAGCTGTAGAGCAGAACTGCGCGAGGGCACAGCGCTTCGGTCCTGGAGCAAGGACTGCACTGGGCAAGTGGCCTGACCTGAGCTAGGAAAGCCCACTTTCTGTTTCTGTTGACATCTCCACAGTGCTTCGAGTGAGGACTATTTCAGAAACAAATAATGGGGAAGAGGCAAACCCAAGAAGTGTTGGAGAAAGAACTGTAGTGAATAGCAGTTGGGACTCAGTGTAGAGTAGCTGTAACTGCGGCACCCACACAATATGGGCTTTATAATTAGATGCTGCCATTCAGGGAGGGCATGGACGTGACGAGAGAGAAGTCGCTGTAATAGCTGTGCTGAGGTGTTCTCTAAGTGCCTGGCCTCGTCTTACATAGTCCTCGCAATGGTCCTTTCAAGAAATTCTTACTACCTTTATGTGGTAGGTGAGAAAGCAGACTTACAGAGTGAAGCACACTCCTCAACTTCACAACTCCATCTCTTCGACCCCAAATATCACTGAAGTTTAACTAGGATGAAGACTATCATAGTAGACTCCAGAAATGTGGAGGAGGAGTGGGAGGAGAGTTGAGAGGGGATTGGGGAGGGGAAGGAAGCATGATGGGGAGTCGTTCCAAATGGCAGCGATGTCTGAGGTCCTGTCTCCTCTCAGGCCTCAGACCTTCACTCAAGCTGCTGCCCGAAGAGCAGTTGCACAGTCTTACCTCTGGAATGAAGTAAAGCTTGGTAATTCTGGCAAAGTTTATCAGAGAGAGAGAGAAAAAGAGAGACAGAGACAGAGACAGAGACACAGAGAGAGACAGAGAGACAGAGATACACAGAGAGAGAAAGAGAGACAAAGAGAGAGATAGAGAGACAGAGAGAGAGACAGACAGGCAGAGACAGAGAGACAGACAGAGAGACATAGAGACAAGAGACAGAGACAGAGAGACAGAGGACGGAGAGGCAGAAACAGAGAGACAGAGGACGGTGGGGGAGAGAAAGAGAGAGGGAGAGGGGGAGAGAGAGAGAGAGAGAGAGAGAGAGAGAGAGAGAGAGAGAGAGAGAGAGAGAGAGAGAGAGAGAGAACAAGCACTTGCTGGCTTCACACACCAGGGCTGCATTCCAGCTAATGAGCCTTCCAGCCAATTCCAGCAAAGGGTGGAAAGGCCAAGAATTAGAAAGGAGTGAACGCTGAGTCCAACACATTTTATTACCAAACTGTTAGAATTAGAAAAGGGTGTATATCAGATTGGCTAAGAAAACACTAGCAGCCACTTTGGACTGTAGAATTGCAAAAGGATTTGCAGAAACAGAGCCCGGTAAGATGCAGTCAGTGTGGATTTGTGAGGGCAGGCCTAGCTTGAAAGAACTGGCTGGGGTTTTTAATTTTTATTTTATCTTTTTAGAAGCATTACTGTTACAGAAGACAAAAGGAAAAAAAAAAAAGCCTGGGTCTATATTCACCTAAAATTTCAAAAAAGCATTTGATAAGGTTGCATACTAAAGTCAATTGCCCCAGGTAAGAAATCATGGTAGGGGGTAAAATAGCTTAATGTGCAGATAAAGTGCTTCCCAAACAAGAAACAAAAAATGAGGAATAAAAGGGAATATCTTTAGCTGTGAAGGGGTTACTTGTGGGGCTGGTTTGATCTTTTCTCATTTACAAAGCTACACAGGAAAACAAATACTTTGCTATTTTTTCATCCCCCAGGTAGAAAAGAAATCAAACCAGGTCATCAGCAGCCCCACCAAGTAAAAAATCCAGCCTGGACCCTTCTCCTTTCCAGTCTGCCCTCAATCACTGCTTGGGGGGTGCTTTGTAATGCATACAATGCTTCAGGTGCTACAATCATCAGTGAATCAAAGAAATAAAATCCTCTACCCCTGTGGCGTTTGCATTTGTGCAATAAGCTACACAGCCAATGCTGTTCAACTGAGGTCTAAGAATCTAATGCCTAAGGTAGAGGTATAAGTATCTGTTACAATTTGTATCTGGTTGTCTCCCCAAAGCCTCATGTAGTCACTGGGACAGGCTTCTAGGGTTTGTGATTAATTCATGGTCCAGTGCTGGGATTAGGGGTATGAGTGCTACACCCAGCCTGGGGCGGATAGCCTGAGCGTAACATAAGAGAGACACACTTGCTCTCTGTAGAAAATCGTTGCCACCACTCTTCCCTTTTGCTCTTGCTGTTTTGCTATTTTCTACCACCATGAACTGCTGTCCTCTGCCATAGGCCACCCTGCCTTGGAGCTAGCCGAGTATGGACTGAAGCCTCCACACACTGTGAGCTAAAGAAACCTTTCCTTCCTTCATTTTGGGTGTCAGGTACTTTGTCCCAGTAATGAGACAAAAGTAAGTAAGACAGCATCTAAATATAACGGACACCCTACCATATTTCCAGCATTCACTGAGGAGGAATCTAAGGAAAACGGTTGGATTCTAGAGTGATCCATCAGAAACATGTCCTATTCCAGAAGAGGCCACATGGCAAGGTCTGTCAAAGTCCTTCATCTGTAGGTTTGCAGGAAGGGTGCTGACACAAATGCATCCCTGTGCCTTCGCTCTAGCAAAATGTAAAGGTCTTTGCAGGCAAGAAGCATGGCCTCTCTTTTGGCCCTCACATCTCTGAGGGGCTTCTAGGAAACAGGGGATTCCATCACCAGCCAATGTCCTTGAGCCAGCTAGTTGTTAAAGTAGGGGAGACAGCTGCAGAAATACTCACAGGAGCACCCCAGAAGGCATAAGAGTTCATCACTGACAGAATGATGGTTAACAGGGCATCTCCACGGAGGCCAGAAGTGGATGATATGAATGTGACGGTTGCTCAGTGTCAGAACAGGTGTGTAAGAACATCTGAGAGCATTTGTGTTCTCTAGGGATGCTTGAAAGGGGAATCCTCATGAGCCTAGGAAGACTTGGGGGTGGAGAATTCTAAAATCAGGTAGTGGTCATAATCTCCCACATGTGTTCAATCTCGTTGCAACAATGTAAGTAGTGCGATGCCTCCACTGGGGAGTTGAGTTTACAGCTGATTATTTGAGTCCCCTGGAAAGAATCTTTGTTAACAAAGAAGACATAGATAGAGCCTTGGTAGATCACAAACCCAAAGCTTGGGGAGATTCCTCAGGGAAATGAGTGAGCATTGTGGGACTGCTGGCTCTGCTGCTCTAATTGGCCAACCTAGAATGGCAGCTGTATGGGGCACGGAACCATCCTTGAAGTCAGTCCTGAGATGTTTAGTATGTGGAAGATGAATGTGGCTATGATCCACCTTTGTACTAGGAAAGCGGGCAAGAGCATGTGGTCTCCCAGCTCACAGCAGAGTGAAGTGCAGCCATGGATGGGCAGAAGAACACCTGGCTTTTGTGTGGACTGCGATGGCAGAAGACACCCAGGATTCCAATGACACTGCTTCTCTCCGATCCAGGGTAGGATGCCTATGTTCAGAGGCATGCATGATGGTCAA
>NW_004524577.1:24387210-24396537 GCF_000260255.1 Octodon degus | reverse complement strand
TTCTTCTTCTTCTTCTTCTTCTTCTTCTTCTTCTTCTTCTTCTTCTTCTTCTTCTTCTTCTTCTTCTTCTTCTTCTTCCTCTTCCTCTTCCTCTTCCTCTTCTTCTTCTTCTTCTTCCTCTTCTTTTTTCTTCTTCAATGTATTGGTACAGGGTCTCACTATGCAGCTCAGACTTGCAGAGATCCTCTTGTTTTCAGCATCCCCAGCTCTGGGATTACAGGTATGCACCACCACACCTGGACTCAGTAGCTGGCTCAACATGCCTGGGGGTAGGGCCATCATGGCATGTGGTGCCAGAGCTTGAACCCTGTTCCCTGCACTTGCCTAAGCAGGTACTTAGTCCACTGCGCTATCTCATTGGCCTCATTTTTTTTCTTCCCTTCTCATTCCTGTTATCTGCCTTGTCTTGCCATGCACAAACACATGCACATACACACATATACACTCAAATAGTGGAGTTCCTGGGAAGCTAGCATGACTTTGTTGCACATATTCAAGTAGTTTTCCTGACCAGTGATGATATTCTTCTAACCATCTGTATCATATTTCCAAACAGCAAATCCATCCCTTGTTCTCTTCTTGTCTTTGAGCCTAAGTGTAGAGATGGCCTTATAATCTTCTTGTGACTAGCTTTCAAGACTAAAAACTTCTTCCAACAAAGGGGACACATCCAAAACACAGCAGCCATAAGACACATGATACAGTCATGGTTGGTGATCTTGTGTAGGGGCCAGGGTGGCTTCTGAAAAGCCTCTCTTGTGAGTGCCACATCTTTTATATCATCAGAGCAAAGAGCAGGAGCTCAGGTCTCATAACCCAATGGCCAGAATTCTTTGTATGGCACCATAGTTCTTTCAAAAAATGAGTCACAGCCTCCTTGAATTCCCTGCTGGAGCAGAGTGTGTGTCCTAGTGAATTCTTTATGAGCCCAACTTTCTATTGCTTCCCCAACCATTTCTTTTGACACCTTCTGGGGAATCTCCCTTGACTGTCAGCCCTCAGATCCTGGAGTCTCTGGGTTTTTAGCCTCAGAGGACTTCTCTTCTAGCTTCTGGCAGACTAGGAGAAACCACCACTCTGGCACTTTCTCTGGGAGAAATCATGGGTGTCCTGTGCTGCTCAGGTCCTTGGACATCATCATGCCATGTGCCCTATTTTACAAGCTTCACAAATTGAGAGCAAGTCCTCTAGTAACAGGACTCACAACTGCATCTTCTCCATCTTGTTAACCATTTTCTCCAACTCAGAATGGTCTGGAGTGTGTTTTTTATACTTATACATTTTCTCAATAATGAGTCGTCAGTCTGTGTAAGAGTGACTTCCAATACAGTAGACTACCCCACAGATAAGCGGCATGACTTCACATGAATAGTAGGAATTTTAGGTCCCAAGGTAGGCAGAGGACACACTGTGGTTCTTTCACGTCCTTGCTCATACCCTCATCTCAGCCAGAGGCTCACTGGAGGCCCCAGAAACAGAATTCCAATGCTTTTTCTTTCTAGACATAGAGAGAATGTAACACCCTGGAAAAGGAAGCACTGAGGGGTGGAGCCCAGTAACCCTAGGTTCTCCAGTCACAAATTTTCTGTGAACTTTAGACATGGTTCTTAATCTCTCTAGGACTAAGTTTTCTGGACTCATGAACCCTACAGACTTGCCAGGTTTAAGAGGTCATGATTTACGATGAAGACAGTAATCTCCGGCTTAGGGTTTGCAACCTCCAATATTTGGTGGAACAAGGAGTTGATATAAAGGAATGAATTAGGAGATCTGTAAACTGAACACTTTATTTGAGATTAAGCATGAGGGCACCTGCTCTTTTACCAACTATGCTGGCCTAGAATTGCATATCTTCTAATTTTTTTTTTTTAAAGAAAATTCATGTTCATAGCAGTGTAATTTGTCATAGCTAAATCTTGGAACCAACTCAAATGTCCATCAACTGAGGAATGGAAAAAAAGATATAGCATTTTATACAATGGAGTATTATCCAGCTATAAAAAGATAAACGTAAGGCTTTTATAGGTAAATGCATGCAACTGGAGACCATATTCATAAGTGAAATAAATCAGACCTGCATGTGCAAACATCATATTGTCTCCCTAGTGTAAGAACCTGAAAGAGTAAATAAAATCTGAAAGGTACAATAGATACTGTGAAAGAGAAAGAAACTGTTCAAAGGGAAGGAATAACTGGGATAAGGGAACAGAGACAAGAAAGAAGGAAAAAATATGTATAAACACAAGATAGCTTGGATTTCTGCTGGTCTATTGAAAGGAGCAGTTAATGCTTACATTTTTTCTCTTTCCTTTTTAATTTTTGGACCAATTTTGCATGCTTATATGTGGATCTGAACAACTCATTTGAAGACAATAATATATAATATAACAGCCATTGTTGAATTTCTAAAAAAGAGAAGATCTTGAAATCCAAACTTACATGTGTAAAGTCTTGATTTTTAATATTAGCAAGACAAATTGCAATAGCAGAGCCAATAACTTACAATAAGATCACACATAATCAGGTTGTGAGCACCCCTGACTGGTCATTAGGAGGCCACCATGCAAGTGGGGAGGTCTGGACCCTGTGTCCAAAGGATGCTGGTGGGTGCTTGGAGGTGGTACCCAAAGTCCATGTGCATTTTGGAAGTACATTTCTGGGCAGGAACAAAGAATAATTGTGTCACAATTTCCCTTGCAGAGGTTGGGGACTCCTGGTATGGCTGCAATATCTAGAATTTCCTACCTGGGTGGTCCAGATTTGCTCAGACATGCTGGGCTCTGCCATGTGCCCACAGGCTCTGAGTTCCCACAGGCTCCAGGCTCCTGTGGAGGGTCTGCTAGGTTTAGCTCTGCCTTGAGGAATGTGAAAGTGCCTAGAGGTTATCACTGTGCAGCCAGAGAAAGGAACAGCGCACTATTCTCTCCCTGCTTTAGAGGGGAGAAGCTGCCAAGGGCTCAGCTGTGGAGCCCAGGCACAGAGACAAGGCTGTTCAGAGAGGCAGAAAGACACCGATAGGGTGGGGCCCACAGACAATTAAGGTACTGAGGACCAAGCCCAGTTATAATAATGATACTAATCACAGCTCCATTTATTGACCGCTGGCACTGGGCCACACACTGAGAGAAACACTTTACAAGCATGATCTCATTTAATTCCTATAGAGACTCCAGAAGGATTAATTCGCCCAAGGTCACTTAGTAAGGGGGAGGGCCCAGGTGCAAAATCAAGGGTGCCTAACTTCAAGGCCAGATAAAGAACTGGTGGCCAGAATAATTTAAAGGGATAGAGACAGACCAGACACCAGAGCCCTGGGTATCAGAGAAGGGAAGAAGACAGGGTATTCCTACAATATCCCTGTTTCTTTTTTTTCTACAGGGAAAAATCTCTCATAACTTCTCCTTTCCTTCTGACCACATTGACATTACTCTTTTCCTAAAAGGCCCACAGTTTATTGTATCAGCAAAGTAACATTTAGTGAAACTTTTGAAAACCCAGCACTCTTGCCTATTTCCCCAGACCTACAAGGCAGCCTTTTATTATGTGTATATCTAGTGACATGATTCCAATCATAATAAAAGTGCCATGGACCATAGAATGACCTGCGTTTTCTGAAATGCTGATACAGTAGCTGATTTTATTTTCCTATTAAAGCTGAAATGGAAAGGCTCCTTTGGCAGCTTGCTTCACAGGCGACCACCTCCTTGGTCCGACTCAACAGCCATATTGTTCAGAGAAAACTGAGGGAACAGTGACTATGAATGAATCCCAAAGACAGGCTGGGAACCTAATGGCTTATTAAATTATTTGACCTTGTTGAGATCATTACTCCCTGCCCTGGAATCAATCTTTCTTTTAATCAGGAAAAGCATAAAGGATCACGAGTTCCATTTGAGACAGTAGTTATGGGGACAAAGAAGGAAAGGGGCAGATGATTTATAGTTATTGGCATTTATTTGATGGAAATCTCTGTCCACCTCCTTTGTGTTCATCCACAGTAGAGATAGAGGAAGAGGAGGCTTTGAGGAGTAGAAGGGAATGAAGAGAATGGGGCTTCCCTGAGAAAGACTGATGAGCCACAGAGGGCAGTGGACTAACTCAGAGAGTCCAGGGACTTCAGTCCCCAACTCCACGCAGGGAGTCTTCTGCATTCTGGCTTAAACGTGGAATCTCTGAAAACCTCCACCATCAGGGCAACTGCATTTTGAGTTTAGATGGCCTTGTGCTCAGAGGATTGAGCTGATTTCTTGTGAAGAACCTTTTCACCTTAGCAGGACAGCAAATGTTAATTCGTTCCTCACTGCAAGTATTTAGTGATCACTTGGGACTGTTCTAGACTGTGGCGATTTCATTGACAGAAAGGGGAGTTATGAGAGCATTACATCCGATGCCTCTCAAGGACTTTATACCGGGGCAGAAATGTTAACATACAAAGCAGCCAGGGAGAACCATCCAAAAGGCTGACAATACGGACCAAAGAGCATTGTGTAGAAAGGAAACGCCACCACCAGAGGAAACAGTGAGATGTGTGTGGCCCGACTAGATCCACAATGCTTTTGGCTCAAGAACGACTCTTAGTGAGAAGCTCAAGTTCCAATGTTCTTATTTCCTCAGGTTTATGGGGAGGCATTTTAGTATGTATGGAAGGATTTTAAAATGGGAGAGGCTATAAAAACAAAACAGTTCTTACTTTTCTACTGTGAATTGAGGAGTCAGAAGTTCCCTGCCGACCCTCTGCATCATGGGTGCACACTGATTACTTGCAGACAGGAATGAAAATGTGGGATCCAGACGTTGCATAATTATTTGGGGCTTCCACCTTCCATTACATTTTGGATAGATTCTATTTTAAAAGTTTTTTTAAGCCTGGTTCTACCTTTTTTAAACAATTTTTTAAAAGTATATATTTATTTATTTTTATTTATTTATTTGTGTGTGTGTGGGTGTGTGTGTGTGTGTGTGGCCAGCTCAGCCCACCTGGGGGGTGGGGCTGGCTGGCATGTTTTGCTGGGGGATTGAACCGTGGTCCCTGTGCTTTGCTAAGCTTGTTCTAAGTAGGTGCTTTAGACCACTGAGCCATCTCACCAGCCCTGGTTCTACCTTTTTAGGTGAAAACTGAACGTTGCTCTCCACATCCATCATGCAATCTAGAAGTTGCTAACACTTGTGCCTACTGGGGTCAGGCAGTGAATAGGAACTAGCTCTAGGGATAAGGGCAAACAGGACAATGTGAAGGGACTCCAGGGGCCTGGGGCAGAGTGCAGAGACCATCACGAGTGGGACCCACCCGTCACCCCACAATACAGCTGCTGCTATGTAAGGAGACTGCCCAATGTTAATGTCCTTTCTGTTTCAGAAGATGAAACAGTTTCTTTCTGTGGAACTTACTGATGTTTCAGTCACTCTAAAAACCAAACAATAACCATTCCTGGCCTCAGCTGTGGGTCACCACTTAGAATACTTCACTGAGAGCAAACTATCCTTTACAAAGATAGAGACAACTTGCCCAAGGTCATCCACCCCGTGATGAAAGACCCACATCTAGAACTCAGTTTTCCTGACTCAAAAATCTCAATTGTTTTTGCTGCACCAGCTTGTTTTCCAGAAATAAGTCTTAGGGGTCCTAGAAGTGTCCCAACTCCAGGCTGAAAAGAGAATCCTTTTATTCTCCCCTACCCCTCATCGCTCAACTGTAATGATTAACCACAGACTATCAGCATGGGAGGGCTGGGATGTCCACAGGGCTGCGAGCCCTTCCTGGCTCAGTGTTCTTTTGCAATTTGTCTTGAAAACAGGAATGTGTGAGCCATGGTGCCATCTGAAGAGGAGGCAAAATAGAGCACCTTGACTTATCCTGCTGGGGAGTTTTAAAAGAAATCTGATGTGGAGACTTCTGGGCTGCCACAGATGACATTTAAGTGCTCCTAGCCCATGCCAGCCAAAATCTTCCCAACCTGTAACTTAGAGTAGGAATCATTAAGTTCTGGGTTCATCAGGAATAGATAAAACTTCCCCAGGAAAATCATCCTTCAGGGGCTGAGCAAAATAGAAATTCAACTCACACTCCCATCCTCGCCCGGTCTGCAGGCTCTCGGGGTGTGTGTTCCATTGCAATGGTTGATTTAGATGGATTTCCAGGTGCTGCCTCACTGCTGATGACATTAATGGTCTTGGGCTCCCTGAATTTTGATTGATTTCTGTAGCTTGTGAAACTATTTCAAGACATAGATTTATTATTATTAAGCCTATAACATGGTGTTAGGGTCAACACAAGCCAGTGCTGTGTGTTGTGGTGCTAACTGGGCCGAAGAGTGGGTGCAACCATTTAATAGAAGAAGGTGGTAGGAGAAACACAGTTTCATTTTCTACTGGTGACACACCTGAGGCTTTCTCCTGCGGCAAGAGGGTCCATTTGTGCTGGGTGGTACTGGGAGCAGTGGCAGGAAAAAGTAAACATATTTGCTATTGATTATCATCCTGAGCTTTTGTGTTCCTTAAAGAGATTTGGCAGAATTCTCATTTCAGTGTTTATTTATTTATTTGTTTATTTTGGCAGAACCAAGGATTGAACTAAGGCCCTTGTACTTCCCAGGAAAGCGCTTATTCTACTGAGCCATCTCCATGGCCCCTCAGTGTTCATTTAGAAGTGGTTAAGAACTTCCTCCCTTTTTCTATGGTATCCAGATCCTGTCCAGCTTTCGCAGCTTGAACCTGTTGTTTTTGGAGTCTGAGAGAAAGAGGGATGCCATCCCATTTAACTCTATCAAGGAGAGAAGGAAAAGCTAAGAAATGAGTTATATCACTAACCATTTTATCTCTTCTCCCCTCTCCCCTTTTAGAAAGCTTCTGGCTCCAGTATGAAGAACAAAGAAATAGATCTTATATTAGGCTGAGTTCCAGGAAGATATTCTCAGGATTGCTATTTCAACTCTTTTTTTAGAAAGTTGGGCAGGAGAAGCAGGAAAAATAAAAAGAATTAAGAAGTATTATGCGTGTGTACCAGTACCCCATGACAAATGCAAACATTATGCAATGAAAACACATTAAGTTCTAAAATTGGTACTCGAAGTTTCTACCTTAGGACACCAGGAAGGGAAGAGCAAGTTAAACCCAAAGTAAGAAGATAATGGAGCAGAAATAAATGAAGTTCAAGATAGGAAATCAGTAAAAAATTATTTCTCCTGTGTTAGTGCTTTTTGTGCAAGAATGTGTTGATTCTGTCATTTGAAAAGATCTTAAAGAATTCAAAGTTTGTATGTCCATAGAATGGCCAATAGTTCTCACCAGACCATGTCTTCTCCAGAAATCAGCCACAGAAGAGTTCCGAAGTCAGTATCTCGGATTGGTGGCACAGGAGAAAAGAGAGCCAGCAGTGTGGGCCTTAACTAGGACAGCTGCAAGTTGTCTTAGCTTCTTAGTTGTCCCAGACCAAACCCACTGTATCTGCAGGAAGCTGCTGGCCTCTGTGGAATGCAGGAAAGTGATGCTGTGATTAAGCTATGCAGTACCATGAGGAGCCTCCTCCATCGACTTCATGAGAATTGGGAAGAGGAGTCTCTTAGGTGACCAGAGGACAAGGTCCCCTACCAGAGACATGGCCTTTTCAGCCCTTGGAGGTGTAGCATTAGCAACAAAAGGAAGACAGGGACCTATATACAGCAGTCAGAAATATTTTCATGCTCAATATAACAAAACTAGTCAAATGAAATAAACCAAGCGGAACTTAAAAATCTTTTTGTTTATATCAAATGCCTGCTGCCAACTCTTAAGTAGGATATTGTGTATAGCTACAGTGCTATACCTTGGAATTTTATAAATGCTGGCTTTTGAGAAACTGCTACAAATCTTATTTAATTTTTCTATTTTCTAAGTAATTTTGTAAGAAAGGAACAGGTATAAATAACAAAAACTACTCTTTCCAGGGAATGGGGCTACTGAGGACATAAAGATTCAGAAGCCAAGTGAAGGTAATAATTCATCCTGTTTCAGCACAGTGATAAATGGATACTTGTGTAATAGCAGGCACACATTAATAAACAAAGAAGCTGTGCATCCCCACTAAGATCCAGCCTAAAAAATACCTAAGAACCTTGGAAAGTGTGCATATGACGCATCAACTCTTGATACACTAGATGAGTTCCAATTCTGTACATTCAAGATTCCTTATGTGACATGCAGTTGTACTGAAACTTAACATCTGTGACTGGACAGTCAAATGGCAGAATCTCACCCTGTAGATAAAAGTCCCGTGGCCACATGCATGTGTGCACCCTGCCAAGCCTTCCCCAGGCAGATGGTTTGTTCCCAGCTGCAGTGAAGAGATGGGAAGTGGACCTGGGGCTGAGAGAGTCAGGAGGGAGGAGAGGGGAAGAGGGAAGGGTCAAGATGTGATATGCACCTACATGTACCAATCCCCCATGATGAGTGAATTTATTAGGGATCACAAACACACTAATGAGGCTGGCCAAATAGCTCAGTGGATTTTTTAAATATTAGTTTTATTGTGAAAGAAGTAGCAATGAGACAGTTTCAAAACAGGTTAATAGGACACTTAGAATAATTAGTATATTGCATATTATTGTCTTTTAGTAGTTATTCATAGTACAAGATGCAGACATGATATCTTGTCTAACCAGTATTAGTATAAATCTTTCTTCTTATTGAACTGAGAGAAAGTAGCTGTGTATCGACGCTAACTATTTTGCATATATATATATATATATATATATATATATATATATATATATTTCACTACAAAATGGTCCTTCAATTATATCCCCCTTTTTTGTTTACTTTTGTCAGAGATGTGTGTTCCATTTCCATTCATATATTGTAGGTGCATGAATTCAGTGAAGTAATCCAATACAGTTCAGTATTGAAAAGTTTTTGCATGTCAAAAGAAATTACCAAAAGTGAAAAGACAACCCACAAATTGGGAAAAAAATCTTAACTATTAAGCACTCAGGCAAAGGTCTGCTCTCTAGAATTTATAAAGAACCAAAAAACATTAGGGCTCCAAAATTTAAAGACCCAATCCAGAAATGGGCATCTGAGACGAACACATACGTCTCAGAGGAAGAAATTTTATTCATTTATTTATTTATTTTCCATAATTTTATTGAGAAACAAATAGCAATGAGACAGTTTCAAGCCAAATTGGTAGGACAGTTTCAGTAATTAACACATTGCATACATTCTTCCTAGTGGTTAATTGCTATTCAAGATGTGGACATTATATCCTATTTACAAACACTATTACAACAAATCCCTCTATTCATTAAGAGAATGTAACTATATATCTATCCTAACCATTTTGAATACACAGAT
>NW_004524577.1:24363988-24386405 GCF_000260255.1 Octodon degus | reverse complement strand
AATATGGGCATTCGATCAACAGCCTTGAATGGTGTGGAAACCAGGCAGGGCGGCTTCCTGCCTTTCTCAATTCCTGGGCCCTGCCCACCTATAGGGCTAGCCCCCACGCTGCCGGAGCTGATTCAGCCAAGTTGACACAATGTAGCAACTAACACACTCCTTGATCAGAAAATTTGGGGAGCTTCCAGTTGGAGGGCCGGGGCGTGGGGAGGTGAGGTGAGGTGAAGGGCTGAGTTCCTTTATTGTGCGAGGAGGCATAGAAAGAGCCTTTGTTTCGCTACTGGGAAGAGAGAAGGATTTAGGGTTTGCGGTGTCAGTGTCGAGTCTGCAGCGAGACAGAACTGGGGACCCTAGAGTAGAGGTTCGCGTCCTGCGTTGCAGCCTCTCCTTCCGGCCGGGTGAGCCAGGCTTCCCTGGGGTCGGGTCGGCCGGAGACGTGGCTCATCCGGGAGACTGGGGAGGACCCCTCACGCTAGGGCTGTGCGGAGCAGAGTGGCTGGGGGCGGGCCGGGTTCCCCTGGGGAGCGATCGAGGAGGAAGGCTCACCCAGTCCTAACCCTGTTCAGGGGATTTTTTTTTTTTTCAAAGCAGCCTTTTACAAAAAGTTCGAGATTTCCATTAGATCAGAGATGCAGGGACATGTTGCAGACCACAGCTTCCTTACCAACTCACAAACACCATAGTGGGGCGACTTGATAGGTGGGGGTTAGTGCACCCATCCCTGGCAAGTCTTGAACTGTAATAAAATCCTTCCATGCTTAGAAAAATAAAGAAAAAAATTGGGACACTACTGGGTTATGTGACATTACAGTACAAGTTCTCATATGTCCTGAGTCTTAAGTGACCTTGGAAGGATAGGGCCAAAATGTTGGCTTTCCTTGCAGCCCTCCTTTTTCTCTAGTTTTTGGTCTGCAAACTTAGGTTGTGAACCCTCCAGAAGACAAGCTTATTGTTATTACCATACAACCTAGGCTGTTAAGCTTAACCTCACTATCTGTCTGCATACCAAACATCTTAGGCATAACATGGAACAGGTATTTTCATCAAGTATTGATATCTTGAACTTTAAGTCCCTACTTTATTTTACTTTTATTTTATTTTATTTTTTTTAGGAAAAAATTTTAGAAGCTAATAAATACACGAAAAAATGCTCCACATCACTAGCCATCCCTGAAATGTAAATTAAAACCACACTGAAATACCATCTCACCCCAGAAAGAATGGCTATTGTAAAGAAATCAACCAACAACAAATGTTGGAGCTCAGTGGATTAAAGTACCTGTAAGCAGGCTTAGGAGCCAGGGGTTCGATCTCTGGACCTACCATGCCGGCCCCACCCCTGGGGTGCACTGAGACGGTGATTGAGACTGGGCGTGGTGGCACGTGCCTGTAATCCCAGCACTTGGGAGGCTGTAAACAGGAGAATCACTACAAGTCCAATCTACATAGTGAGACCCTGAACACTCTGTAGACCTGTCCCTAAGATACAGAAAAAAAAAAACCTAATAAAATGGGGAACATTTTTTAAAAAGTATAATTAATTAAATATGTACCACTGATTTAAGAATTACAAAGACAAAGGGAGAACTTCTATATCCTAATCTCCGTCTAAACTTCTGTATGTTAGATCTTCCCTGAGGGGAGACATGCCTTGGGCTTCTCAGTACAGGGTGCTTCCAGATTTCAGCACTCCACATGCGCTGTGACCCTCTGTGGTGTACAGAGCAGAGGTGTCCTCCCCACAGCACTATGGGGGCTGAAATCATGGGGACATACTCTTGGGGAACACTTCCTGAGTCTCCCCAGGTGAGATGTCAACCCTCCCCGCTGGAAAGCAAAGCACTCTTGTTTTCCACTGCCAGCAGCTGGGTCCTGGGGCGTCTGGCACCAACCTGGGTTGTTGCCAGGAACACAATCTTGCCCCATGCCCAGGACACATACTCCTGTGCTACCCAGACACAGACAACAAGGAGACACACACAGCCACTTAACCAAGCCACGGTCACTCTGAAGAACACCTACTCAGGGAAAAGGAACAGACCCTGAGGCACTTGAGACCTAAAGGCCCGGAAAGGAGCACTGAGATCTCAGTGCCGGGAGACTTTGTTTGGCACCACCAGGGATTCAAGTTCAGGGCAAGGGTCTGGTCACCTGCCATCGGAGCTTTTGGCTGTCAGCATATCTAATGATAGGAACAGGAAGTACTTGCCAGCCAGTGTGCACTGCCGTGAAGTCTGGCAGCAGAAGATGATCCTAGGAATCAGCCACCCTGAAGATGTGAACTCGTGGCTCCCTTGTAGGATTGTGAGGCAAAGCTGGGGCTCTGTTACCAAGCACAGAGGAGGGCTTGGCACAGAAGTAGGGAGTTGGCAATATCCAGTACACTGTCTCTTTGTAGGAATATGTTTGGGGAAGTGAGCTTATTGTGTCACTAATATGACGGTAGAAATTGGATTGCATAGGCAGATACTGTGTTCTTTCAACTAATGACAAAAACACTGGACTCTGTAGAAAGAGAGAAGAGTTAGACACAGAGGGCTACACAGGCCCCAGGTCCTTTCCTCTTCACAAATACTTAGGGCATGCCACGGAGCTGTTGGGAGAGTCACAGCGCGTGCGGCGTGCTGTTATGTGCAGACACCCTGCACTGAGAAGCCTGCAGCATGTCTCTCCTTAGGGACAATCTAGGATCTAGAAGTTCAGCCTGGGAGATTGGGATATAGAAGTTCTTTTGTCTTTGTGATTCTTAAATCAGTGATACATATTTAATTAATTATAATTTTTAAAAAAAGTTCCCCATTTTATTTGGGTGTTTGTGATCCCTAATATACTCATTCATCACGGGGGATTGGTACACATACGTATCACACCTTGTCCCTTTCCCCTTCCCCTTGCCTCCCTCCTGACCCTCTCATCCCCAGTCTGCATTTGCCCTCATAAATCATTTGTTATTCATTTTAAATTCTAATTTAACAGGCTGCCCTGCATTTTTATTTGCTAACTTCGGCCATTTTCTTTGGGGCCAGCTCACGCTGGCTACCATGAGTTCCACCTATGGGATGCTGGGTTTGGAACCCAAGGACTGAGCATGCCGCCGTCCCCGCAATGCTAGCTGGAGCCCCGTCCAGCTGCCGTGCAGCTGTGCAGCGCGAGCTTTGGCAGGAGGCACTCATGCCACGGTCACGTTTGGCTAAGACCCACAGCTGGTAAGCTGGCGAATTTCACATTTGTTTCAAATCAGAAAAATATGGGCATTCGATCAACAGCCTTGAATGGTGTAGAATAGACTGGACCGCAGAGGTGGCGAACCTGTGGCACATGTGCTGCAGCCAGCTGGTTGCTATCAGTGTAAGCTCTAAAAGGTTCGCCATCACTGGACCAGGTCAGTGGTTCTCCCCTGGGGGCAATTTGGTGACATCTAGAGCCAGTTGCATTTATTAAAATTAAAGGGTGGGGGACGGTGATACTGACATTTGTTGTAAGCAAAGCATAAGCATGAAGAAGACAAGATAAATATTCTTCAACACGTAGGACACCTCCAGCATCAGAGGGATTCAATCCAAAAGGTAAGCATGGGCAGAGGGCATGGCTCAGTGGTAGAATGCTCACCTAGCATGTGCAGGGGCCTGGGTTTGATCTCTCCCACTGAAAATAAAGTAGAAGGAAGCTGCATATAACTTCAGTGTGGCTAGTGGTGCCTAACTAGCATGGCCCTAAGTTCATTTTATTAAAAACATAATGCTAAGGATTAAAAAGCTAAATTAGGGGAAGCCAACATGCTCCACAGGGGAAACTAACACCCTAAGTATTTGTGCAGAGAAAAATACTTGGGGCCTGCATAGCCCTTTGTTTCTAACTCTTCCCTCTTTTTTTAAATTTTGTTTTATTGAGAAACAAATATCAATGAGACAGTTTCAAAGCTGATTAATAGGACAGTTTCAATAATTTATACATTGTACACTGTTATCTTCTTGGTGGTTATCCATAGTACAAGAAGCAACAGGATATCCTGTCCAAACACTATTAGTACAAATCTTTCTTCTCCTTGAATTAAGCAAAAGTAGTTGTATATCTATCCTAACTATTCTGTATGTACAAATACAAAATGGTCCTTCCTTAGTATCCCCTTTTTTCTTCCCTCTTTCTACTGAATCTAGTGTCCTTATTGTTACTTAAAAGAAAATGGTATCTGCCTATTGCAGCCCAATTGTCATATAATGACACAATAAGCTTACTTTCCAAAACATATTCCTACAAAGAGATAATATATTAGATATCACCAATTCTCTACTTCTGTGTCAATCGCTCCTTTCTGCTTGGTAACAGAGCCCCAGCTTTGTCCAGTGAAGCAATGTGCCCAGCTGAAAATATTGGCCCTCTCAAGCTCCCCTAAGCTAGACATGTATATGACATAGAACAGGAGGTTCTGGGAAGGACATCACTTGTCTCATAAAAATAGACAACCTTAACTGGCATTGAAGTCTGTAGTTTTTTGTCTTTCTCCTTTTCTTACATGGAAGGCAGATGTAGCATTCAGGGAGGATCTCCCATCTGACAATCAGAAAACCAGAAGCCATTTATAAAAAGGACAAACAGGCTGGAGGGGGTGTGGGTCAAGCTGGTGCATTAGTTATAACCAAGCTTCTCATGCTGAAAATAAACAACTTGGTTAAACCATTAAGGTTGGATATCTGTTGCACATGGCCAAATTCAGTCTCCAAAAGAAACTGGGGAGAAAAAACTCTTAACCCAACCACCAAGTCTAACAGTGAAGTCCTAAGGAGTGATGCAATGCTCAGTGATGGAGGATTTCCCACATCTCCTGAGATTACACAATGCAGTGCATCTCTAAATGCCCTAGTTGTGATCCAAGGAGCACATTAGGTAAGCAAGCACTTGGCTGGCTATTAATGCTGCCAGTCATTGCCAAAAATAGGGCATCAAATTCCAAGGGGCGGAATGATTACTGGAAGGGTATTTGGGAGTCCCCCTGGAGGCCCTGCACAGTTGGCTAGCCTTCATTAGAACTACATTTCGTCCCATGAAAGTCTAGGTAAGGCACTTTGGACACTATTGGGACAGTGGTGATGCCAGGGACCAGCCCACCTCTCTTGTACACATTCTCTAGTAAACACTGGCACTGAAGCTGCCTCTTATTCAGATGTGGCCTCGAACATGTTTCTTGATGCTTCTACGCCTTAAGCTTCTTCCTTGCACAAACCAGGCCAGTCAACCTATTTACGTAATTGGGTTCTTGTAAGGATTGACTGGGAAAGTCCCTGCACAGGGCCTGGCCCTGGTCCACACACCTAAGTGGACAATGTTATCCCTGTTGGAGCTTCCTAGTGTGGTGGAGCAGAGGGGCTGGTTGCTTGTGAACTCATGAAGTGGCATGCAGACCCTGATGTCACACTATGGTCTGGTTGTCTCTTTAGGCAATCTATAGGAAACATGACACAACCTACCTTAACTCTCCACAAGCTAGAAAACCATGCCTAGTAGTCACCAAAGCATTTCATTCCTTGGTGGTGGGAGCAGTGCTACTCTACTGTCAGATGGTTGGAGGCACCCAGGCCCCTACTTCTTTGGCCTTGTGATGCTCTGTGGGTGAGTGGTGAGAAGACAAGAAGTTTTGCATCCACAGGAGGCCCCAGTCTAGGCTCCAGGGGCAGACAGAGCAGCACAAGAGGGGAGGAGGCCTTTGCCTCCAGTTTTAAGGTCTCTTAGAAATTGGGTCTGTCTGTTTAGATGGTCAAAAGAAATCCTCAGGTAGCTTCACCAAATGAAACATATAAGTGTAAATTAGAGGGCACAGTGCATGCATGTATTTGTATAGCATTAACAGGATTCCCAGCAAGGTGACAATGATACAATACACCCTTGTTAGGGAGCCCTACTTGAATTGTGCCTTTGTGAAATATAATCTCTCCGAACTGCCTCTGGGCTAGAAGCCACTGTAAGCAGGCTGCGTCTCACCTCAGCTCTTTATCAGAAAGCCTAACCCCAGACGCACTACCCCAGATTTTCCTGAGAGGATTTCTCCCAAAGCAGCATGTGCAGAGGGGAAAGGCACTGGGGTTAAATAGAATGGACTCGACTCACTGGAACCTAAAATTCTTAATAAAATGCATAAAGGTATCAAAGAATAAAGTACAGATCTTGAAATCCCACGTGGGTGGTGACTGACCCAGTGCTGTGCTTGATGAGGTGGTGTCCCTCACAGTTACAGACTGGGCATGCTCAGGTGGGACACTGGGCACCCCAGCAGATGTAGAAGACAGTCTTGGGGACATTTTCCCTTCTCAGAGAAGAGGCTACTTCCAGACACAGGGACACCTTGCTTTCAGCAACCCATATCACCTCTTCTATGTCAAACACCTGTGTGCCCCCGATGTTAAGAATGACAGGAGACATAAACAAGGGGTCCCTCTTATGACAAGTGTCCTGGAGCCCCCACACAAGCTCTGGAAAAATCCCAGTGACATATTCCCATTCACAGCACCTAGGGACAGTGTCCACTGTGACAGCAGCAGGCATACAGAAGCGCTGTGTCTGGCTCCTCATCCTTACCTTCTTCTTGAAGCTTACACCTGTATGGAACCCTCTAGGCCACTGAAGAATATTTTGACAAGTCATCAAAAAGAAAAGAAAAACATAAATAAACTAAATTGTCCACCAATAGGATGTTTACTTAAATACATTATCACTGTGAACTACTATGGAGTTGTTTAACAGAATAAGTCTCCACTACATTGTATTGACAGGGGATAATCTCTAGTGGGTGAGTGGAGGCCTTCTCAAAAAAAGTGTCCATATCCTAGTGAAGGTGACCTTATTTGAAAAGAGGGTTTGGGGAGAAATAATCCAGTAAGGGACCTTGAAGAAAGCTAGGTTGAAGTCTCAGAACACAATGCATGGAAGACATTAGCAGGACTCCAACACAAGTCTTTGTCCAAAGCCAAAGGGAGGGCACAGATCCCAGGCGGGAGCTGAGAGAGGACAGGCTGAGACCACTGTGAAGCAACTAACACGATGGCCCACTTGGAGCCTCTGAAAGCTGGAAGAACCAGGGAACAGAATGTGCTCCAGCTCCTCTGGAGGACAGGGGCCCTGCAGGCAGCTTGATTTCACACTTCCGTCTTCCAGAACCATGAAGGGATCCATTTCTGAGCTTCTAGACACTCAGGTTGTGGTGATTTGTGCCATCAGTTCCAGGAATCTCACACAATCCCCAAGATGATCTTAGGAATGAAAAAAGATATGACAGCACGTAGTGTGGAATGAATGGTACTTATCAGGAATTAAAGAACCCACATGCACACGTGATATGTGTCAGAATGTGCACAGAATATCTTGTGAAGAGAGCAGGGACAGCGTTGTCTCTAGGGAGAGAGGTACTAGTATTCGGTTTATGGTACACACAGGAGTAGGGCACTGCTCTAAGAATAAGGGACCTGCCCCTACCCCAAGATGTCTTCATCTCAGTCCCAGAATCTATGCATATGGCAAGTTTATGGCACAAGGGAATTCATTTTACAGACAGAATTAGGGTTGTTTTCAGCAGCTGACTGCACCCCAGGGACTTTAGTCTGGACTTCCTGGGTGGGCCCAGTGCCGTCACAAGGGTTTCTAAAAGCAGAGGACCAATCTTGTGGAGCATTATTTGGCAGAACATTATGCTGGAGCAGACACAGGAAACTGCGATACTGAATGAGCCCCATGATCATGGAGAGAAACCTCTATGGATGTTCTGCAGGGTACCATGCCGTGAAGCAAGGATGTACTGCGGGTTAGGTGTACCCAGTGCACTTCACTTGCACTATGTCCAGTGTAGGATGAGTCTACTGGGACGTAATCCCATTTGGAGTCAAGGAATATCTGTACAGTATACAAGGAACATGGATTTGTATGCTGAAATCAATGCATTGTGCAGTACATGACTTAGATCTTAATAAAGCTGTTTTTTAAAGAAGTGGAGGATAAAAGAGTCAGAGTCAGAAACAGAACTGTGATGGACCTCAGAGAAATTTGACCCATCCCGGCTGGCCTTAAAAATGGAAGGGAGCATGAACCAGGAAGGAACCCCCACACATATGCACCTGAACCTGGGGGTCTGCAGGGAATTGAGTTCACTCCTCAAGCCTGCAGAAGTGACTTCTTTTAGACTTCTGACTTTCAAAACTATAAGAGAATAAATCTGTGTGTGTTATTTTCTTTGAGCTGGAACTCACTGTGAAGTTCAGGCTGGACTTGAACTCAGTATATATCCCAGGTTGGCTTCAAACTTATAGTGCTCTTCCTGCCTCAGCCTCCCCAGCACTGGGATTACGAGTGTGAGGCACCATGTCCTGTGGTCTGTGCTGTTTTGAGCCACTAAACTTGTAGCAATTTGTTAGAGCCCTTAGAAATTATCATAGACATCGTTTATACCTTTATTCATTTCAGATTGTTCTACCCATTTACCTCCCCAAAAGTTAATCAAAGTAAACCAACCAAACAAACAAATTATTCAGGACAGTAATCTAGTATGTGCTGAAATAAAATTTTGAATTTTCTTTCTCTTTGCGGTACCAGGGATTGAATTCAGACCCTGTGCTTGCCAGGCAAGCGCTTATTCTACTGCACTATCTCCCTGGTCCCTGAATATTCATAGCACTGCTATTTGACAAAAATACAATGCAAGCCTCTCTCTATATATATATATATATATATATATATATATATATATATATTACATAACATATAATTATATAATTTTGAATTCTTCAGTAGCCACAAATTTTTGAAAATGGAAAAAATAAACAGGTGACATTAATTTTAGTAATCAATATGGCTTAACCCAACACATTAAAAATAGCAGCTCTGGATGCAATTGAATGTACAACTGAGATATTTTACCTTTGTCTCATCCGGAGTCTGGAAATGGGTCTGTATTTTACATTTATAGTCTATGTTCTTTCCAACAAGCCACATTTCAAGTGTTTAGTGGCCACGTACAGCCGATGGCTATGGCACCAAACAACGACATAAACTAACACATGGGGGCAAAAGGAAGGGATGCAAGAACTTAGCCTAAGTGAGAACATCTGTTGCTCAAACATTTCAGAAATTTCTTCAGTAAAATGTGAAATATTTCTAAGAATATATATATACACACACATATATATATGTAAAACCTTAGAAATCCATCCTAGGAGACCCATGATGCATCAGTATGTAAAAATCTACCTACTAAGGTATTTATTAAAGCACTGCCCCAAAAAGATTAAAAAACAAACAAAACAACCTGAACTATCTCAGATATGGTACTGACCGACCACGGACTTCACCTATTTGTTCAAAGGGTGAAGGAACCATATATATTGATCATGTCCATGGTACACTATTAAGGTTGAGTGTTTTTTTGTGGATTTTTGTTTAAAAAACCAGCTTACATCTATTCACAAATGGAATTAACCATCCATACTAAACCATTGTAAATGATTACTCTGTGAGGTAATGTTGGGATGTCACAGATACTATTGTTGCCTTCCTATTTATATACACTCTGTTGTGTTCTGCTTTGTTGCTTAGAAAGAAAATTGACATATACTTGCATATGTTGCATAGGTATAGTTACATCTACATACATCTTGTATATATAGAGAGATGTCCATGTACAAGTATCAAGAATAAATTGCTGGTTGATACCTGATGAGCCATCCCAGTGGTTACACATTGCAAAAGCATCAGCCACATCAAAGATCTCTTTCTCAACAATAACCTTATTTGGGACTCACCCTGCTTTTACCAGGTATTTTTTTTCTAATTAGAAGGAAGATCTCAAAGCATGATCTATGAAGCAATACTTCTTAATATGCACATTAAATTACTATGCCAATAGAAAGCCGTATCTATTTTATCATTCTGGAAAAAGAAACATTCATTTTTTCAAGTGCACACTCCTTTAACTCCACCTGTTATAATATCCAGGTAATAAAGAGTTGTTAAAAGAAATCTACATTTGCAGGGAAAAAAATTATGGGAAAAGAGTGATCATGCTAGATGCTAAACAGAAATCAAGTGGTTCCCTGCTTAGGTTTATAAAAGAAAAGTCCCAGAAGGTTGATAATGATGCAGTCTTTATATTCTCTTCTATACTTGGCATTGGTGCCAGGTTTGGATGTCACCAGCAGGCTAGGGCCATTTCCTCAGTATTAACAGCATGAAACTACAGTCTTAGAGAGCCTTCAGAGCTCATGAAGTGAGACTCTTCTAAGTTAGGCAACTCAAACGTGAGCTTAAATGCAACAGCACAGTGGCCAGCTTGGGGAGCACCGGGAGCCTGTTGCTCAAAACAGCCCAACTCAGGAAGCTGTGTGAGTTTGCTCCGTGGGCTGGCTTGTGTGACCAAGGCCCTCCAGAAGACTTTCACCAGGTGAAGGGGGACCTCACAGGGCGTTTGGCCTGAGCCCGACCAAGTTGTCATAATACTTATGCCTTATGCCCTTTTTTATCCTATAGCAAGTAACATTGAAATGGTGAGTGTGGCATTCTTCTGCGCTCTTCCTCCTGAATTTTATGTGTCTGTGGGCCAGGGAGTGTATGTTGTATTGGTCTACTCTTTGACAGAAGTCCCAAAAAGTAGGTATTGGTTATCATTTATAGTTGCCCCTGACCCTTAAAGATTAATTGCCAAATGGCAGGGAGGAGTAAAGACACAACAAATGCATTTACTTTAACAAGTGCGTATTGGAGGCCTCAGACACCAGAGATATAAACAGGCCAGTGTTAGTTGAAGGACAGATTCAGTTCATTTGTGTTTATGGCATTTAGGATATTAGAACTCTTTCAATTATTGAACAATCAAGATCAGAAAAAGAATTTCATAAACTAAAAATGAGGATATTTCATAAAGTCTTTTATTTTATTTATTTAAATTTTTTGTGGCCTGCTCAGCCTGCCCTAGGCTAAGCGCACATATGGTTCCAGGGATGGAACCGTGGTCCCTGTGCTTGCCTAAGCTTGCCTAAGCGGGCGCATCAATCCGATGAGCTAGCACACTGGCCCAAATCCTTTAAAAGTAACACTTTTTAAAATGTATATTGAAATGTGAAACCAATATTTATATCTATCACTGTTTATTGATATTAATTTCATTTAAAAATCTCTATTTAAATTGCACATGATATACAATATTCTATTAGCTCAGAAATATTGCTTTTGCCTTACACTTTATGAAATGATTTCATTCAAATTTTTTATATCCACTTTTGGTGTCACTTCTTTGGTCATCTTTTAAACTAACCTGAATCATCTTCTGTTTCTGGAAGATACCATGCTCAACTCTGACCAAACTGTTTGAGATAAATGTACAGTGGTGACACTGGAAATTTTATCCCAAACCACAGGTGCCTGTTTTTGGAGTATTTTTCCCCATTTAGTCTGTGGGTCCATCCACTACTCACTGTTTGATACTTGTGGGAGGGACATCACATCCCAAGAAAGATAATTAAAACTTTTAATGTTTTTTTCTATCTGGGCACTGCAGGAGGATGAGGAAGGAGGATCACAAGTTTAAGCCCAGCCTATGTCAAAAAAATTTTTTTAAAGGGAGTGGGAATGTAACTCAGTGAAAAGGCCCTGCTTTAATCCTCAGTGCTGCAGAAAACAGATAAACAAATTCTTACTTTTTTGTTTCTTACTAATTTCAGCAGAGGACCTCTCTAAGCATCCCCAAATGAGCAAATATTGTATGCATTGTGTCCAAACAGTAGTAAAACACTCTATTATATGAAAGACTTGGGCTGGGGAGATAGCTCGGCTGTCGAAACTCCTGCCTGGCAAGCGCAAGAACCCAAGTTCCATCCCTGGTACCACATGCCGTGCCAGCCCCAAAACCGGGTGTATAATCCCAGTGCCGGGGAGGCTGAGACAGGATGATTACTAGGAGTCCGAACTGTATAGCAAGACCCTGTGCCAAATAAATAAAAGATTTTTAAAAATCACTTTATGTGAAAGACTCAACTGTGAAAGGCTCTTGTGGGGCAATTCTAAGGAAAAATAAGTGGAATTCATTTATTTTTATTAAGCACATACACACAGAGCAACTTAAGATAATATATGACCATTAGGATAGGTAATGCACACATATGTTCTTACAGCTAAAACAGTTTTGCTTTTCATGGTACCTAGGTCCTTGTACATGGTAGGCAAGTACTCTACTACTGAGTCATGCCCTCTGTCATTTTCATTTTGAAAGAAGATCTCACTAACTTGCCCTCAGATTTGCAATCCTCCTGCCTCAGCCTCTTAAGGGACTAGGATAACAGATGTGCACTACTGCACCTGGTTTAAAACATGTTCTCATGGGACATACGAAAATTACATTTTCTAAACAAGGCTGCACAGTACATGCATTCTGCCGGCTCTTCTTATGATGTGGTAACACTCCTTAATTAAGTGGGCTGCTAGGGCTTGGGTATGGTTTGAGTGTACATTGAAAGTTAACCCCCACTGGGAGTTATTAAGAGGGTGGAAACTTAAACCAACTATGCTGTTTAGAGGTGGAGCCTTTGGGAGGTCATTAAGGTGGAGCTTCCATTGCTGAACCCTCCTGGCAAGTTCATGAGAAGGGGCAGAGACTAGAACACACACACATCCCTGTCTCTTGCCAGGTGCTGCCCTGTGTCACTTTGGGCCTCTTCCAGTGAGAAGGCCAGATATGACCCCTACACCAGTGGTGCCCAACCTCCTCCTTGCAATCTGGGCTGGTCTCATGGAAGACAGTTTTTCCACAGACCTTGGGAGACAGTGGGAGATGATTCAAAAGGCATACAACCTAGATTCCTGGCATGCACAGTTCACAGGGTTTGAGCTCCTAGGGGAATCTAGTGCCCTTGCTCCGGATGACAGGAAGTGGAGCCCAGACAGTAATGCAAGGGACCAAGGGACAGGGAGAGCGTCACTTGCTCACCTGCCATTCATCACCTGCTCTCCACTGCTCTGTTCCTAACAGGCCATGGGCCAGTAGTGGTTCAGGTTCATGGCCTGGAGGTTGGAGACCCCTATTCTAGAGTGAGCCAAAGTAAACCTCTTGTTTTTATAATTTACATAATCTGTGGCTCAGTAAAGTTGTCACATTAAATCACAAACAAAAACAAGTTGTGAGCGTAATTGGAAAAAAACTGGCCATATTAAGGAAGAAAATGGGAGTCCTCTAGGTAAGACTTTTCTGAGCCTTGTGAGTGACTTGGCAGGTCAAACTATTTTCATTTATTTATGGTCGTGATAGACACTATAGTCTATATGTGCCAGGAGTCTGTTTTTGCCCCATTGTGACTCCATTCAGATGTGGGGGCCTGGCCATTGACGTTCCCAGGAGGACCTCACTGTTCAGCATTGCCAAGAGTGTGCCCCTTCCAGGGCATGACATTAGTGCTGGCTGTTGACCTCTGTCACTGTCCTTAACCTCATCACACCAACTCAGTGTTTAAGCGTATGTGATTGGGAACAGTCCCAGCCAGAGAGCAGGACCCAGCACAAAAGCTGGGCTCAACTAATGTGTTAAATGGAAATAAAATGTTTTCCTCCACACCATCGATAAAAACCAAGTAGGGATGAGTATTGAGCCCTGTGGTGTATCATAAAATATTTCCTTCCTGTTTTATAGCTATCCTTTTAATCAACTGCCTTTGAAGGAGATTGTTCAATTAGATAATGGGTTGTATTTCAAAGTTTTAAAGGGTAAAATTGCACAGTATTGTCATCACTGAGCTATCGACTTGTAGTGTCCTATAGCCCAGCCTTTTCCAAACTGAAGGGTCACAACTTGTTCACAGGTTGTGAAATCAATTCTATGAGTTGTCAGCAACCTTAAAAAATTGAACTGAAAATGCCCTCTGACCACTCTTTGGTTAATTTTTAGTACCATTTCAGGAAACTTGTCTCAGATATGAATAGCTGTGTATATTCTGAATCAATGCACAATGCACTCCTTACTATGACTGGGTTCTAAAACATTTAAATGTCACCGATCTGGCCTGTATGTTTCACAGTAGACAGATGTCTTTCTAAAATTAAGATAAAGCTGGGGCTACACTCATGCAGGTCCAGTCCATCAGAACAGCTCCAGGAGCTTGGAAGTTCCCATGCTTGAAAGAGCCCATGCTTGGTTTACTGGTTAGTGGTCCCATTGCAAAGTTCTTATAAGTCGACATTTCAGTGTTCACATGAGCCAAGGAAGCTCTACTGAACAGCCAATGACCACACACACATGCAACTGAGATCCTGCAGCAGCAGCGCCGGGCACAGCAAGCTGCCGGGCTCCGTAGTCTGTCTGGTCAGAAGCAGAAAGCCCAGGGTACCATAGTCTCCGAGGGGGTCAGGTGAGACAGAGCCTGGGTCCTGATTCTCTTGGCAGCAGCTGTGACAGGAGTGTGTGCCTGTAGTCTGACCTCCAGGCAAAGGGAGGCGCTGTACTGGGGACAGGGCTGAGACATGCAGTGTGAGGCCACCTGGCCTTGTGGTCCTCATGACCACTCTTTGGTTAATTTTTAGTCAACTGCCTTTGAAGACCCTGAAGACCCTGCAACACATACCTATTCTTCTGCCTGACCCTGGGCTGGCTCTGCTGGATTTTAGGTGCTGAGCTTTGACAATGAACTATTAAGAAACAACAGTGTATACAGACGCATCAAAACAAAACACACTGGGGAGTTAGCAGGATTATTCATCATTCAGAGTCTCTAGTTTTAAAACCTGCTATAACACTACAAATATCTATAGAGCTTCATACTGTAGAAATAAGAATTAGCAATATTGTCATGCTGAATGGAAGAACAAACTAAATGGATTTAAATGAACAAATTATTAACAAGGAAAACAACTGCTTGAATGAAAAAATTCTTTGTAATCTAAGATATGGCAATAGAATGCATAAGTATATGTGTTGGTCCATATATAAAATACGATGAAATCACTTGTGACTTTTCTTTAATGTATTTACTACAGGGTTTACAGGGTCTCACTACACAGATCAGACTCATAATGATCCTCCTATTTTCAGCCTCCCAAATGCTGGGATTATAGGTTCTAGCCACCATGCCCAGTCTTGGTTCCCATCTCAGGGGGTGGCTGGCATGACACGCTGGGGATCAAACCTGGTCCCTACGTCTGCCTAAGCAGGCGCTTTAGTCCACTGAGCTATCTGGCCAGCCCTACTTGTGACTTCTTGTTCAACTTTTACAAGTTGATAGGAATGTTAGAAAGCAAATTAAAAGGCCATTATATAAATTACCATATGTGATTAAACTCAGACTTACAAAATTTTTGCGTGAGGCATTAAATCATTTTAGAAAAATTATTCCACAAAATCACAAGTTTTATGTTTGCTGTCTTATATCTTGCAATTATCAGAAATTTATCTTAATGTAATTAAAGCTAGCAAAATATTCTTAACTTCAGGATCTATTGCACCAACACTTTCTTCTCAAGAATTATTTTCAATCATAAGAACACTGCAACAAAAACTATAGTATTGAAAAAAAAAAGGAGAGATGAAAGAAGACACCAGAAAAATGGAAAGATTTCTCCTATTCCTGGACAAATAGAACCAATACTGTCAAAATGACCATACTTCCAAAACTGATATCCAGATTTAATACAATCTCAATCAGAATACCAATAGCATTCCTTACGGAAGTAGAGAGAACAACTTAAAATTAATATGAAACTAGAAGAAACACAGAATAGCAAAAGCAACCCTGGGCAACAAGTGCAAGACTGGAGGTGTCACAGTCACAGATTTAAAGTAATACTACAAAGCTACAATGATTTAAAACAGCATGGTACTGGCGCAGAAAAACACATATGGACCAAGGGAACAGAATCCAGAATCCAGATACAACCCCAGGAACATTCAGCTCTGATCCTTACCAAAGGGGCCAAAAAGCAAACCCTGGAGGCAAGATAGACCCTTTAAGAAATGTGCTGAGAAAACTGGGCTATCCACATGCTGAACATGGAATCTACACCCATGTCTCTCTCACACACTGTGGACCAAAGATCTAAATCAAAATGGATCAAAATGGATCAAAGATCTAAATAGTAAGAAAGAAGCAATCTTTTGGAGGTAGATCTTTGATCCATTTTGATCCATATTGATTTAAGGTTCTCTTGAAGACAGAAATAGGCAAAAGTTTTCTGAACAGAACCCTAATTGGACAAGAAATAACACTGTCAATCAACAAATGGCATCAAATTTAAAAAGTTCTATACAGCAGAAGAGACAACCAACAGTGTGAAAAGCAAATCTACAGGATAGGAAAAGGGTTTTGCCAGCTATTCCTGTTTTAATATCTAAAATATGCAAAGAAGTCAAAAACATGAGATGCACCCCCCCCCAAAAAAAAAACCCCAGCCAAAATGGGCAAGTATAATGAATAGGGATGCAAATGAACAGTAGAGGGGCTGGGGAGATGGCTCAGTAGAATAAGCGCTTACCTGGCAAGTGCAAGGGCCTGAGTTCAATCCCTGGTTGTGAAAAAAAAACAAAACAAAACAAACAAACAAAGAAACAAAAAAGATCAATAAATTCATGAAAAACTGCTCTACAACTCTGGCTATGAGAGAAATGAAAATTAAAACAAATGTAAACTGAGATATTCATTTTCTCAAGCAAATGAAGATTGATCATGATAAAAAAGTTAGAAATCCAATCTTTAAGGTACTTACTTTCTAGAATTTTAAGTTAAACAATTGTAATATATGGTAGAATTGAAGTATTATATAAAGAACTGTAAAAGTGTTCTGGGAAAAGGTGTGGAAATGAGGTTAATCCTTTATATAGGAACTCCTGGGATTGCTGAGTGATTAAAGGGGGTAACCAAGTGTTTGTTACTTCAGTTCTGTCTCATAAAGAGGGTTCGGCCTGAGTCTTAAGTCTTAGTTTACCACATTGCAAGACAACTGGCATTTGTATGGTTGGTTGGGTCAGAAAAGATCAAATCATCATTGAGCCCTTCTCCATTACCAATAAATGAATATCAATTTCAGAACAAGTCCAGCCCTAGCCCAGTCCATGCAACTCCAACGTGAGCAGAGAATATGCTGTTCTGTTCCCTTCCACTTAATGTCGCCCTCCATCACATCTGTCCACGTGCCTTGAGTGGGCCAAACACTTGCACTCATAGCACTTATGTGCTACATCTTTGGCTGCCAATATAGAGAAACAGGCCTGCTTTGGACTCAGACCCTCGTCATTGCTCTGGGCACACTGAAGGGCACCCAGTCTCCACTTCAGGCATCTGACTTCATGTCCTGCTTCTGCTGAGACAGGAGGTCCCTTGAGACCCACTTGACAGTCATGCACGTACAAGACGCAAGAAGTGCAGGGTAATCAACTCCTTTAGAGACAAATTTTGAGAAGTAGAGCCAGGAAATGCCCCTCTACCTTTCTTCCAATGGATTATTCAAAGATGCAGGAGCTTCAGTTTTCTGGATGTCATCCTCCAAGACCATGCAGTAGCTTTCTTGGGAGCTATGGACAGCTTGGAAATTCATGTCCTTGAAGTTTGCTTTTCCTCCTTCCCTGCTGCCCACTCTTTTCCTCATTGTTGTGATTGCTTTAGGGTTTAGCTTCCAAATGAAGTGACAGCATATATGTTTGGATTCTGGCTTAGTTTTCTTGGGAATGTGGGCTGAGTTATACAGTTACATTTCTGACACAGACATTCTAGAAGCATCCTCAGAGCTGCTTGGATGTCCCAACTCAAGCCAGATTACCTGAGGTTAAATCTTAGCTCTTCCATATAGCACACGCGTGATGGGTGCTAGGTGTTACTCCATTGCTGGTGTTTCGTTTTGGGGATAGGGCCTTGCTACAGTGCAGGCTGGCCTTGAACTCACTATACAGCCTAAGCTGGCCTTCAACTTGTTATCCACCTGCCTCAGCCTCCCATGTGCTGGATCGCAGCTGGGCACCACTGCACCTGGCAGCATCAGTTTCTTTTTTGCCATTGGCAAGCGTGAATAGTAACAGCAGCTACCTGCTAATTATTTGGGGTAAATTACATTAAGTCATGTTCATAGAGTTAAATGTTAACAATGAAAAAGAAAATAGACACATACTATTCACAAAATTTCTTTTTTTAAGGGTACCTCTTAATCAACAAACTGATCCCCTTTACAGATTTTGCCTTTTGACCATGAGTTCTGGGAACCAAAGACAGGCAAACATATAGGGCACAATCTGCAACAAAAGACCTAAGCTATGCACCACCCACACTGCTGCTCTGGGCAGCGGATTGTTCAGTACTCAGAAAATTTTAAAGACCTCTGGTGAACTGTGGCAGACTTGAAAGTGGGTGTACTGGGAGCATTTCTACCCAGAAATTGGCAAGTGATACAAATGACAGCTTCATGTAAAAAAATTGAGAATTGCTACAAAGAGTCACTAGATCAACTTATTGAGCTGAAAGGAACTACAAACACGAAACTTGGGATTGATACTTACCTCCTAACTGCTGGATAAGGCTTTTGATCTCTGCACCATTTGACTCCATCCAAATAGGGAGACAAATGCTTTTGATGTCGCCTGTTTCTTCTGAGTACTCACAGAGTAAATGGAAGCCCTAAATGTACATGGGAGGTATGAAGATTTTCCACATCCCAGTTTCCCCCGCAAATTTATAAGCTCCTCTACTACATAAACCCTGTTTCCAGAATGGTACAACATGACATCCAATGACATTACATTGGCACATGCTATCACACAGAGCTGTTTGCATCATGATTCACCCTTGACGTATTCTTTAGGTTTCAACAAATGCATAATGATGTGTATCTCCCACCAGTGCATCGTGCATGTGTGGCTTCATTACCTTGAAAGCCCTTTAGGCCACCCCTGTTCATCCCTCCATCCCTCCCTCACATGCCCTTCTTGACAATCACCGAGATTTTTACTGTCTTCATAGTTTTGCCTGTCCAGAATGACATGAAGTTGGGATCATATAGTTTCTGGCCTTTTTTTTTTTTTTTTTTTTTTTTTTTTTTTTTTGATAGAACCGGGGATTGAACTCAGGCCCTTGTGCTTGCCAGGGAAGCGCTTATTCCGCTGAGCCATCTCCCTGGCCCCCATTTCTGGCCTTTTTTTAAAAAAAAAATTTTGGCCAGCTCAGCTCACCCTGAGGGCAGGGCTGGTGCTCAGGTGGTGCTGGGGATCAAACTGCAGTCCTTCAGTGCTTGCCTAAGCTTGCCAAAGCAGGTACTTTAGACCACTGAGCTATCTTGCCAGCTCTCTTAAACTGGCTTCTTTCACTTAATAATTTAACAGTTTTCATTTGGCCCATGATTTTCCCATGTCTTGACAGCTCTTTTATTTTTTAGTCCTGAAAAAGTATTCTACTGTATGTACCACAGTGGATTTTTTTTTTGAGTAGTTGAATTAGTTTTTTATTTATTTTTATTAATCTTGAGCTTTTCAAAATTGTAAACATTGATCCTATTTCCTTTAAGTTTGTAGGAATTTACATAAAATAACAGGCACAAAAACTAGTGAATAAATTATTTGACCTAAAGGGTAGATAACAATTAACAAAAAGAAGATATTTATAGAAGTTACATTTTTAATAATATTTAATGACCTTTCCACTTTGCACTTTATTGGAAGAAATTACATAGAAAAATAACTGAAATCAGGTTTGCTGTCCAGTAACTTTCTTCTGAGAGAGATAGGCTCGACTTGGTGACCTCAGATGCCCTTTCAAAGGTGAATGGGGGGCCAGGAAGGTAGTTCAGTAGAATAAGTGCTTGCCTGGCAAGTGCAAGGTCCTGAGTTCAATCCTCAGTACCTCCCCACCCTCCCCCGCAAAAAGCTGAATGGGGCAGGGAGGGAGAAGTTTAAATTTGAAGCATGATGGAGATTGAACTTGGAAAATGAAGGGCCGGCCAGATAGCTCAGTGGACTGAAGTGCCTGCTTAGGCAGAGTGCAACAGCCAGGGTTCGATCCCCAGAGTGTTCTGCCAGCCCTGCCACTAGGGCACACTGAGACAGTGATTGAGACTGGGTGTGGTAGTGTACACCTATAATCCCAGCACTTGGGAAGCTGAAAACAGAAGGATCACTGTGAGTCAGGTCTGCGTAGTGTGACCCTATAGACCCTGTATATATATATATGAAATCTGAAAATGACAAGAGATATAGTGTTCCACAGCTTCAACTTAGACATTTGTATCCATTTACTGATTAAAGGACCTCTTGGTTTCCAAGTCCTTATTTTTATTTTTATTTTTTAATAATTTATATTTTAGGGAAGGGTTTACAGGGTGTTCAGGGTCTCACTACCAGAGCAGCCTCATAGTGATCCACCTCTTTACAGTCTCCTAAGAGGCTGGGATTACAGGCGCACACCACCACGCCCAGTCTCAATTGCAGTCTCATCGTGCCCCGCTGATGGGGCCAGCCTGGCAGGCACGGGGATCGAAACTCTGGCCCCTGCAGCTGCTTGCAGGTGCTTTAATCCACTGAGCTATTTGGCCGGCCCTCTTTCAAGTCTTAATGATACTACAAACATCCTTGTGCAGGTTTTTGTATTGATGTAGGTTGCAACAAGGAACACACTACTAGGTCAAATGGTGAGGGTATAGAGTATTCAGGTTTTGTTTAGGAAACTGCCTCAAATTGTCTTTTAAGTTGTATCACTTTTCATTCCCAGCAATAGTGAAGTTCCTATTATTCCCCATCCTTGACATGATTTGATACCTTCAAGTGTTTTGGACTTCAGCCACTCTTCCAGGTAAGTAACAGTTACAGCTTATATCCCCTCTCCATGGTGGCTAATGTATAGTTATATTTTAACAAAGAGGCCCATTTTGTCACAGAACAGCTTATTTCTCTGAATAGAAAACAGGAAGATACAGAAGGAAGAGATCAGAAATCCAAAAGCTGATGTCTAATGACTGACATAGACATACACATACACTGTCTCCAATATAAATCACTCGTTCAGGCTTCTTGAACTAACCACTCTCCATCTCTTAATAAATAATGAAAGGGATGGCAGGCTGAGAGCGCAGGGACCATTTCTAGTCTCTGAACACACACAAGTACAGATGGACCCTCAGATACCACTGGCCTGCTGGGCCCCCTCCACGGCAGCGTGGCCACTGCCATCACTTAAGCGCTGTGTTCTTCTGTTCCAGTGTTTTCCAGGTAATGTTTTATTTAAAATGTTTCTATCATATATGAGTTAGCTATACAGATTGGAAACTTAAGTGGATGAAGTTTTCATCTCTTCTATGGCTTTGAATCAATGAGTCAGTTACCAACAGAACCTACAGCCTCCCTTCAAAAAAAAAATCTTCAAATCTAGTGATGTGAAACTCAGAGCTATATGTGTATATTCACACAAAGATTTAGTCTTCCTTACTGAACTTTTATCTTTTGGTTTTGGATAATTGCTTGTTTCAAAATGATCCCCCTACCTACCATCTTCATTAAAATGAAATACCATTGTTCTTTTCTGATGTTGTAAAACACTATCACGTTGTTCCCTTGGAATATTATCATCACATCTGGGGCTGGAATTGGGATACACTGGTCTCCATTATACATTTCCCGTTAAAAAACAGAAAACACGGAGTTCCCCTGATAAAGTAGAGGATTATAAAATGTGTTGTAACAAACTGCCTTTTCTGAAATCATGCTTATTAGTATAAATCAGATTATTTAACCTAATCCTGTTTAAAATCATTCAATTTCTGGAACAAAAAGTCCTGCATTCGATCCCTGGTATGAAAAAAAAAAAAAAAAAAAAAAAAAACAAAGATGAACAAAATTAAAGATGAATGACCATCCCAAGTGTGGATGAGGATGTGGAATACCTTAAACTCTCAGACACTGCTCAAGGGAATATAAAATACTATCATTGCTTACTCTTCCTGTTATAAAGAAAAGATCAACATCCATATATAAGTCTATAGAGAGACCCATGTTCATCTCTTGATGAAATATCTAGAAGCGGAAAGGCTGGGTCAACTTCTGGGTACGTGTTTCACTTTTTTAAAAACTTCCAAATTGATGGTAGTACTTACACCCCACCCATGTACCCTACCTCCCTCTCTCCCTCTCTCCTTTCTTCCATCCCTCTCTCCCCATGTTCCTTCCATCTTTCATTTCTTCCTTCCCTCCTTCGCTCCCTGCTTCCTTCCCTCCTACAGGCTCCTACTCTGTCACCCAGGCTGACCCCACATGGATCCTCTTGCTTCAGCCTCCCATACAATGCATTTTAAAAGCTCTCATAATGTAGCCTGTGACCTGCTTTCCTCACTAGTGCTGTAGCTTGCTTGGATCTAAAGGGCACATAATTATATCAACAGCTGATAAAGACAGTTTTCTTTTTTTTTTTTTTCAACTTAACAGCATGGCTTTATTTCTTTT
>NW_004524577.1:24353422-24356823 GCF_000260255.1 Octodon degus | reverse complement strand
TTGTTGTAGATCTTTGCTGTAGTTATAACCTTCACACGTACTGAAGTTCAGGTGGAGCTCTACAGATTTTGGAGTTATCCAGCTGCGTCTGGCTTAGGTATGGCTGCTGTGGTTAGTTCCTTCCCACTGCGGACCTGGGCTAGGATTGGGTCTGGGGGTTCCTGGAATTCGGCAGAAATTTCTACTCGGCAGGAGGGGTGGGGCAGGTAAGGTGGAGTGGTGGGTGGTGGCCCGAGGGGGTGGGAGAGGGTCCTGCCTATGCTGCACCTGGGCTGGGACTGGTCCCGCCGGCGGAGGGTAGCAGGAAGCTCTCCACACATTCACCGGACCTGGGCTAGGACTGGGTCTCAGTTTTCTTTTTTTTTATACATGTATTAAAGGTTTTATTGAAAGGTTTTAAATGAGAAAAAGATAGAGAAATAGAGACTACACTATCATGACCAAGGCAGTATTCTATATGACATAAAAAATCAAAAGAAAACAAATTTATACAGTAGAGGTACAGTAAAGGCATAGCTGGCAAATGAACATGTGATTGCATCTAAAGATTTGCCTAAAAAACAGCAGAAAAATAACACATTTTCCTGAGATATGTTCATTACTTTCAAACTTGGCTATTAGAATAAATGGTAATATATGAATATAAGCTATGGGAAAGTTATATTTCTAGTGAAATGGGGGCTTTCAGAAAGAAAAAACATACTTTCTTAAATGCTAACAAATTTTAAATCATTCTAAACTGAACACTACATACCTTACCTAAACTTAAATTGTTCTAAGATTGTGCCATAGTAACTTAGACAACAATGGTTATTTTAATGGAATTTGCATAGAAGCTGGTCCTAAAATAAGAATGCTATATCTGAAATCTCATTCAGAAACTGCTAATCACTAATTTAAATAAACGTATTTGAAGAACTCTGTACTGAAAAGATTCCTACATGTATTTCTTGTGTTATCCAACTAAAGAAACTTAACTAAGGGAGTAGAACTAGGACTGATGTGTGTTCTGTAGATGCATTCAAAATTGTGTAAAAAATAAATAAATAAATAAATAATAAAAAATGTGAAGTTTTGAATTTCCCTGAAGACTACATAAACTGGGTGCTGAAAGAACAGGTAATATGGTTTGGAGGGAAACAAGCTAATTAAGACATTCTATTTAAAAAGCAAATTATTTTCTGATAACTAAAATAACAAGAAAAAGCATACACATTCTGAAACCACTGAACAAATAGAATGTGTTTTCAAGGTAGGGCAACAAGCAACTGCTTCATACTTAAATTAAATCATAAACAGCACGTCTATCAACACAAAGAAATTCAGTACTCTCTACTATAGACTATAAGAATCAAGTATGACACAGAAATAAAAGTACAAAAAAAGAAACGAATTAAAATTAACTTCTAAACAGTTCTGAAGTGCTCAGTTGAATCCAGGCTGGTAACAAGTTCTTTTGCCCATGCAATAGCAACACAAGCAGAATGCAGGGGTGGAAAATGAAGATCAGACCTTTTGGTCTTCATAACTTGAAAGAGGACTGATGTACTCAAAAATCTGCAAATTTGTGGACTTCAATCATTGTCACACTGCCTTTGTCTTCTGGAGTGAGCCGGACAGGTTCCTTAGTTAAGTGTGGATCAAAGTTTTCCAACTTGAATTCTTCAGAAATATTTGGCTTAAAGGGAAGTGCCACACCCTTTTGCTCCATCAGGTCCCAGCCCACATTCTGAAAGAATGGGTGGTGTTGAATGTCCTCAAACCCTGTGTCACCACGACAACCCAGGCTCTCCTCTGGGTCCTTCTTCAGAAAACCCTGAAGGACACTTGCAGCTCCTACAGACAGATAAGGTGATACGAGAGTAGTGCTTTCCAAAATAAGCAGAAGCAGATGATCGATTGATGGTGCGTCAGGAATATCAGAGTTCTCAATAGGAAAGGGAGACTTTCCAGCCACCATCTCGTACAGGATCATTCCAAGACTCCACTAGTCTACAGTGGAACCATAATCTTCTGTTCTGACAATTTCTGGAGCCAGATAATTAGCTGTGCCACAAAATGTGCCCATCACATTTCCCTGCCCAAGTCTTTCCTTACAGACGCAGTGCTCAGTGAGCTTGATGTGACCTTTGGAATCAAGTAAAACATTGTCCAACTTCAGCTTTCTGTAAAGGATCCCTCGCTGGTGAAGGTAGTTGAGGGCTAAGCTGATCTCTGCAGTGTAAAGCCTGCATGTGGCTCAGGAAGTATTCCCCAGTGCTGCATGTGCAACATCAGATCTCCTCCTCTTGCATAGTCGAAGACAAAAAGTATTCTGCTTTCCATGTGAAAGAATGAATGCAGCCCAATGAGGAAAGGATGACTTGACACCTGCTGTAATACACTCAGCTCTGTCCTTGCCCATTAATAGTTGGCGCCGTCTTTTTTCACCACTTAATTGTGAACTTTCGATCTGTGTTTTTCAGTTGAACCAAAAACACTTTCCCATAACTTCCTCTCCTTATCACCTGGAGGACACTAACGTCCTGGGGACCTAGTCTAGATGCAGCTTGGCCATGTGCCCTGGTGTTCTTTATGTCTTCATCTTCAGCAGGTTGTTCCCCAGCTGTAGGGACTTGAAGATCAAGATGGGTTTAGGGTCTGTGTGGGGTCTGAAGTCCAGTGGCGAGGAATGCTGCCTGCATACAGTTGGGACCAGTGTGTGGCACCTCTTGTGCACCAGGATCTTACAGTCGATGCACTTGTACACCAGGCATCCCAATCCCCATCCACGGTCTGTGCAGAAGGCACAGAGAGCGCGCTTGCAGAACTTTCGGCCTGAAATGCGTGGTCATTGGCGCCATGAAACTTTCTCCAGAGGCCTGCAGCTCCGCGGTGGGTGGATGGATCTTCTAGACAAGGCACCTTAGGCTGCTCTGTTGTAGGAGGCGATGCACAGAGTGAGAGCTCATATTCCTCCTTTCACTCAAATAGCAGAAAGGCATCTTCTTATTCAGGTGACAGAGTGTGTGGGTCTCCTTCCTCCTCTGCCCACACTTTGTTGTAACGCTCTTTATCATCCAAATAACACAGATCACTAAGTTCATCGCTGAGGCCCATAAAGGAGATGAACCTCCCTGAATGTGGTGCGGTGATGTCTGTGCCCGTGCTCAGGGCCTGTAGGATCGAGCTCTTGGTTCTGGGGGTGCTTGGGAGGGAGAGACTGTAGTCAGATTCGCTGCCCAGGTAAACTGGCATGAAGAGCTCCAGGAGCGATTGCGCCCTGACTGCCTGCTCTGGCCTCACAGGCCGGAGCTTGGTGCAGCTCCCTGTGAGGTGCTTTCCATAGGTGGCTGGATACGGGAGAGTGGACACTAACTTGGCCCAGATCTTAGTGTAGCTCCCTGTAGAGTGCTCTTCAT
>NW_004524577.1:24348291-24351732 GCF_000260255.1 Octodon degus | reverse complement strand
AAAAAAGAAGGAAATGGAAAAGGAAGAGAAAGAAGGGAAGGAAGGGAAACGAAGGAAAGGAAGGAAAAGAAGGGAAAATTTCTTTCGAAGTGCAACTTCCGGAGTAGCAAGAGTGGATCCATAGCAGGTTGTAGCTCTGAGGGGCACACAAGTGATTAATGACTCTTTAGCTAATGAACTTAATACCAAAGTACAGTATTCAGTATTCTGGCACATTGCGCTTGCCTGAAAAGTAGCATCTAACTGGCCTGGCCCGACTCAAAGAGCCCTAGCTGGTCACCACCGTGATGAGCACCGGTGGTGTCACGCCGAAGCTGATGCCTCACTATTCTCCTGCTTCGTGGCTGTTCTGTAATGGCAGGTAGAGCAGGAATAAGGGGATCGGGGCTATCATTCACTTCTTTTCTGCTTAGAGCTGATTTTTTTTTAGGAAAACAGTACAGTGAGGCAGGACAACAAGTGATGACTGTGTGGCAGATATAAGAACACTCACATAGCATTTGAAACTTTCTTTGTGACCACTTGGACTCACCTCTGTCCTCCTATCCCAATCTTTGCCCTGTGCTCTGTGCCTCAAGGGGTAGTGTGCATTTCCTATGTGTGGGAAAGCTTTAACCATTCAACACATTGTTTTACTTTGTTTCTTGAAGAGCTTATTCATCCAGTATAACCATGCTGAAGAGGGAGAACACATGCAGCACTTTACCCCCCTCTCCCCTTCTGTGAGAGACCTGTGGTGGATTAATTAATGGGCAACTTGTACTAACCAGCATGGTTCTGGGTGTGGAAGGCCCATCTGAGGATCACTGCCAACACTGTAGAAGAACTGGAGGGGAAGATGTTGCACTGGTGATTCTCCTGGAGAAACTTTTCACTCTGGCTTTTCTATATGAACTCAGCTGTTCTCATTGTTGGAGCAGCTCCAGTCCTCACTGTGGTGAGAATGGCTGTTGTTCTTTTGCGGGAGCTGTGGTCCTTATCTTGAGCATTACTTTCTGGTTCCAGCGCAGATTGCTCAGCCTAGTGGCACAGATCCTGCTGGTGTACATTTTCTAGCTTCCACTGCTGGCCTTAGGGACTTGACAGTGCAGATCCTGCATATGACTGTCATGAGACATTGTGGCGGGCTCTAGGCCTCCAGTTGGACTTGTGGAGGACATTGCCATGAGCTCTAGGTCCTTGGCTGGACTCATAGAGGACCCTTGTCATGGGCTCTAGGTCTTTAGCTGGATTCTTTGGGCCTCTAATGCATGTACAGATCTCTCTTCTATGTTTGACTTTTTGGGTGAATATTATAAAACAATCCAAGGCAGCATCCTGGGCTTCTCCTCTGGCCCAGGAGAATAAAATAATCTTACAAATTGTGTGTCTTGAATTAAACCTTCTAAAACTGTCATACGGATTTAGTGCAGTTCTTATCAACATTCCAATAGCTTATCTCACAGAATTAGAGAAAACCATCCAAAAATTTATTTGGAACCTGAAGAGATGTAGCATAGTAAGGGCAATTCTGGGCAACAGAGGCGAGGCAGGGGCATCGCAATTTCTGATCTGAAATTATATTGTAAAGCTACAGTGATAAAAACAGAGTGATGCTTGCAGATTAAAAAAATAAAGGACCTTAAGATCAGTGGAACTGATTAGAAAATGCATAGACAACTCCAGACATCCTCAGTCACTTTATCTTTGATAAAGGGCCCAAGCACTTTCACTGGAAGAAAGATAGCCTCTTTCATAAATCATGCTGGAAAAACTGGCTTACGCACATGCCAGACATCAAAACTGGACCCATATCTTTCACTATGCACTAATTTGAAATAGATCAAAGATTGAAATAATAACACAGAAACATTATGTGCAAGTGCAAGGAAGATAGAATTGGTAAAGCTCTTGAAGACATTGGTGTAGGCAAAGACTTTATAAATAGAAACCAGGAGTTCACAGGAATCAGCAACTATTATCACAGAGAATCACCAACTGGGATCTCATCTTATTAAAAGTCATTTGCACAGCAAAAGAAACTACCACCAGAGTGAAGAGACAACACACAATGTGGGGCAAAAATTTTTGTGAATTGTTCCTCAAAGGATTACTATGAGAACATATAAAGAACTCAAAAGTATCAGAGCTCCCAAATTTAAAGAGCCAATCCAAAAATGGGCATCTGAAATGAGTACACACTTCTCAGATGAAGAAATACAAATGGCAAATAAGTATATTAAAAAATGCTCAACATCACTGGTCATTTGAGAGATGCAAATTAAAACAACACTTAGATTCCATCTCACCCCCAAAACAATAGCAATCATCAAGAAATCAACCAATAACATATGCTGGTTGGGCTCTAGGGAAAAAGGACCCTCCTGCACTGCTGGGAGTGTAGACTGATGGCAACTGGTATGGAAATCAGTGTGGATAGTCCTCCAAAAACTAGGATTGGAGGTCCTATTTGGTCTAGATATTGCCCTTCAGGGTATCTTCCCAGAAGAATTAAAAATATCATACTACACTAATATATGTGCCCTTATGTTTTTAGAAGCACAATTCATAATAGGTAGATCTTGGAAATACCCTAAATGCCCACCAACCAAGGAATGGATTTTAAAAAGATGGTTTTTTGTTTGTTTGTTTGTTTGTTTGTTTGTTTGTTTGTTTATCTGTCTCAGGCTGCTTCAAGGGCAGGCCTGGTGTGGCTTGTGGAGCTGGGGATTGAATCAGGGTCCCCTGTGCCTGACTGAGTCTGCCCAAGCAGGTGCTTTAAACAACTCAGCTAACCCGCAAGCCCCTAGATATTTTTTTTCAATTAGATATTATTCAATCACAAAGAAGAATGAACTTGAGACTTTTTTGGTAAATGGATACAACTTGAGACCATACTCATAAGTGAAATAAACCAGATGCCCACATGCAAACATCCTATTATATCTCTAGTGTAGAAGCTGAAAGAGTAAATAATGTCCAAAATGTACAATAGATAGTGTAAAATGGGAAGAAACAGTTCATAAGGAAAGAGCAACTGGGATGGAGGAATGGAGAAAAGGAAGGGAAAAGCAAATACAGTTATATTGCTAATTTCTCTTAGATCATTAAAAAAAAGTTTGTTTTAATATTGTTTGGACAGTTAAATCCCAGTGTCCTGTACTTTGAGTAACTAATTCAAAGATAACAATACACAATGTATTAACCATCATTACCCTCCTATTATCTTGTTTGGAAATTTTAGGGTTTTTTTCTCTCTCTAAAATTTTAAAAATAAATAAATTTTATTTTGAGATAGGTATTCACTGCATTGCCTAGGCTGGCCTCAAAGTCTGTATCTTTCTATTATAGGCCCCCAATTACCTGGGATTACAGGTGTGCACCATGACACCTGGTCCCCACTTTTATCTTCTTAATCTCCGCTTCTGAGCTAGTCTTCTAGGTGATGCATTAGCTCTCTGA
>NW_004524577.1:24337579-24347830 GCF_000260255.1 Octodon degus | reverse complement strand
GCTCTGATTTGGTACAAGTACTTTGGGAAGAACATGGCTTATCTACATCCAAGTTTCCTTTACTCATCCTTTTCCTCATTACATTATCCTGCCTTAGAGTAGGTCCATGGACACTTAGGTCTAGCATTGTTTCTGGTACAGGACAGCATTGTGATAAACAACCACCACTGTGCCAGTAGGAAGGTGCTAACTTCCAGGATATTGAATGGAGGAATTGATAAGATTCCTTTACTTTGAGCCGCTGCTTGGAATAATCTGGAGCTAATATGGAAAGATAAATTCTAACATGATCCGTGTGACTGCCTTTGGCATACAGATAAATATAGTAAATAGATAAAAACAAAAATCTTCAAAAAGTTTTCTTGTGAAGGGCTTGGCACTTCAAGAATGAGTGGAACAAGCCTTGTTTAAAGCTAAGATTTTTCCTACCATGCACCACTACCCAACAACATAGTGTGAACACATTATATACTATCACACACTACATCAAGGGTAGGAAAGCAAAGACCCACAGGTGGGAGAAAAACACTAATAGTTCAGTGTGAGTGGGACCACCCAGTGCCCACAGGATCCTCATTTGACCCAGAGCAACACCTGGCATGTGAGTGGAACTTCCACTAATCAGACAGGACTGGTGTGGAACAATGCAGCAGAACTCCCTGCAGAGAGGGTAGAGGCAAGACCCACCCAGCTGATCCAGGAGCAGAACATCTTGCCAGAGTGGCACAGAGGGCTCACCTCCAAGGGCTGCAGCAGGAAAAAGTGGAGCATGGCAGCCAAACCCAAGCCATACCTACATGGATGAGTTTGAACTTGGTAGATCTGGACCTGGTGCTAAGATAATAACTCTATCAAATCTCTACACCAAAGGTCAGAAGACAGTGCTATACCAAATGACAAAGAGAAGGAGCAAAATGCATTCTCAGGCCCTGAAGCCACTTGGAACAAATGCATGAGAAAATAGCATAGAAGAAATTGGAAATCACACACCTGAAATCTCTGAAATAATAGCATTGGAAGTAAAGAAACAACTGCAGAAAGGTATAGAGGAAATCAGATCAGAAATAATTTCTGAAGTAAAAAAAGAAGTGGTAACTACAATGAAAGAAGTACTAAGTACTTCTAAAGAAGACACTGATAAAAAAAATAGAGGAGAATAGAAAAATGATGGAATCCTTGAATGAGCAATATAGGAAAGAAATAGAATGCATGGAGCACATTCAAAGTGCTATACAGGAAATACAGACCTTAATCACAAGCTGGTAAAACTAAATGAAATTGAGAATAGACTTTCAGACCTTGAAGACACCATTGCATCTAGTGCAAAGGTAAGAAAGATCTCTTTAAAACAATGCAGGAAAAAATAATTCAACACCTACAAGATGATGCAAAGATGAACAATGTAAGACTAATAGGCATCAGTGAGAAAGAAGGAGTCAATACAAATGATATAAAAATATTGACAGACATAATAGCAGAAAACTTCCCAAACATGGGGAAACAACCTGACATTCAGGTAACCAAAGCATATAGAACTCCAAATAATATCAACCCAGTTAATACCACACCCAGACATATAATAATCAAGATCCCAGAAATTTAGCACAGGAACAATATACTGAAAGCTGCAAGAGAAAAGAAACAGATCACATTTAAAGGAAAACTCATCAGAATAATGGAGGATTTCTCTTCACAAACCATCAAGTCAAGAAGAGCATGGAAGGGGTGGCCAAATAGCTCAGCAGATTAAGGCACTTACAAGCAGGTACAGGGGCCGGTGGTTTGATCCCCAGGTCTGCCATGCCAGCCCCACCCCAGGGGCATGCAGAGTTGGCAATTGAGACTGGGCATGGTGGCACATGCCTATAATCCCAGCTCTTGGGAGGCTGTAAACAGGCAGATCACTATGAGTCTGATCTAGTAGTGAGACCCTGAACACCCTGTAAACCCTTCCCTAAAATGAAAAAAAAAAAAAAAAAAAAAAAAAAGAAGAAGAAGAAGAAGAAGAGCATGGAGAAAAGTACTATACTACAAGTCTTGCAAAAAAAAAAAATTCCAACCTAGACTGATATACCCTGCAAAACTCTGTTTCAAGTATAATGGAGAAGTGAAATACTTCCATGACAAAGAACAACTAAAGAACTTCATGATGACAAAGCCAACCCTACAGAGACTACTAAGAGATATTCTAGAGAGCGATCAAAATGATTACAACTCCATGAACGAAAATGGAAAGAACCCACCAAATATGGCAAACAATTAACCATAGAAGAAAAAGAGGTACACAACAGCAGTCTTTCAATTATTCTTTTGTATACAGCAGCAAGATATTTCCATCAGCATACTCTACAAACGGACTTCTCCTGCATCCTATGGTCATGATTCTGTCTGGGTCTACAGGGTGGATATCAAGGAAGTAGCAATAGCTCAGTCCCACAAGTGACATCTGGCCACCAGAAAGCATCATGGACTCTATCCATGTACATGACATACTTGAACTTTGTGTGATATCCTATCCCCAAACTGTTAGAATTGCTGGTCATATATTTGCCATTCCAGTATTTATGTTGTTTTATTCTTAGTAATTCTTTACTATCATGAAAACTTTTTTAGTTGATATTTTTGTATATATTAACCTATTCAAATGTTACATGAGTACTCTGAATTGATCACAGATTCATACATATGATACACAACATTCTGACCTCTTAGTTGGACTCATGATTTAATTTTAATTTTGGAATATTGTTTTGAAATATTTAATTTAATTTTAATTAATTATTATGTAATTAATTTTCTGAATAGTTTAATTTTTGTTTTATGATTTATACTGTATCTTTGACTTACAATCTACTTATAAGACATGGTATGATATTTTCTCCTAGTATTAGAAACTTTAAAAAGTATATCTCCATTTTCCAGTGACTTTACATTAGTTCTTCATTGTCTTTTACACACACACATATGAAAAAATGTACATAAACTGACATAAGATTGATGCTGTTTTGTGGAAATCTTCAATGACCTTTTAAGTGGGTTCATCTAATATAAATTATATTTTACATAGTCCTGCATAACTACCATTTTGAGAGCTCTTTATTCTGTACCCAGGACCATACAGCAACTTATCCTGCTTTCTGAATTATGATCTTTATTATTTTCTGGATGCTACATCTGGAAGTGTTAGAATATTTTGAGTTTGTATAACTGGAAAATATTTTACTTTTAGTTTTCAAAGGTGTTTGCTAAGTGTAAAATTCAGTGAAGACAGATTTTTTTTTTTAGTCCTTTGAATAAATGAGTCTAGTTTCTTACTCACTTGCTCTTTTTTTTTTTTCCAATGTGGAATAAGCTGCTATTTAATGTTGTTCTTCCACAGGTAACTTTTTTATGTATATGCTTTAATAATTTCTTTATTGGTTTTGGACAATTTCATTTCTGTGTGTCTTGGTATGATTTTATTCATATTCCTTCTGCAAAAGGTTCATTTTTCTCAGAAATGTGATGCTATAATTTCAACTAAATTCAAAAATTTTAAATCTTTAAATATGTATTCTCTACCCCTTTCTACTTTGAGAATTCTAATTATATAAATATAAGTTTCTTGATTTTGGCACATGGTGAACTATTATATGACTGATACGTACATTCTTCATTTTTAGACAATTTTTGTCATATTCATTCAAGTTTGTAAATAATTTACTTACAATGTGCAGTCTATTATTAATCTCATGCTATGTATTCATTGCAGAAATATTTCTCTAAAAAATAAAGCACCAAAAAAAGAATAAAAAAAAGTACCACTTATCATTACCTTAATGCTTCTTGGACATTTACATGATTATTATTATTATTTACTTAATTTTTATTTTAAAGGGTAAAGATAAAAAAAAGCAAAAACAAGGGCCTGGGGAGATATCTCAGTAGAATAATCACTTTCCTGGCACATGCAAGGTCCTGAGTTCAATCTCTGGCACCACAAAAAAAAAAGACGTAAAAACAAAGACAAAAGGAGAGCAACATACAACAATACATATGGTACAGAATTTCAAAGCAAGACTAAAAATTTAACAATGGTTCTTATATTACATATTTTTATTGTCAAATGTGTTGTTCAGATTAACAGATACCGGTATACAAGATTGGTCAAATAATTAGCACTTGCTTTCAATAAATCTTAATTTTTTTCTAATCCTTTTTACTTTTTATTATTTGATTTATTTTAAAGACAGTATAATAATAATTGATAAGATGTTAGAAATAGTACACATTTAGAAGAACAAGATGAGAGGTATTCAACTGTGGGTTTTATATTGCTGTTTTCAACGTAGTTGCTCAGATTACAGCTATTAGCAGACTACAGATATTAGATGTAGAGTTAGTTGAAGTGATAATTTTAAACATTAACTGCTACTTTTGAAAAACTGATGGAAATTAGTACTACAATCATCTCAACTGTACTGGATATAAAGTTGCATGATTTTTCTCCTTTTTTTTCTTATCTTTTTTCTTTTTCCTCACCTTTATTGTTTATTCCTTATGTTTACATAATTATTTTTTAGCTATTTTTCCTTGGTTTCCATAGGTGGAACTATAATTAATAAAATGAAAATTATGGATGTTTTCACGTATAGCAAGAATCTGATCTTTCTTGTTTACATGCCCAAACTCTAGAACACACCTAAGAGGACCAGAGAAAGCTTCCAATGAGCTGTGAATGACAACAACAGAGGACTCTACAGAGGGGTCCTGTCAATTCCACCACCGTCTCAGTCCCAGTGTTGCCAGGCAGATAGTATTTCAAGAGCTCCATTACTACTACTTCGTGCTATCACTTATTTGACTTTGTACCCAACTCTTTCACCTTAAAAAATATTGAAAACTCTATGAGGATTTCACTGATCACATCAGCATGTTCTTTATGATTTAGACATTCTCCTGCAATTTATATTACTCCTAGTTCTACTTCAAAATTTTAATATGTATATTCCCAGCACTGTATTTGTGTTTGCTGTAAGCCACCTTTACCATATAACTTGCTAACTCTTCTAAGGAGGAGGTAAAGTATATTTTTCCCTCCTCTAATGTTGGGCTGTTTTTGTGACTTGCTTTGTCCAATGATGAAGCAGAAATGATAGTGTACCTGCTTAGAGTCAAGATCTCAAGACCTTGCATGTTTTTCTCCCTTTGGGCCCTTGAATCAACCATGTGATTAGCCCCGATTGGCTTGTTTGGAGCATAAGAGACCTGTATGGGCCATTTGAGTTCATTGTCCCAGGCAATATCCACCTGTCCCCTCAAAGGAAGTGGGGACATCTGGATGATCTGTCACTTTTAGGGATGTACACAGGAGCTTAGTTCACCCCAGAAGAACCACTCAGTTGAACCCAACCAAAATTAGCTAATTAAATGGCTGTTTTCTTAAGCATCTAAGAAGACAATAGCTACCTGATCCACCTTGTGATGGTTCAGCTCTGGGGTGTGAACCAAAAGACTCGTGTTTGGAAGCTGATTTGATCATGGGTTAGAGGCAGAGCAATGGTGGCAGCACGAGGAAGGATGTATCTTTGTCTCTGGCTCCTCCTTTCACCCTCATTCTCTGATTCCTGGCTTCCCCAGCAGGAAATGCTTTCCTCTCCTGGATGCTGATTTCACTTCCTAGCTGCCATGACATGAGTAGCTGTCCTTAGCACCAGGCACTTCTATCATGCCATCTTGGCCTTGAAGCCAGCAAACTATGGATTGAAACTTCTGCAAGTATGAGCTAAAGTAAACCTCTCCTATAAGTTGTGAGTGTTGGGCATTGTGTTCCAGTGGTGGGAAGGTTCTTAAAACAGAACTGATGCCAGTGGAGTCATTGCTACAACTGTATCTGATTATGTGGTTTAGAAGCTTTGGGGACTGGTTCAAAGGAGAAGTTTGGAAGGGTTTGGAGATGCCAGCTAAGGAAGACATATGACTCTGTAAGTAGAGATTGAAGGAACATTCTGGTCTGAGTTCAGAAGAACAAAATGCTAAAAGAAACACAGAGGGGTTGGCCAAATAGCTCAGTGGATTAAAGCACCTGCAAGAAGGCGCAGGGGCTGGGGGTTCGATCACTGGGTATGCTGTGCTGGCCTCACCCCTGGGACACACTGAGATGGCAATTGAGACTGGGCATGGTGGTGCGTGCCTGTAATCCCAGCTCTTGGGAAGCTGTAAACAGCCAGATCACTACACGTCTGATCTAGTAGTGAGACAGTGAACACCCTCTAGACCCTTCCCTAAAATAAAAAAAGAAAGAAAGGAAGAAAGAAACATAGATGGTAAAGGTGAGGCTTAGAAAGTTTCAACTGGGACTAGGGACCCCATTGCCAGTTAGATAAGAAGCCATGTGTGTTATGTCCAGGCAGAAATTGTCTTCATTTTGCCCATATCTTGACACTTTGCAGTAGACTAACATTAGGGGCAGCTGACTAATTAACACAGGCAGAGAAATCTCAAGGAAGCTCAAAATTTAGCTGTAGCAGGGACACTTCTTGTTGCTGTTAACAAGGTTTACAGTGAGAATCAGAAGCAACAAGCCCATTTGAACATTTTTTTCTTTCTGACAGGAAGGAAATGTCTACAAAGTTGGAGCAAGATAGACTGTGGTTGCTAAAAAGACAAGTATTAAAAAGAAACCAGTACTTTACATCAAAACAATAGGAAGATGTCTTAAGGGCATCTCAGGAATCCCGAAGACCCTACTATGTACAGGGTTAAGGGTATAAAAATGTAAAGCTTGTGTTGAAAAGAACCTCTAGATCCCTTGTTCAAGAAGGGCTGACTAGGAAACTGGTTCAGCAAATTCAGTCCTCTGGGTATTCAGAAGCCCCTGCAGCCAGGATCTAAGTGGGCCTGGCTACTGCTCAAACTGGTGATACCTCGATATCATCCACATATGCTAGGTTCATAGCCTTGCAGAATGAAGGGTTATGAGGTCATGGAGGCCTTCACTCAGATTACAGAAGAAGGTCTAAAAGGCTAGAGAGTGTGCTCATGAGAAAGGAGTGCATGAAGCTGTGAGAGTGAAGCCAAAAGTACAATAAGGACCCTAGGAAGCTAGAGAAGCCAGAAGCACATAATATCTGAAGAGTTCTATAGGCAATGAGCAAAGCTTCCCCAAGAGAGGGAGGTCATCAGGACTACAGCTGGCAATACCATAGGGGTGGGGTGGGGCTGCTCATACCTTGCCACATCCTGCCCCAGATGCTGGACCTGGAGTCACAGAACTTAATGTTTTCCCTGCGAGTTTTCATCTTGCTTTGATTCCACTGATTTCTATTTCCCTATTTCTCCCTTTTGGAATATGAATGTTCACTCTATGCCATTATCAGTCAGCAATTTAACTTTTTCTTTCTTCAGGGGTTCATAGCTAAGAGTTTGCCTTGCACTTCAGAGGAGACTTTGGACTTAGACTTTTCAGTAATGCTTAAACTGTTAAACATTGGCCATTCTTAGAGATAGACTAAATGCATTTTGCGTAAGAAGATAGACACAAGTCCTGCAGAGCTTGGGACAAATGGTTTAGAGTTGGGGTATCCTTCAAAAGTCTGAGTTCAGCAGTGGCACGCCATTAGGAGGTGGGGCCTGGTTACAGTAGACAAATGGCAATGACACCTGGAAGGGTATATCTCTTTCTCTGTCTCCTCCCCTTTCTCTCCACTTCCTAGCCACCATGGAATAACTGGATTTCCTCTGTGCCAGCACCTTCCATCGTGACATTTCTGCCATGGAGCTAGCTGACCTGGACTGACATTTCTGCAACTGTGATCCAAAGTAAACCACCCTTCCTTCAAGTTCTAGGCATTGAGTATTGGGTGCTAGTGGTGCATGAGTGACTAAGACACACATGTGTTCATCTCTAGGCATGTACTAAAATCATAGCACATGATTTATTTATATGCTCTCAATTTTTTTGTTCAATACCATCATCATTTTATAGCTAATATATCCAGAGGTTTAGTAAGGGTTGCCTGTTCCCATCCCATACAGAAAAGAAGACTGACACACTGGATTGCCATTCTAGGAAATGTTAACACTCCTGAATCATGAGATTTAGATTTCTATTATATACAAGCACCTACTCATTTCCTTCAATGAAGCCAATTTAAAAATATGAAACTTGAAAAAGGCTTTTACAAATTATTCTTCATAGTTCTGCTAAAAAGGTCACTTTGGAACATCAAAAGGAAGAAACAAAGTCAAATTTACACAAAAAAAGCCAATGAATAAGGGGGCGCTTTGCTCATGTCCTCAGCACTTGACGATGTCATGTCCCTTCTAAAGAATCCATCCTGTCCTTGCCTGTTTTAACATTTCTGAAGGTCACTGTCTAGATAACTCCTTCAATGGCTTTCAGGAAAGAAACTCCTCGCTTAGAAGATTTATGGAATTACGCATCTTGAGAATGCTTTTGAAGGTACATGAATGAATATTCTATTTTTCTCACTGCAAAACTCAAGCAGTACAGCATCACTGGCCAAATTCTATTTGTTCTACTTGACTTTGTCAACTAAGCATCCCTCGCCTGTAGACTGACAGAAACTAGCCGTCCCAGTATAACCACTTCCTGAGAGATTGGGGGAAGGATCAGTGTCCTGTCATATTGGCTTTAAAATTCATAACCTGTAAGACTCAAGTTGTCCTCCAGTAAGTGAGACAGCTTGGGCACTCCAGTAGAGAGTTGAAGGTCACATTATGTCAGGATGTAAATCGGAAGAAAGAAAAGAGAAATCTTCTCAACACTCATATCCTTGTTCAGAGGAGAAATGCAAATTCATAAAGTCAATAAGTTTTAAAATTTTTACTTGATACCTCAGGATATGAAAGATATTCTGGTTTTTTTTAATCTCATCTCACCTCTAATTTTGTTTTGCTTTCTGTTGTTGATATTGATTACTTTATATACCTTATCAACATCTGTGTGTCAAGCACTGTATGTACTTGTGTCTACTGTATATGTATAGCAACAGTGGGCTTTGGGGTTGGTAAAGGCAAAGCAGATGTAGCCAAAACATGAGAGAGAAATGAACCCATAAAAGTCAAGGGAGGGCTGGCCAAGTAGCTCAGTGGACAGCAGACTAAAGTACCTGCTTAAGCAGAGTGCATCGGCCACAGTTCGATTCCAGGCTTGGCGTGCTGAGCCTGCCCATGGGGAATGCTGAGGTGGTGATTGAGACTGGGTGTGGTGATGTGTGCCTTTAATCCCAGTGCTTGGGAGGCTGAAAACAGGAGAATCAGTATGAGTCTGATCTGTGTAGTGAGACCTTGTAGACCCTGTACTAAATATATAAAAAAGTCTAGGAAAATAAAATATAAATATGAATTTTAAAAATATAATTTTGTGTATGCATATGCATATATGTAGCTTTTTGTCATTATTTTTATAACTTTACTGTCTTAAAACTGTGTTATATGCTTACTACAAAGCTGCACACTCACTGACATGTTTGAGAGCAGTACAATGCTGGCGGCTATGCTGCGACTAAAGTCCTTTTTAGCTACACCCCTAGGCTGTCATTGGCTGCTCAAACTGGTGATACCTTGACATCATCCCCATGTGCTGGGTCTTTACGCTTGCAGAATGAAGAGTTCTGGGGCCATGGAGGCAGCCACCCAGATTACAGAAGAAAGTTTTACAGGCTACAGAGTGTGCTCGTGAGAGGGGAGTGCATGAAGCTGTGAGAGTGAAGCCAAAAGTACAGTGGGGACCCCAGGAAGCTGAAGAAGCCAGAAACATGTAATATCTGAAGAGATCTACAGGCAGTGAGCAAAGCTTGTCCAAGAGAGAAGCCATCAGGGCTACAGCTGGCAATACCATAGGAGTGGGTGGGTTGGGGTTGCTCAAGTTTTCCACCACTTTCCTCTATTTAAATTGTGACTGTTTTCTCCACTCAGCATGCTAGGTTGTATTGTGGCACACTGTAGTACTAATGGGTAAAGGGACAAGTGTGAAACTCTGACAAGGAAACTGAGTATGAGTTCTCAATGACAAGGTTATTACTCAAATTCCAAGATTGCTTACAATTCACATGTGTGAAAGCACAAACCTAAAACTAATCACAGAAATGACACCCTTTTTTGTCAGCATGCTATTGATTACTTTATTGTTTTGTTGCAGACTATCTGGGACCTTTTTAATAAATTTACTATTTAAGCATTGTTAGGAATATAATTTGGGGGATTTAGAAATGTAACAGTTGGGTTGGCCAAATAGCTCAGTGGATT
>NW_004524577.1:24333127-24337049 GCF_000260255.1 Octodon degus | reverse complement strand
TTTTTTTTTTTTTTGCTGTGAAGTGATAGTCAATATTTAGTTTTCTGACAGCTAATGCAATGTAAAATTTTAAGTTTAATTTTAAAAATACTATTTTTTTCAACTAAACATATTTGCAAACCAACATTCATAGCCTTCTGTCTTACTTTCTCACTACTGGGACAAAACATCTGACACCTGAAGGTTAAAGGAGGAAGGTGTCTTTTTGCCTCATAGCTTGAAGAGGTTTTAGTCCATAGTTTAACTGGTTCCAAGGCAGGACAGCATGGCAGAAGGAAACAGCTCGTGGCATGGCTGGTGAAAAGCAGAAGAGGGATCAAGGGAGGAGGAGGGACACAGATATACCTCCAGGCCAGGCCCACCTCTCCCCACCAGGCTTCACCTCCCAACATCACTCCCATCAAAACCATCAGTTGACTCATCTAGTGATGAGTATCACACACCCGTGATTCAGTCACCTCCCCAAGCCTCCCCAAAGGCTAAGTAAGAGGTTTTGGGGAATATATAGATATAAATTATAATGACTACTTTCTAAGTTTACCTGTTTCTGATCAAGCCAGAGGCTGTTCCTGGTAGCATTATAGTATCTCTGGGAAAAATAAATAAGTTGATTAATTATGATTAAAAATATATTGTCTCATTGCCAGTCATGCTGATAACCCACTACTTTATAGACTAGTGGACTATAATGGATTACTCTGCTGAATTCATGCAGCTACAATATATAAATGGTAATGGAATACACATCCCTGACAAAAATAAACAAAAAAGAGGAATATAAATGAAGGGCAATTTTGTAGTGAAGAAAATATATTTATCCATATATACAAAATAGCATGAACAGCTACTTTCTCTTAGTTCAATGAGAAGAAAGTTTTGAACTAATAGTGTTTAGACAAGATATCATGTCTGCATCTTGTATTATGAATAACTACTACAAAGACAACAATATGCAATGTATTAATTATTGTAACTGTACTACTAACCTTTTTTAAAATTTTTTTTACTAACCTGTTTTGAAGCTATCTCATTGAAACTTCTTTCTCAATAAAATTATTTTAAGAAATAGATAAATATATTGTCTCGTATAAGAAAACAAAATCATATAAAAATATTTACATGTCCCCTTCAAAAAGTTAGCATAAAAATTCAAGTGATTAGTTTGATTCCTACTGAATAGAAATCAACATTTATGGGACATGTTTGCCCAAGAGGGAAGTCCACATTCTTTATTGTCTTATTTCATCTAGTGTTTCACTTAATTTCTGCAGATGGATTCCCTGCCTGTACCTGAGGAGTCCCTGCCTTCCCACCCATACCACACACCTATACACCTTCTCCACAGCCTGCAGTAACTGCTGTGTTGAAGTCTACAGAGTCTATTTCTCTGTAAGATGATACACGGACTTGGTAACCCATGGGGTATTGTTTCTTAGCACAGGGTTGAAATATTTGTGGCAACTGGGACTCCAGAGACCTCAGGGATTCACCATCTGAGTTCCTCACTGATCCATTCAAGGTCACATACCAATTGAATGGCTCAGATGATTACTGCAGTCTTGGAGACACATTCCAGAACATTCCAGAACAAGTCATTACTGTTCACAGCTTAAAATATTCCCAATATCTTCCTTACTCTGTCTTCTTGATTTAAACTATAATTGTATTATGTACCTATTGGCATATATGAATTTGTGTGTTTTGTTACATATATGGACAGTGATTTACTCTTTTGAAGCAAACTATTGGTTTTCAGTTTTTAAAACATAATATTCGTTCTACTTAGAGTCCCCCAAAATCTATTTCTAGAATAGATTTTTATGGGAGAGGCTGCTAGTTTGTACTACACCATTTTCACCTTCTTTTCTGTAATACAACATTCAGTGGGGTCAGCGACCCTAATTAAAGGCCATATTGCTTACCTAGCTTCCCAAGCAGCTGAGTATGGTCATGTGACTTGGTTCTGGCCAATAACATGCAAGTGATGCTTTAGAGCAGCATACCCTCATGAAAGGTAGCTGGCACATGCTCTCCACCCTTTGTTTTTGTCACAGCACCCTTCCTGCTGCCTGAGGGAGAAGTCATCTTTGACCATGAGGAAGAGGTCATACCACATAGGTAACTGCACAGTCAACTGTTTTCTGAGAATTGCCAGGATCTGAGCCAACTTACCACCTCTGCAAGGTGTTCTTCGCTGGTTTACATGAAAGAAATCTACTCTTTGTTATTTTTAAAGTTATTTCTTAGGACCCTTTAATTTTAGACTTCTGTGTTCCTTGCACATGAGCCTTAGATGTCACTGGTATGTTGCAAACTACTAAGTTCCCATCTTACAACATTGACATAAACCATCATAAAGGATATTCAGACACTCAAAAGGAAGAGAAAGAGAGGCATTACATCTACCAAAGAAGAAAAGAGTTTATAGTACATGCACACCAAAGCTAGATTTATCATTTAGAGATCAAACAAGGAATGGAAATTACTTGGAAATGGAAATTATTACTCATCTGCATAAGACAGTGTAAGGAGAGGTTAAATGTAAGCAAAGGCCAAGTTGAACATCTTGGTGGTCAAAAATCAGGTAATTCAGACCTATGGTCTCTTAGAATGAGTTTGGACGCTGAGATGGCAGAACAGATGGGAGAGAGTGAGAAACACAGGCCAGGCTCTCAACAAGCCAGCTAACTCCCTGTGGAGCCAACTCAGCCTGCCTCACTCCACCCAGGCCCTGCTGTACCCTCCTGCACAGCCCTTCATGGAGGACAGCCTTGGGGAGCTGTACATTTCCCTTTCATGTCTTTGTTTCAAAACTAACCCCAGATGCTCCAGTCATGCAAATTCATGGGATGAACCTGACCCCACACTCAACATTCTGAGAAGGAAGTGCAACCCACTCAGAAAAGCAAGCATCTGATGCCTGATGATTCCTCTTCTTCCTCTCTTAAGTGGCAGCTGCAGCAAGAAAGGAGACCAAGCTCATAGCTGATAAGTGTGAAGGAATCTCAGCAGAGAATGTCACCAACCCTGGCCACCAGGCTCTGGAAGGGGAGGCTGTGAAGTGACAGGGCCACTGAGCTGATAGAGTCATGGAAAACCCCCACCTAGGGAGAACTTGGGGCGAAGTTGGAACAGGCTCCTGCCTTTCCCGGCATCAACAGCAGGAAGGGACAACCCATATAACCTGGGTGTGATCACAAGAAACAAAGCTGCAATAGGAGAAACAGTAACTAGGAGCTCAGAAATGTCAAACAAGTGCAGAAAGGCCACACGTTCTTAAGGGAGAACAGGGAGGGTGCGGGCGAGACTAAGCAATAGCCCAGATAAACGAAGCAAAACACAGAGCTTAAGGATCCGACTATGTCAGTGTGTTGGAGGGTCATTTGTAGCAGCTGACTCAAGCTTTTTCATTTAATTTTTTTATTTTTTAAAGGAATAAAAAGCATTAGAAATGGTACAGATTTTCACTAAACAAAATTACAGGAATTCAACAATGGTTGTAATGTTGTATATTGTTGTCTTCAAATTAGTTGCTCAGATTGCAAAAGTTGGTCAAAATTTATAATTTTTTTTGTATCTTAGGGAAAGGTCTACAGGGTGTTCAGGGTCTTTCTACTAGATTGGACTAGTAGTGATCCACCTGTTTACAGCCTCCCAAGAGCTGGGATTACAGGCGAGCGTCACCACATCCAGTCTAAAAATTATAAAAATTAAAAGGGAGACAGAGACAAAATTAAGCATTGACTGTTCCTTTCAGTACACCAGCAGAAATCAGCAGTACAATTAGCCAAGCTATCCTATATACCCTATATAATATATACATATTTCTTTTCCCCTTACTTCTTTCCTTCTTCTGTCCTTTCCCTCATCCCAGTTGTTCCTTCCCTTTGAAGTTTCTTTCCCTTTCACAGTATCTATTGTG
>NW_004524577.1:24331967-24332852 GCF_000260255.1 Octodon degus | reverse complement strand
ACTCAGTGCTTCATACATGACAGCCATGTGCTCTACCACTAAGGTACACCCACCTCAGGCCTTTTAAACTTTCGAGACAGCATCTCACTGGTGTCTAGGTTAGACTCCTACCAATCTGCCTGCCTCAGCCTCCCAAGTAGCTGGAACTACAGATGTGTACCACCATGCCAGGCCCAGGGAGATCCCTCCATTTCACTTCTGTTGACCCTCATACTAGCCCCTGATGCCTGCCTATCCTCACCAATGTACATGGTTTCTGTGGAAGTGACCAGAAGTCCTCCGGCAGGCATCAGACTCAAGAAAACATGAGAAGGAGATGTCAAATCAGCAAGGTGCTGGCAGCACCCCTGACTCGGGGTGCCTGTGTCAGCTTGATAAGCCCTGAGAGGTCCCTCACTATCACTGAAGGGCCGGGCTTCTGTGGGTGTTGGGGGCAGGGGTCATGCTGGTGATGCAAAGCACTGCGGACCTTGACTCATCCATGTGTAGATTAAGGCCTTTGAATATCTAGACACTTCCCTTATTTCCTCCTCCTCCTCCTTCTCCTCTCCTCCTGCTCTTCCTCCTCCTCCTCTTCCTCCTCTTCCTGTTCCTCCTCCTCTTGCTCCTCCTCTTCTACCTCCTTCTCCTCTTCCTCCTCCTCCTCCTCTCCTCCTGCTCATCCTCCTCCTCCTCCTCTTCCTCCTCCTCCTTTTCCTCCTCCTCTTGCTCTTCCTCTTTCTCCTCCTTCTCCTCTTTCTCCTCCTCCTCTCCTCCTGCTCCTCCTCCTCCTCCTATTCCTCCTCCTCTTGCTCCTCCTCCTATTCCTCCTCCTCTTGCTCCTCCTCTTTCTCCTCTTTCTCCTCTCCTCCTGCTCTTACTCCTCCTCCTCTTCCTCCTCTTCCT
>NW_004524577.1:24325769-24331672 GCF_000260255.1 Octodon degus | reverse complement strand
CTCCTCCTCCTCTCCTCCTGCTCTTCCTCCTCCTCCTCCTCTTTGGTCAACTCAGAGCTTTGAAGCCCCAGGATAGCTAAAGAAATGCTCTCCCATTCTCTCCAACAGAGGTGGGTATTGAAGGAACCCTTTATTGAATGCCATACAACATCAGATCACTTCTTGTGTTCAGTGTAATCTCTGCTCACTCCTACCCAAGCTAAATTCTCCCCCATTTTTTGAGAGTACAGCAACAAATACTGTATTTACTGAACATATGCATTGTAAGTATCATAGGACATAACAGATTCCACGATATATCTGGGAAAGAGATACATAAGTGTTCTTCCAGACCATTATGCGTACATATGTGCACAAGTGTGCACACACATGCACGCACACCAAGTAATTCTTCAGAGACAATTGTAACATGCAATCAAGGTTTGGATCACTGTTTTTCCAAATGGGTACACAAGATGCCTGAATCATTTAGATGAGGGAGGGCCCCTCAGCTTAGTGTGTAGAGGACCTAAACATTACGAACCAAACAGGACTGATATGCTAGTGCTCTGGGTTGAGTTGAGTTCCCAGCATACCTCTAAGTTGGAGTCCTAACCTTCAGTACCTGCCAAGGAGAGCTTATTTGGAGATAGCGTTACTATGGATGTGATCAAATTAACATGAGAGCACTAGGGTGGCTCCTTCTCTAACATAAGGAGCACTAGGGTGGCTCCTTCTCTATGTTCCTTCTGAAAAGGGGTGATTTGGTAACAAACACACATAGTAGGAAAATGATGTAGAGATAGAGGGAAAAGATAGTCAGCTGTAGGCCAAGGAGAGAAACCCTGGGCAGGCACTTCCTCTACCATTTTCAAAAGGAACTATCCCTTGCTCATACCTTGATTTGACACCTCCAGCCTCCAGCTCTGTGAGGTGACTGCCATGAAACCACTTCATCTGCACTGTCCTCTTACAGCGGCCTGAGGAAAGCAAAGCAGGTTTGTCAAGGGTAAGACCTGGGCACGCACCAGAGGAGGAGGCAAAGCTTACATGTCAGTGAAGTAGCGTGACAAAACATGCCAGTCAGAAGCGAGGCGTATGCTGAGAGACATCTACACCTGAAGCAGAGTGATTGTCGTGAGGGTTCAAGTACAGTCACCTTGCTTGGCTTTGGGATCTGATATCCGAGGAAGGTGGGTGGGTCATGGAGGTGTGGCTTGGGGCCCTGTGTGGTCACTGATCTTTCCTCTCAGGCTCTGTTTCCTGGCCCTTAAGAACTAATACCCTTCCACAATGTTATTTCCATTTTGGAGCCAGCCAACCTCAGACTGAATTCCCTAACCTGTGAGCTAACTCAAACCCCTCACCTTTTAAGTTTTGGTGTCAGGTTTTGTATCTCAGTGCCAGGAAAGCTGACTGACATAATTATCTGGGAGAGGGGAGAAGGAATCTTCTTAAATCAGGAGTTCATGGTGTGCATGGACTAGGCTTATTCCCAAACTGAGGGTAGAGGGGAACTTTTGCAGCATTTTATCAGGAATCCGTTCTAATAGAGGTGGTGTATGTTGGATTGGACAAAGGAGACTGGAGAAAAGTTGCTCAGTTTTAAGACAGGTTCCTGATATTGCTTACATGATAAGCTGACAATGGACCTTAGAGATAGCCATAACCTAACCTGGGAACCTGGGAATGTTTGGTTGGTACAAAGTACTTTTTTGATGTTCTTTGAGATCTTGAGTTGAGTTGGAGATATCATCATGGATAATCAAAGTGAACCCTAAATGTAACCAAAAGTATCCTATATCATAGGTAGGTGGAGATTTGGGTTGCAGAAGAGGAGAAAGACAAGGTAACCAAGGAAACAGGGAGACAGAAAGTGATACATGTGATTACAAAGGAAGGAATAGGGCAGCTTCCAGAATATGGAAAAGATAAGGGGAGAGCTTCTCCTCTAGAGCCTCCAGAAGAAGTGACACCTTAATTCCAGCCACTGAAACCCACTTCCGACTTCTGGCCTATAGAACTGTGTATTAACATGCATCCTTTTAAGATACCAATTTGGTAATGTGTTGTACCTGCCAAGAAACCTAATCTACCTGCGGAAAACTTACCAACAGCTAACACCTGGGCCCCATCCCAGAGCAACTGAACCTGTTCTGAGGGCAGGGCCATATCTATAACATCACCCAGGTGTGCTGTGGCAGGAGGAGGCTCCAGGGCCTTGTCCAGAAAGAACAGTGCAAGAGAGAGGCAAAAACAATGCAAAAGACATCATAAGAACACTGGGGCAGGATGACCACTTGGCTTCTTCATGTAGGGAAGGAAGGAGTCCAAACATGACTCACCCTCATACCCTGTATGTAGAGAGTGCCTATCTCTTCAGACATGGGGGAGGACATGACAGGCCAGGTTGTGAGTGTCCGCCTGGAGTTGTCTCAGAGGCAGCTGTGGATGTGAGATGAGCCTTAGGGAGAAGAAAAGCTCCTCTGAGAATCCTTAGCCAAGAAGAAGCCAGGGCAGTGTCCATGAGTGGAATCTCTAAAGGAGTTCTGAAATGACACCCGATGGAGGAAGAAGGGAAGAACTCTGGCTTCTGCAATTGTAGAGGGTGAGAAGAGTAAGGAGGCAAGAGAAATAATGGGTGGCTGAGGGAGGGAGGTTCACAATGGAGCATGAAAGACCAGGGTGCTAAGGTGGTGAGTGAGGCAACCATGCCTTCCTGTACCACAGAGAAGGTAAAGGGAAGGGTGGCTAAGATGTGGTGATACAGGCCCTCAGCAGCCTTTGAGAACATGTTTCGGTGACCTCGCAGAGGTGGGAAGACATCAGATTACTAAAGAGAGTGGGAGAGGAGGAGGTAGACACAGCAGTACAGCTGCCCTTTGATGCTTCAACAAGCTTAGCAGACTGAGCGTTGGTGGCAGACTGGACCCGTCCCAGGCTTTTCTCTTGCCTGTTTGACCTTGAACAAATTGTTTTAACTTGCATAGATTCAGTTACCTCACTTATAATACCTGCATGGAAGAGTTGTGCTGGTTCAGTGAAATAGACCAGGTACATTGTCTATTTCAGTTGCAGCACATAACAAGTTCCCAAAATCCATATGAGGATGGAATATAGACAGATGCAAAGATGTGGAAGAGTTCTAGAACCTTCCTTTGTGTATAACATGGTTGTCATGTAACTGTATTTTAGATTTCATCTTCAAAAGAGCGGGTAATGTTTAGTATAAGTGTACCTTCATGTATTATGCGGGCCCAACTTAAAAGTTATGATCTGCTGATTGCATTAGCTTCCTAAGGCTTCTGCAGCAAATCATCACAAACTGAGTAGATTAAACAGAAGTCAGCTCACAGTTCTGTGGTTTTGAAGTCCGTAGTAGATCTCACCAGGCTTGAATCAAGGTAGCAGCTGGCTACATTCCTTTCTGGAGGCCATAGGAGATAATCTACTTTCTTTCCTTTTCCCAGTGTCCCAGGCCACCCATATTTCTTGGCTCACAGCCTCATCCTCTATCTTGAAAGCCACCAGTGTTCCACCTCTCCAACCCTTCTTCCTTAGCCACCTCTTCCTTTGATGGCACCTGGCAGAGGTTCCTTCTTAAGGTCTCATTTATTCAAATGAGCCCACCTGGTATAATCCAACAATTTCCTCATCTCAAAGTCCACATGCATAATCACACCTGAAAGTCCTCTTGGCCAAGGAAAGCAAACTAGCTCTCCACAGGCTCTGGGGATTAGGACACAGGGAACTTTTGTGGAATGTTCTTCTTCTTACAATGTTACTTATGTAAAATTCAGATTTTACTAGCTTTCCTTTTGTCTGTTCGCTAAATCTAGTGACCCTACCTATAAAGCTTGCTTGGAATAATTGGAAGGAAAACATGTAAACTTCCCCATTGGAGCTGTGCCTTTCCTCACAGTGCTTCTCCATTCTGTGACTCCTCTCTATGCAGCACTCTCCACACTGTTAAGTGTTCATGTTCCAAATTTGATGGAGGAGATCCATTGATGTTTATGAAAAAGGTAAGTGTGTGTGTGCACATGCAAAGAGAAATTCTGCTTTATCTTGACTTCCATTATTACTCAATAAACATTCGGAAGAAAAAATAGACACAATTACATAATTTAATACAAAGAGTTGGGTGCACACAAAGCTCCTAGCACAGCCATGAGAGGTGAGAGAAGGGAGGTGAGGTTCAGCCTCAGCTTTCCAGTTTGCTGCTGCAGAGAGTGGACATTTCCAGCACTGCAGGAACATGCTGGTGGTGGTCACATCACAGGATTCATAAGGAAATGTCTGGGAGTCTGTATAGACTCTGACACCCAGTGAAACTCACACATCTTCCTCTTCTTCAGGGCAGTGATGGTTTGGCTTTTACTGCTCTGGTCTCATTTAAACTTCATACGGGCATCTTTGTAAGATATGAATGTTGCTGCTGAGTGTCAAGCAAAGAACGCTAGGCTTGTAAAAACATCATGGTTCCGGTTGTTCACCCGCCTTATTCACTGGATGGGGCAACTTCCGGTTCTTGCCAGAAGTCAAAATGGCCACAGAAGGTAAAAGTTTTCAGTCAACTCAGGGCATCAGGCAGCCATGACAGTGCAACTAAAGCCACACACAAGAGGACTTGTAGAGCTGCTTCAGAAAGTGGCAAGTGTGATGATGTAAATGTGTTCAAAGTTGGGGAATTAATGGCAATATATCAGTTGCTGTGTTTTTTTTTAAAAAAATTAAATATTCTCATATGTTTTGATCATACTGCATAGATAGCTAAAGAAGAGGCAAAATAATCAACAGTGCTTAGATTCCTGGTTATTGTGCTGTACCCCATTCCCTAAAGGTTTTGATGTGTGCCATTTGTGATTTTTTTCTTTGAAACCCCTGTTAATCTGCTATAGCTAGTTGACTTTCTGGCTTCTGGGCTTAGCTTTCTCCTAGGATTTTACTGACAGCTTGACCATCAGAATTTTGATAAACATGTTCGTGTCTAGGGCAAATTCTTGAACTGTGAGAACAAAACCTTTATTATCTATTGCTGGGAAGCAAACTACACTCAAAAATTTAGTGGCTTAAAATAGTCATTCACTATTTCTCATCTATTTTAGTGGCTTAAAATAGTCATTCACTATTTCTCATCTATGGGTTAGGAAGTCAGCCAGGGCTCCACTCCCTTTCCTGCTTTGCAAGGTGTTGGCTAGGTGAGAAGATTCAAGAGGGCTTTGTGGGCATGTGTGGGGAATGGTGTGGGGCATGGGATGGGGTGTGAGGCTTTCCCACGTGGCTTCTCTCCATCCTGTGGCTTCTGTGTGATGCAGTCTTAGAATCAGGGGCCTCTCCCTGTGTTATACGCATGTGTGTGATGTTCAGGACCATTGTCAGTCTGGTAGGTACTAGTAAAGTTTAATGTGTCTTTTATGTTTAATAAACATAATCATAAACCAAATATTTTATTGCATTTTTTGCATTTTAATGTGGCAGTGGCTAGTCTCATTTTCCACTTTGGTATCTTGATTGCTTCCTTGGGGTTCTCTCATTAGCTCCCCACCAAATACCTTCTAATTTTGACATCAAGACCCTGTTCTCTTTTTATCCCCTTTCTGCCCAGATAGGTAAAACATGCCCCAGAGCTCAGTTTGTTCCATATTTAGTAGGTACCTAGGAAAGATAGGATTGCGAGATCTTAGGGCTCTGTCTCTGGGTACAGCAGATTGGCCCTAGTTACATGTTGGCAGTTGTATGTTTATATCCCTGTGCTCATGTAGATGTATACAGACCCTTAGGCCCTTCATTCCTCTAAAAATATCATTTGGAAATTAAACACTGCTTCAAATTATTTGTGCTCTCAAGAAGAAGAAGAGGAGGAGAAGGAGGAAAGAAGAAGAAGAAGAAGAAGAAGAAGAAGAAGAAGAAGAAGAAGAAGA